>NC_140171.1:104152297-104202297 GCF_963971535.1 Notolepis coatsorum
TCGTGTGTGTGACCCATGTTTTAGACCCCCTTGGCAAATACTTCTCCAATAGGGAGCGTTCTCAACCAGCTAGGGCAGTCGGACCATTTTATATATGGTGCCTTCCATCGCCTGGGGACACACCACATGCGGTCGGGGTATTAGAAGGACCCTGTCAGGCTCCTCCTAGGCCGGCGTGTCTATAGTGTTTACTTATATAGGGGTGCTATAGTGAGGGGTGAGAACGTTTGGGGATGGGTTTGGTTTTTTTTTTTTTTTACACGACAGTGGTTGATTTGCGAATATCTCTAGGTGTGGAGGCGTTAGGCGGTCATGCCAGTGCTCGCTTATATTTCTTACATACAGTACCAGTGTTTTGGTAGTGGAGCGGTGGCCGAAGTAGGTAGGTACCAGGACTATACAGACACATAGGGTGAAGCCGTTTTGTTTTTCTTGTTTTGTTGTTGTTCTTTAGGGGTTGATTGTTTTGTTTTTTATATATAGTGGTTATAGATATCTCTCTCCTTCTCCTCCCCTGTTCCTCCCCTGTTCAAAAATGCCGGTGACAGTGGCAGACTTTGTGCGTAGGCCGACAGTGGGGTTGTTAGGCGTGTGCACGAAAGATGAGCTGGCGGGGATAGCGGAGCATTATGGGGTTAAGCTTGCCCCGGGTAGGAAGGCGCAGCAGTGGGGGATATTGGTAGAGGCTCTGACCACCCAAGAGGTGTTGCATGACGATGACGATGAGGGGTTAGACCAAGCCTCTGATGGCTCACTAGGGCTGCGAAAGTTGGAAATAGAGCTTAACAGCTCAGGTTCAAGCGTGAGGAGGCAGACCGTGTGCGCGCGGAGGCGGACCGTGTGCATGCGCGCGAGTTGGAGCGTGTTGACCGTGACCAAGCCGAGGTGGAGCGCACTCACGCGCGCACGCTCGAACTTAGGAGGCTTGGGGCAGAGGTGCGCCCACACCTTGAGGATAGGTTTGATGTAACCAAATATCTACGTCTCGTACCACAGTTTTTAGAGAAGGATGTGGAAATATTTTTCCATGTTTGAAAATGTAGCCACGACACTGAGGTGGCCGGCCGAACACTGGACGTTGCTGCTCCAGAGTGCTCTTACGGGAAAAGCCCAACATGTATATGCGTCACTGTGCCCGAATACCCAAAACTACGAGGCGGTCAAAGCTGCGATTCTCAGGGCGTATGAGCTGGTGCCTGAGGCGTACAGACAGCGGTTCAGGGCTCTGAGAAAGGGCAGCTCGCAGACTTATGTGGAGTTTGCATATGAGAAAGAGCTGTTGTTTGACCGGTGGTGCGCGTCGGAGAAGGTGGACACCCTGCTTAAGATGCGGGAGCTCGTGCTCCTTGAGGAGTTCAAATCGTATTGTTTGCCCGATAATGTTGCTATGTACATGGAAATCGTATTGTTTGCCCGATAATGTTGCTATGTACATGAATGAGCATAAGGTGACTGAGTGTTCGGTGGCTGCGAGCCTGACGGACGAGTTTGTGCTGACGCACAAGACGCTCTTTGACAGGCCAAGTTACCCTGAGCGCAATGTGGAGAGTAGGCCGAGGTGGGGTTTCGGCGACTGGTGGTATCAGTGGGGGCGAGGCGGTTGAGCGGGGCGCGAGGTCTGAAACACGCGAGTGCTTTAACTGCTGGAAAAGAGGCCATATAAAGGAAAATTGTTTTGCCCTTACTCGCCCCAGTAAGCAGATTTCGTTGGTGATGGCACCCACACGCACATCGGTTGAGTACGATAAAAGGGGTGAGGATATTAAAGCTTACCTACCGTTTATCAGCGGGGGTTTTGTATCCTTGGCTAGTGATGGGGTGAGGGTTCCTGTGACCATATTAAGGGACACGGCTGCATCCCAGTCATTTATTCAGGGGGATGTGTTGCCCTTCGACAGTAGTTCAGAGGTGGATGCTGGGATAACAGTTAGGTCTTTTGGGATGCATGTGATGAAAGTCCCGCTTCACATTGTCCACCTGAAATCTGAGTTGGTGTCGGGCCCGGTCGTCATTGGGGTAGAAAGTTGTTTCCCGGTTGCAGGGGTGTCACTAATCCTCGGGAACGATTTGGCAGGGGGTAGGGTCCTCGTGAAGGCAGATGTGACTTGTGTGCCAGCACAGTCTGGTGCTGTAGACACCCTGGCAGAGGCGTATCCGAGGGTGTTCTCTTCATGTGCGGTGACGCGAGCCATGGTTGTTAGAGCTCGGGCTGAGGAAGAGGGCGATGTGGACTTGTTCGATACCATAGTAGTGGCTGACGGCGAGTAGCCTGAGAGGGAGGGGGCGCTCCAGGGGCAGCCTGGCTCGTTGTTATTGTCTCAGCTTGCCCCTACAGTTGATCAACTTGAGTCTGATGATGTTGTTTCTTCTGTTTCAGCCGGTTCGTTGCTGCCCACTATTTCCCCGGCTGAAGTTGCCAGTAGCGCGGCTGGGTTCTCTTTCGCTCGTGAGGAACTTATCGCAGAACAGGGTAGGGATTCAAGCCTGTCGGGGCTTTTTGCGTCCGCTGTGGGGGAAGGAGAGAGTAAGGGCCTTAAAAGCTGTTATGTCCTGGGAGACGGGGTGTTGCTGCGTAAATGGTCCCCTGATCCCGATGCGTCATTGGGGAATGATTGGAATGTGGTGACGCAGGTTGTGGTTCCGTTTAAGTACCGTCATGATATCCTTTGTTTGGCTCACGATCATAGGCTCGCAGGGCATTTGGGGGTCAACAAGACGTTTGATAGGGTGCTGCGTAATTTTTTTTGGCCAGGGTTGAAACGGGATGTGGCGCAGTACTGCAGGGGGTGTTCTACGTGTCAAGTGGTGGGGAAACCCAATGACATCATTCCACGGGCGCCGCTATATCCTATCCCGGCAGTGGGGGAACCCTTTGAGAGGACTAAGGCAGGTAATAGTTTTCTTTTGACCATTATGTGTGCCAACACACGTTTCCCCGAAGCGATTCCGTTGAAACGGATAACGGCCAAGACAGTGTCGCAGGCCTTGGTGAGGTTCTTCTCTGTGTTCGGTTTACCTCGCGTGGTCCAATCCGATCAAGGGACGAATTTCTTATCTCGTATCTTCTCGCAGGTTTTGAAACAGCTGGATATATCACATAGCTTCTCTAGTCCATACCACCCGGAGTCACAGGGGGCGTTAGAAAGATTCCACTCCACGTTAAAGACTATGCTTCGGGCGTTCTGTCATGATACAGAGGATGATTGGGATGAGGGGGTTCATTTGATGTTGTTTGCCGCAAGGGAAGTGGTACAGGAATCTTTGGGTTTCAGCCCTGCAGAGTTGGTGTTTGCACATTCTGTGAGGGGGCCGCCCAGGTTGTTGAGGGAGAAGTGGTTGGGGGGGAGCGAGCCGAAAAACCTGTTGGACTATGTCTGTGGCTTTAGGGAAAAGCATGTGATCTGGCGAGAACAAATCTGATCGACACACAAAAACGGATGAAGGGGTGGTATGATAGGAAGGCTCGGGATAGGACGTTTGTGCCAGGGGAGAGGGTCTTGGTGTTACTTCCGGTAACAGGGTCCAGTCTACAGGCTCGGTTTAGTGGACCGTATCGGGTTAGGGAAAAGGTAGGGGAGCTGAATTACCTTATTGAGACACCGGATCGTGGGCGGAAGACCCGCCTGTGTCATATTAATATGACTAAGCCGTTTCATACAAGGGGTCCTGTGGCCAGTACTGTGGTGGCCGCTATGCCGGTGTCGGCTTGTGTGTTGGCCCCATCTAGTGTCGATATGAGTAATGACAGTCTTTCTCTTTCAGACGGCGACGGTGGGCTGGAGGATGACGTGATTATCCTGTCTAAAGCGATTGTGGAGGGCCGTCTTACAAACACGGAGTCTTTAGTCACTCTTGGCTGTCGTCTGGGCCATTTATCAGAGCTACAGCGAGCTGATATCATGGGCCTGGTTAGGACTCATGGCGAACTTTTCTCTGATATCCCTTCGCGCACAAGTGTCTTGTACCATGACATTGATGTGGGGGAGGCATTGCCCATTAAACAGCACGCGTATCGCGTGAATCCACACATCCGCACGGTTACAAAAAGAGGTGGAAAATATGCTCGCTAATGGCATCACTGAGCCCAGCTTTAGCCCGTGGAGCTCGCCGTGCTTATTGGTGGATAAATCTGATAAGACAGATAGATTTTGCACTGATTTTCGTCGGGTAAATAATGTGACTAGGCCAGATAGTTTCCCGTTGCCCAGGATGGAGGACTGTGTCGACAGGGTGGGGGGCGCGTCTTTTGTAACTAAGTTGGATTTGCTAAAAGGGTACTGGCAGGTGCCACTTACGAACCGGGCTAAACTAATTTCTGCATTCGTGACACCTGACAGTTTCCTGCAATACACGGTGATGCCGTTTGGGATGTGCAACGCGCCTGCGACCTTCCAGAGGTTGGTCAATCATGTGCTGTCGTGCGTGGCTAGTTGTGAGGCCTACCTCGACGATCTCGTCATTTACTCTGATGATTGGGAGGGGCACATAGCTAGTTTGCGGGAGGTGTTTGGACGGCTTGTTGGGGCGAACTTGACACTGAACCTGGCCAAGTGCGAGTTTGGCAGGGCGACCGTCACCTATCTTGGCAAGGTAGTGGGGCGGGGACGCCAAGGTGTTCCTTCGCGTTTCAACAGTTGAAGTCCATTCTGGTCAGTGCCCCTGTCCTTGCGGCGCCTGTGTTCACGAGGCTTTTTAAATTGGCGGTGGATGCTAGCGAGTTGGGCGCTGGCGCAGTGCTCTTGCAGGATGATGACGGGGGTATTGAGCACCCGGTGTCGTACTTCTCCAGGAAGTTTAATATACACCAGAGGCGCTACTCGACCATCGAGAAGGAGGCATTGGCTTTGATTCTGGCCCTCTCCCATTTTGAGATGTATGTCGGCTCCTCTCAATCACCTATTAGAATTTACACGGACCACAACCCATTGGTCTTTATAGGCAGGATGCAGAATTCGAACCAGCGGCTGATGCGCTGGAGCCTCTTCCTGCAAGCCTTTGATGTGGAGGTGGTACATGTCAAGGGCAAGGACAATGTGTTGGCCGACGCGTTGTCACGACTGTAGTCAGTGGTGGGGTGTGGGGTTTGTGCTGTGTTTCTGGGGGGGGGGGGGTTGTGTGAGAGGTGTTGTTGTTTTGTTTTTGCTTTTTGTTGATTTTGCTCTGTGTTCCAGGAGTCGGGAGTGATGAGGAGTAAGGCTGAGGCTGCCCATTTTCCTTACCTGGTTGATCAAGGACTTTATTGACGGATTGCAGGGTGCAGTGCGGTGCAGCTCAATATGCACAGTTGTTGGGGGGGATGCGGACCGGAGGGCGACTTTCGTCTTGTTTACATCAGGGTTCCCCATTTATCGACGCTATTTTTTTCCCCCCTTTATTTATTTATGTACGGTTTTCCTTGTTTATGTCCATTTCCCCATTTCACTTTGGGGTTATGGCCATAAATTTGATGGGGGGGGGGGGTGTTATGTGGGGGTATATGTTTGTGCCCTGATCAGGCGCTCCTAATGTGAGTCGTCATGTCTAGATGTAGTCCTCTGTCATGGTGTGTAGTCCCTATTGTTTTCCCCCAGGTTGTACCCAATTACCATTACCCCAGGTGTGTGTTGTCTCGTCATTCCCCTGTGTATAAGTAGTCTGTCATCCCTTCCGTCTGGTGCTGATCCTGTCTGTATAGTTCTGTTTGTCTGTTTATTATTTGATGTTCATTTTGATTACAAAACCATGGTAATTATACATTAAATATTCTTTATTTAGATACTTTGGCTACCGTCTCTTTATTATGTAACATTGACCAGATAACGAGCCTTCCTGTAGTCAATGGTTATGTAATACATGTGCACACACTGATAAGAATAAGAGTACTTTATTGATCCCGAGGGAAATTCAGCACTACAGATCGCTCGCAGTAAACATTTAGGTAGTCAAAAATCTAAAATCACAAACCACAAATAAGAATAAAAATACAGTCAGTCTGTGTACATGTTACAAATAAGTAATATATTGACGTATTTACAAATCAGTACATATATATTATGTATACGATTTATTTGTCTAACTTTCACTCACATGGGAGGCAAGTGTCTTTACCTCAAGACTAGCAAGACACACTTTTCCATCCTTGTAGTCAATGGGCCACGCTTTAAAAGATAGGGATTTTCACTGTGCGTCACAATGTTTGCAGGGCTATATCTATATTCTATATTATAGCTATGGAGACAATACTATACTCATTTGACAGTCACTATCTCTCGTCCAATATATATATACGTTTGCGTGTTATCCCGTGGTGAATATTGGATAGTTTCAGAGTGATCCTCGCTAATTCCTGGAAGCTGCGTTATTGAGCGATATGTGAATTTTGCTAAAGGCAAATGCGTTGTTCCAGGCACGCGGGAACTATAAAACGGCAGGGGGTGCTGGGGGGTCGCCAGATAAAAAAAAAAAAAAAAAAAAAAGGGTTTTTTTTTCTTTTTTTGCAGTCAGGCCACTGAACTTAGAAGCAGGCCAGGCCAGTGTTTCTATTTGCACCAGCGCAATAGTTAGATAACCTAGGTGGGGAACAACCAGGAGATCACTGCAACTCACACAAGTTGGAGAACTATCTCTCTCTCTCTCTCTCTTGCTCTCACACACACACAAAGGGAGCCGCATGTGATTGGTGGAGGCGGGATCCTTACGAAAAACTGCTAATCATTGACACATGCTAGCCTGTAATAATCCCCCCCAGAAAAATGTACTTTGCATTTGATATATTGCAAATATATGCCATCACACACACTGGCATTTAAAGGGTTAGAATTATAAAATGAATATGTGGTGTTATGATCAGGGCTGAAGTTGAATAAAATATTGTATTTATCAATTACAAAAAACTGAAAATCCATAAAAATCTGTGTTGTTGCTAATCATACATAATTATGCTAGCCTGTTTTTTAACAATAAGTTGTGATGCCATCACAAACACTGGCATTTAAAGGGTACAAATAAAAAAAATGCCTGCACCAGAATGCATGAAATTAAGTCTTTGTAACAAAAAAATTCCTGGTGGGGGACCCCCAGACCCCCTGCTTAAAAAGTGGCCTGACTGGGGCTATATTTCCTGGCCTGAATGATTTCCCCAGTCCGGCCCTGGTTAAAAGCCTCCAATGCTTATTAGTGTGTGTGCGTTTGAACGTTTGCATGTTTCAACCATAAATTTCCATTTAAAATAATTTTTTTTACCTCCTATAATAGTGGGGGTCGCGGCTCTCTGACACCGTTTTTTTGGGGTCGCGGCCTGAAAAATTTGGGAACCCCTGGTCTAGCCTGTACCCCCCAGACATGTTGCTGGCCCCGTCAAAACAGTATCCTATCAGCCTCTCCATGGGCAGGTCGAGGCGTAAAAGTATTTTATACACAAAAACAGCGTCTCGGCTGTTGTGTCTGGGCCGGGCATTGTAAAAACCCCAAAAGAAGTTCTGAGCTTCCAAGTTGTCATCGGCTAACTGTATATTACACGAGAATTGTTCTTTTCCAGTGAGTGACATCAGTGGTTCCGTCAGCGCTCAAGCCAAAGATTGGGCTTTTGGATGCTTTGCCTCTAATTTGTCGCTGAATATCATGGGCAAGCAGCTGTAAGATTTCGTTTTGGATGTTGTTGGACATCCAGTTGTCTCTCTTTTGGAGCCAATTCTTCAACTCGGGATCAGACTCGGTGCGCACTCTTTCCATCATGAGCTGCCATAACACCCCATCCCTATTTGCATCACCCCTCAGTGGAAGCCCCTGGCGCCCGAGGGGGGGTATAGGGGAACAGACTCAGTTAACTCTTCAATACCTGATGCTGAGGCTGAACCTGTCGTCTCTGTCTCTCTCTGATGTTTATCAGATTTAGTGGGACTGTCACTGGGACCGGCGGGACGTTTAGAAAATAAATCTGATATTTTTCTTTTCTGCGAGTGAGACATTCTGTGCTAGCAAAGTCTGACTACTAGCTCAAATAGACTGACTGCGCAAGCACTGTATCACAGTAGCTCAGTGGTTCGTGGCGCGTGGGAAGGGCGGGAGACGGGAGGTGAATACAATTAGTTGTTTCACCTGTCATTCAATCAGTCTGTGACAGTCTGTCATCACTCGAAAATCTACTCGGTTTTACACGTATGATTGTGTACATACAGTAGTGTAATGAATGAATGAAAACTTTATTTAACAGATTGGAGAATGGCTACAATACAGTACGGCTCAATACACACAATATTAAAATGGTGACGTGCTTTGAGCAGGATAAACTTATAATATACAGTGTTACAGTTATACAGTTACAGTATATACAAATATATAAATACTGCCATGAAAAAAAAATTAAAAAAAATTATATATATATATATATTTTATTTTGCAATAATTGAGAGGGGGTGCCGCAGCACCCCCCGCACCCCCCCTTCCCGCGTCCCTGCGTTGCTCGCCTGGACATGCTACTGTTTCCAAATCAAAGGTATATAATAGGTATTATGTTTCATCATAAATGCATCAAAGGGGGGGGGGGGGGGGTCGTTTTTTGATGCTCTGATCGCCAGAAACGGCATTCGTTTTGAATACTACATACGTTGATCGGCTGGATCGATGTGAAATCATTGTGGGATCAAGGTGGAATTGATGTCAGATAGTCCTTTCCTTTGATCAGGGTTATTCCAAAAATAATGTTCCAATTGTCTGATCGCAATTTCCAGTATTGATGTCCAACGGGTCCCTGACATGAAGTGGCACAAGATATGCCTCAAGTGTGCTGAATGAGTTTCAAAGTGCTCGGATGAAGCGATTTTTCTTGGCTTGGTCTAAATTCTCCGCCCCGGACAACATTAGATGTGACACACAGTCTGGAAAAGGGGTTCAAAGGCCACATCGAATAAAAGAAAAAACAATGAAAACTATCAAAACTCGACTATACTCGGGTTTTGGCGCTCAACCGTTGGCGAGATAACCTGACTATAGTCGTGGATGGCCGTGAATGAGTTAACCTTAACCACACTGTTACCTTAAACTAACCATAACCATAACCATAACCCTAACCCTACATTTCTATCTTAATCATAACTTTGAAATGTTAAAAACAAATAATTATCATAGTATTGTGTTTGTATCAGGGTGTGTGGGTGGTCTTAGTCTAGTGGTGAGAGCACTTGCCAACGACCACAATCATTGGGCCTCATTCAACAATACTCTCTTATTATTTTTCTTATATTCTTGCTTACCTGTCTGTTAAGAGAACAATAAGAAAAGCCACCGCCGCATTCATCAAGCCGTTCTTAACGTCCAAATCTGTTCTTACCCAGGTGTGTTGCATGATGAATGTAACTGCCCCCCGGCTTGGTGTTGAAATAAAGATGCGGTTATGTTTCGTACAGATGCTTTTATTTATTTTCTCTTTTTTCTCTTGCATTTCAGCTTAGCAGTACTGTAGCTTTTCTTTGGTAGTTGTGTCGTTGCACCGTGTTTGTACAGGTAGTGACGGTTGCATCATTTTGCTCCGTTTGCACCCCGTTTGCACCGTGAAAACTGCATAGGACAGTCAAACACAAACATACAATTAGTTATATATTTCACATTTCAATATTGTTCACATGTTGTTCATTATTATACCAAAGTGTTCAAACAAACAATTGCATTCAAAGATATTTAAAAGGTGAACTCGTCTTCCATAACAAAGGCACTCAGGGAAAAACAATGATATATAATAACGTTACTTGTCCGGCAGCAGGTGCCTTTGATTAGAATCTACTTCGTGAGTGCACCACTTTATGTGTTTATAAATGTTTGGCGGTTACACACATAAATATACAACAACATATCTTCAACAACAGTAATAATAATAATACATTTGAGTGTTCGACATACCTTATTCCGCTTTACCAAGGGTAGTTAATTTAACTGGAGTAAGGTCCTTCTATCATACATATTCGCTGCCTGCTCCGTCGTTATCTCTGAATTACTTCCGCCTTGGTCACACAGGAAGCTGTGACTTTATACTAAAGGAAGACGAGCTCTGCCCCCATGTGGACACTAAATGAAAGTGCACAAGTGGCTCCGAAATATTATTTTCTTAAATAGATAAATAGAGGGCTCAGTATTCTGAGCCAATACAGAGAAATTGATCATCTAGACCAACGCAAATCAAAGCTTACTGACAGTAAAGATGATAGGCATCTTTACCCTTGGCGGTCAGTTACACTCCCACCAAATCCTGCTATGACGGATAAGCACAAAACAATTAATTTAGTCATACAGGATTTCCTTTTAGATTTCACATAGCATCAAAATAATACAATTCAAGCGTTTCTATACTAATTACTCTCGAGGAGGAGTACCAATTTCTGGATCGGTCGCTCGAGGACTGAAGGTCTGGTAGAGTGATCTTTTCGCTCCCCAGTCTGTATTTTTACTCGACGTACTAGACCGTCGCTCTCTGGAATGGCTTCGACGACCCGACATAGTTGCCACTGGCTTCTTGGCAGGTTGCTGTCCTTGAGGATGACTATGTCGTTCACCTTGAGGTTACGCCGTGGTACGTGCCACTTCTGGCGTGTAGAAATGTTCAGGAGGTATTCCTTCTTCCAGCGGCTCCAGAATTGTTCGATTAGGTACTGGACTCTGCGCCATCTCTTGGTTGCATACATGTCCTCTTTAACAAATCTCCCAGGGGGTGGAAGAGCGATTTTAGACTTCATCATGACGAGATGGTTTGGTGTTAAGGGTTCTAGCGCCATAGGATCGTTGATACCATCTACTGTCAGTGGTCGGCTGTTTACAATAGCTGTAGCTTCATAGAAGAGTGTTCTAAGAGAGGCGTCATCAAGTCTGCCTGGACACAGAGCGATAGTGGCGTTCAGCACATTTCTTACTGTCCTGATTTGACGTTCCCAGACACCACCTGCATGGCTGGCGGATGGAGCGTTGAAGACAAATTCACACTGTTTCTCTGCTAGAAAGATCTCCAGTAAACTGGCGTCACATTGTTTGAGTGCTTCTTTAAACTGGTTTCTAGCTCCCACGAAGTTAGTACCGTGGTCGCAATGAAGTTGCCGAACAGCTCCTCTGAGGCTGATGAAGCATCTCAAGGCGTTAATGAATGAGTCTGTTGATAAGTCTTCAAGCATCTCGATGTGGACAGCTCGTGAAGCTAGGCAAGTTAGTATCAGGCCATACCTTTTGTACTCCTTTCGAGCCTTTTTAATCAGGAAGGGGCCGAAGCAGTCCATGCCACTGTATGAGAAAGGCGGTGAGTCTTCCACACGCTCTTTAGGGAGTTCAGCCATTTGCTGCTCTTCAGTAGGTCGTCGGAGTTTCCTGCATCGTACACAGTTGTGAATCAGCTTGGCTACTAATTTGCTCCCACCAATGACCCAGAATCCATTTGCTCTCAGTTCCATTTGGGTTTGACTTCGGCCTTGGTGACAAACTTGAGCGTGGTGATGAGCCGTAATTAGCTTGGTGATAGGGCTGTCTTTTGGCAAAATGATGGGATGTTTCATTTCTTGACTGAGGGATGAGCGTCTCAATCTTCCACCCACACAGAGAAGTTCTTGATGCAGAATTGGATCAAGGGAATGGAGAGCACTTGAACTTGGGAGAGCATCTCCTTCCTGGCATCTCTTAATTTCCTGAGAGAAGGCTTGCTGCTGGACAAGCTTGATCACTATTTTGGCAGCTCTTTCTCGTTCTTCGACTGTCACCAGTTCGGTGTTGTGTACTTTTCCTGATCCCAGCCTCTTGATTCTTGCGACTACTTTCAGGATCTTTGACCATGAAGAGATCTGATTTAGGCGACTTAGAATGTCTGTACAACTGTTAACTTTGGTTGTGAAAGCTTGGACAGCCTTAACCTCAGGATCGCCTATGAGTAGGTCTGCGAAGGGATTCAGTTTGGGATGTACTTCTTGCTCCCAGAGAAATGTAGGACCTGACATCCAGTTTGTTGAAGGAATGTGAGATGCCTGAAGGCCTCTGGAGGCATGATCTGCCGGGTTCTCTGCTGTTTCGATATAGTGCCATTTGCTTGGGTCAGTGTTTTCTCTTATCAGTTGGACTCTGTTCGCGACGAACACATGGAACCTTCTTGCCTCATTATTGATGTAGCCCAGAACTACTTGTGAATCTGTCCAGAAGAATTCTTCATCGATCTTCATCTGCAGTTCTCTTTTCAGCAACACACTTAATTTGGTTGCGACCACTGCCGCTGAGAGCTCTAGTCGTGGGATGCTTGAGACCTTGGTGGGTGCTACTCTTGCTTTGGCCATCACAAGACGGTAGTGTACTGTATTTTTGTCATTTTTGTACCTGAGGTAGGAACAAGCGCCATACCCCATGCTGCTGGCATCGGCAAAGTGATGCAGTTCCGTCTTGATGATGTTGCCGAAGTCATGTGGGTGATAGCATCTAGGGATTGTGAATTCCTTTAAGTTATGTAGCCCGATCTTCCATTCCTCCCACCGTGGCTTTAAGTCATCTGGCAGTGGATCGTCCCATCTTATGCCTCTGCGGCATAGTTCTTGGAGTATGCGTTTTCCGCTTAGGGTGAATGGGGCAACAAACCCGAGTGGGTCATAAAGAGAGGCGACGATGGAGAGGCTTCCTCGACGGGTTGAAGGCTGGTCTTTCATGTTGACATTGAAGCTGAAGGTGTCGTTGTCTATAGACCACTGAAGGCCAAGTGCATGCTCAGTTGGGGTCGCTTCCAGCTTAAGTTCGAGAGGGTCAGTGATTGTTGCTCTTTCTGAGGGTTTCACACAGTCGAGGACGTCTTTGTGGTTAGAGTTGAATTTGTGGAGGCGTAGGCCTCCTCGTTTGCACAATTTTTGTGCCTCGATGATCAGTTTCTTGGCCTCTTCGACTGATGAAACGCTGGCTAACCCATCATCAACGTAGAAGTTCTTCTCAATGAAGGCTGAGGCTGCTGGGTAGTCTTCTCTATGTTGGTGTGCCATGTACCTTAGGCCAAAATTGGCACATCCAGGAGACGAAGCAGCTCCAAAGAGGTGAACTGCCATCCTGTATTCCTGTGGTTCCGTTTCCAAATCACCTTCTCTCCACCACAGGAACTTGAGGTATTTTCGAGAGTCAGGGTGGACGAAGAACTGGTGGAACATTCTTTCCACGTCGCAGATTATGGCCACGTCTTCCTTTCTGAAGCGGCATAGAACTCCTATTAGGGAGTTGATTAAGTCGGGACCGGTCAATAGACAGTCATTTAGGGAAACTGCACAGAATTTAGCTGAGCAGTCAAACACGACCCGTAGCCTGCCAGGCTTTTGAGGGTGGTAAATGCTGTGATGAGGAAGGTACCAAGCGGTCTCTCCATATGAAGTGGTATGGTCAAGTTCTGCGTCACCTTTCTCGATGATGTCTTTCATGAAAGCCTTATAGCGTTCGTGATACTCTTTATCCGTCTTTAGCTTCTTCTTTAGAGACTGGAGGCGGACTGTAGCTAGTCTCTTGTTGTTTGGTAGGGATGGTGGGCTGCTACCCTTGAAAGGTAGAGGCATCTCGTAGTGTCCATCTTCTTTCTGTCTGATGTTCTCGCTGAGGAATTGTATGAAGTGAACATCTTCTTGAGACACGTACTTGTCCTCGTAGTTCCTTTCAGAGAAGTCCGACTCAAGTACTTTAAGGACATCTGTTGTAGACAGGGCTGGTATTTCTTTGACTGACACTCTATGTACAAAGCTCTGGCTCCCTTGTCGGTCCAGATGAGGGTTAGATGAGCCTATTATGCTCCAGCCAAGCTCTGTCCTCTGTGCAAAAGGTTCGTTTTCACAGCCTGTGATGACTTCGAGTGGAGCTAGCGCTGAGGGACAATCGCATCCTATTAACATACCCACTTCACAGTCTAGAAGTGATGGTAACTTGTTTACGAGATGCTTGAGGTGAGGCCACTGTAGCGCTGTTTTACCAGTAGGAATGTAGGATTTGTCTACTGGGATGAAGCTACGAGTGTAGGCTTGTGGCACTCTGATGTTGTTTGCAGAATGGAGTCCTCTGATTTGTAGGCCGCTGACACTCTTGCTGGTTATAACTGTATTTACAGCAGTCATTGTACTGAGTCTCAGCTTCACAGGTTGACTTTCCACACTTAACTCCTTAAGCAGGTCCTCTAAGATAAACGTTGTATCACTCTGTGTGTCGAGTAGTGCGTAAGTGAGCACCGTTATCTGTGGCTCTTGAACTGAAGACACAAGGACTGGGACAATGCTTGAGGTCGCAGAAGCACATCGGGTTGTAGTGTGAGACACGACTCTGCGGACTTCTTGGCCCCGGTAGTTTGCAGTAGATGTGCCACTCTGGGTTGTCTCTGGTGCTTGTGACCTCTCTTCGTGCAGACACGTTGGATGACGACGGTTGCAGGTGTTGCAGGTATGTCGCCGTTTACAGTCCTTGCTGGAGTGTCCCTTCTTTAGACATCCAAAGCAGAGGTGATTTTGGTAGATGTACGTTCTCTTATCCTCTATAGACCTTGATGCGAAGTTAGTGCATGTAGCAATGCCATGATTCTCATTCTTGGAGATTGGGCAAGGTGGTCTGGCTCTATAGGGTGAATACTGTGTCTCCACGATGTTGCTCTTTATGTGAGTGCTTGTATTCAACGCTCTGGCTCTCTTGGAAAACCTCTCGTCTGAGGCTCTGGAGTTCAACAGTAGTGGGGTAGCGATGGGGTTACAAGCTATTCGTGCCTCTTTGTTCAGAAACTTTGAAAAGTGTGCAAGACTTGGATAGCTTCCAGATTTATCTAGCTCTTCTACGATGATCCTGCTCCATCTTCGCACAATCCACTCAGGTAGTTTCTTGAGCAGTTTGTGGTTCTCTCCACAGTCGTTCAAGATGTCCAGTCCTCGGACATGTGGAATTGCCTCTGTGCATCCCTGTAGGAAGTCTGCAAACTCTCGGAGCGCCAGAGGATCGTTTGTGTTTATCTTAGGCCATCTCATTAGCTTGTCTCTGAACGCCCTTTGTATAATGAAGGGGTTTCCATACCTCTCTTCCAACACTCTCCAGGCACCTTTATATGCTTCTTCGGAGTCTCTGTAAAAGAATCCTTCCACAGACTTACGAGCTTCTCCAGTAAGGTACATTTTCAGATAAAACATCTTATCACTTGTTGGGAGAGGCTTTCGGTGTATCAGGGTCATGAAGGTCATCTTCCAATCAACAAATTTCATAGGGTCACCTAATATTGTTGGTTCTGGTGTAGGTAGGCGATTCATGCTTAATGCACTTGTGATTGCTTCGGCTAGACTGAAGGCCTCTTGGTTTGCCGTCGCGCTGGGAGATGCTTGACGTTGGAATGCTGTAGGATGTAGCGGAGCACTATATTCAGGATTTTGGTGAGCAGTATTTATTTCATGGTCAGTGACTTCTTCTTCTTCGTTGTCTAGATCACTTCCCGAACTGTATGCCCTCACTCGGGCTGCTGCTACCTGGACTTCCTTCTCTGCTTGTAGCTGCTGTAACTTCATCCTCTCCTCCTCCAGCTTACGTCGACTCTGTACCTTCACCTTCTCCATTTCCATCAGCATGGCTGCCTCTTCCCCCTCTAGTTGGAGGAGACTGGTTTGCTGAGCCTGGATCACTTGAATGGCCTTTACCTCTTCCACTTTAGCCGCGAGTTCAGCTTCCCTCCGCCTGTTTGATGCCTTGGAACGTTGAGAGTGAATTGTTTCAGTATTTGTGTGACCATATACAGATCTGTACTCTTCTTTGTTCAGAGCTATTCTCACCCTCTCCTTCTCAAGTCTTTCATTAAAATCTTCCTCTTTTGTTTCCAGCTGCTTACACACAAGCTCTTGGGTGTCTGTCGTCAGCTGAATACAGGCGTCCATTTTATTTGCGATCTCAGGAGTCGTGGCATGGTTACGTAAAATGGACTCATATAAACTTCTTACTAAGTCACAACTTGCTTGAATGTCTTGTTTTAGTCTTTCAAGTTCTTCTGCTGGACAGAAGGTTCTTAGCTTCCCTCTTGCTTCCTTGGCTATCTTCTTCCACTTCTGATAAGCTTTGTTAAAAGCTTTCTCATTCCTCTTATCCTCCACTTCACGGTTTTCTTTTCCTTTCTCGGTTAGAGTTCTTTGGCGAGCACCCGTTCTGTTCTGTTCCAACTCCAAGAGGTTGCCAGCTTCGTCTTCTTGGGCCGACATTGTGCTTGATCACATACACTCAAAATATCAAATAACTAGATGGTATTTAAGAGTTCCACTTGCTGGGATGGATATCAGACAGCATAATATTCATTAAACATACAGGAGTTGCCACACGTCCGTGGTATTGCTGGGATGGATACCAGACAGCATGAGGGTAATTAGATATACAGAAGTTGCCACACATCCGTGGTATTGCTGGGATGGATACCAGACAGCATAGGGTTAATTAGATATACAGGAGTTGCCACACATCCGTGGGTTTGCTGGGATGGATACCAGACAGCATAGGGTTAATTAGATATACAGGAGTTGCCACACATCCGTGGGTTTGCTGGGATGGATACCAGACAGCATAGGGTTAATTAGATATACAGGAGTTGCCACACATCCGTGGTATTGCTGGGATGGATACCAGACAGCATAGGGTTAATTAGATATACAGGAGTTTCCACATGTCCGTGGGTTTGCTGGGATGGATACCAGACAGCATAAGGTTAATTAGATATACAGGAGTTTCCACACGTCCGTGGGTTTGCTGGGATGGATACCAGACAGCATAAGGTTAACTCAGTAGGCTCATTCTTCCTTCTCTTCATACATGTATTTTCTTTAGTAGGGTCCTCAACATACATGTGTTCTCTTCAGAGTATGGTCTTCATTGTACATGTATTTTCTTCAGAGTGAGGTCTTCATTGTACATGCATTTTCTTCAGAGTATGGTCTTCATTGTACATGCATTTTCTTCAGAGTATGGTCTTCATTGTACATGCATTTTCTTTGGAGTATGGTCTTCATTGTACATTTATCCACTTCAGAATAAAGTCTTCATAATACATCCATCTTCTTCAGAGTAAGGTCTATTTCACATTTATCCACTTCAGAATGAGGTTTCATAATACATTTATCCTCTTCAGAGTATGGGTTTTACTCACTGTTGATCATCTTCAGAGTACGGGTAAGTCTTCGCTCACCACTGGTCGGTAAGTTTTCACTCACCACTGGTCGGTAAGTTTTCACTGTAACTGCCCCCCGGCTTGGTGTTGAAATAAAGATGCGGTTATGTTTCGTACAAATGCTTTTATTTATTTTCTCTTTTTTCTCTTGCATTTCAGCTTAGCAGTACTGTAGCTTTTCTTTGGTAGTTGTGTCGTTGCACCGTGTTTGTACAGGTAGTGACGGTTGCATCATTTTGCTCCGTTTGCACCCCGTTTGCACCGTGAAAACTGCATAGGACAGTCAAACACAAACATACAATTAGTTATATATTTCACATTTCAATATTGTTCACATGTTGTTCATTATTATACCAAAGTGTTCAAACAAACAATTGCATTCAAAGATATTTAAAAGGTGAACTCGTCTTCCATAACAAAGGCACTCAGGGAAAAACAATGATATATAATAACGTTACTTGTCCGGCAGCAGGTGCCTTTGATTAGAATCTACTTCGTGAGTGCACCACTTTATGTGTTTATAAATGTTTGGCGGTTACACACATAAATATACAACAACATATCTTCAACAACAGTAATAATAATAATACATTTGAGTGTTCGACATACCTTATTCCGCTTTACCAAGGGTAGTTAATTTAACTGGAGTAAGGTCCTTCTATCATACATATTCGCTGCCTGCTCCGTCGTTATCTCTGAATTACTTCCGCCTTGGTCACACAGGAAGCTGTGACTTTATACTAAAGGAAGACGAGCTCTGCCCCCATGTGGACACTAAATGAAAGTGCACAAGTGGCTCCGAAATATTATTTTCTTAAATAGATAAATAGAGGGCTCAGTATTCTGAGCCAATACAGAGAAATTGATCATCTAGACCAACGCAAATCAAAGCTTACTGACAGTAAAGATGATAGGCATCTTTACCCTTGGCGGTCAGTTACAATGAAAATCGCTCAGTTAAATATACAGAGTGCGTGAAGGTTGGCCTTATCAACATTCGCTCTCTGCCAACCAAAGCTCTTTTGGTAAATGAACTGATAACAGACTATAGTCTCGACTTATTGGGCCTCACTGAGACATGGCTTAATGCTGAGAATGACTTTCTGCCCTTAAACGGGGCTTCACCCCCTAATTTTAGTAGCTCCCATATCGCACGCACCTCCAAGAAAGGAGGCGGAGTTGCTCTAATTTACGACTCTAAGCACAACTTTACACCCGACGCAAACTGTACGTTTTCCTCGATTGAGGTGCTCCTGTTGCGTCCCTCTCCCCCCAACAGAAAGTGTGACGGTCTGATTCCTACCATCCTTTGTAATGGCTGTCCTTTACCGCCCCCCCCAGGCCCTTACACCCTCTTCCTAGATGAGTTTTCCACTTTCATCTCTGAGCTTCTTACGTGCTCAGATAACATATTAATTGTTGGTGATTTTAACATTCATTCCAACAAAACTCTACATCCCCTAAATAAGGCTTTTACCGACATCATTGACTTAGTCGTAGCCCGCGGTCTCACTGTGTCAGATTTGATTGTTTCTCCCTATGTTCCTGCTCTCTCAGACCACTACCTCATCAAATTTCAAATTGATTTGACGGTTTCTCGCCCAGACAGTGTAGAATCCTACATGAGCCATCGTATTAACGCCTCAACTGTCCCAATTCTAGTTAACTGTCTACCGGACACCCTCTCTCCCTTCCTCTCTTCCTCTGGCCCCCTTGATCTCTTTACAGATAAACGTAACGCCACCCTTCGTAGCACACTCGACATTGTTGCTCCCCTTAAGCCTAAAATTAAACGTGCTCCGCAAAAACAAACTCCCTGGTTTACGGAGGAAACTCGCTCCTTTGTCGCAAACTTGAACATAAATGGCGTTCGACCAAACTCGAAGTGTTCCGCCTTGCCTGGAATGATAGTTTACCTAACTACAAAAAGGCACTCTCACTTGCCAAAACCTCATATTTTTCCAGGCTCATTGACGAAAACAAAAACAACTCAAAGTTTCTGTTTGACACAGTTGCAAAACGTACTCAGAAACAACCAACTGCCCTAACCCATGCGTTCTCGGCTAACGAATTCATTAAATTCTTTACCAAGAAAATGTATCTCATAAGAGATGAAATTGTTGGCTTACTCAACAATCAGAGTCCCTCCCAACCTCTGATGGCCTTTCCCCTGACTTTGAATCCAGCCATACGCTATGCTGCCTTGAAAATGTCTCACTTAGTGCCCTCTCTAAATTGGTTGGCGCGGCTAAACCCTCAACCTGTCTGTTTGACCCTCTTCCAGCAACTCTCATCAAAAAACTCTTCCCAACTCTAGGCCGTGCCCTACTCAATATCTTCAACACCTCCTTGTCTACTGGCGTGGTGCCCCTGGCCTTTAAATCAGCCGTCATTAAACCACTACTTAAAAAACCGAACCTCGACCCTCTAATCATGAAAAATGACAGACCCATCTCCAATCTTCAGTTCCTATCCAAAATATTAGAACGGATTGTTGCAACGCAAGTTACTGACCATCTATCAAACAATAATCTTAATGAATCTTTTCAATCTGGCTTTAGAGTCTTACACTCCACCGAAACGGCGGTTACCAAAGTCACAAATGACTTACTGCTCTCTCTCGATTCAAACCTAACTTCTGTGCTCTTATTGCTTGATCTCAGTGCAGCCTTTGACACTATCGATTATTTGATTGTTCTAGATCGGCTCGAGAATCATGTTGGCATTCGGGGTCACGCACTTGCTTGGTTTAAATTATTATTTAACTGATAGAACACACTGCATGGTCTATAATGATTTAACATCTGAGACCCTCCCAGTGCAATGCGGTGTCCCACAAGGCTCTGTTCTGGGCCCTTTGCTATTTTCGATTTACATGCTACCCCTCTGCAATATCATACGCAAATTTGGCATAAACTTTCATTTTTACGCTGATGACACCCAATTATATATACCTATTAAGCCAAATGATTCCTCCCAATTACAAAATCTTGAGGCTTGCCTGCTTGCCGTTAAAAAGTGGACGTCGCAAAACGTTCTACTCCTTAATGCAGATACAACTGAGATGTTAATTGTTGGCCCCCCAAACCACATCTCCCTCAACTTTGATACTTGTCATGTATCTTCCATCTTCGTAATATCGCAAAAATTCGCCTCACTTTAACTCTGGCTGATGTTGAAACCCTAATTCATGCTTTTGTCTCATCACGTCTAGACTACTGTAATGCACTTTCTTCAGGCCTACCTAATTCAAGCATCAAAAATCTTCAACTCGTGCAAAATGTGGCTGCACGGATACTAACTAAAACTAGAAAATTTGATCACATCACACCAGTTTTGTCTGCCTTACACTGGCTTCCTATTCAAGCCAGATCTGAAGTGCTACTCCTCACCTACAACATTTTAATGGGCTCGCACCGCTCTATCTATCCGATCGCATCTCTCGATACTCGCCCGCTTGTGCTCTGCGCTCACAAAATGCGGGGCTTCTATCGATTCCTAGGGTTAAAAAGAAATCCGCCAGCCACAGAGCCTTTGTCTACCGTGCTCCCTACCCGTCTCCCTGTGAGTGGCTGTCTCGGAGTGATGACCGGAGTGTTGGACGTCCCGTGAGGATGACCGGGAGGATACAACCCTCTCTGCGCCGCCCCTTTGCCTCAAATAGATCCGCTATCAGCTCTATCTTTAATCCTTCAAAATGTTCAGTTGCTATCGCATGCACTTATCTGTGTTTCACTACACATATGAGTGCATGCTTACCAACTGTTCGCCTGTTTTATTGCAACACTACTATCACCGACGTCTAAGAAGGGAGATCCCCCCTTGAATGGCCCTTCTAAGGTTTATCTCCTCCACATTGCCTGTGGTGCATTTTTTCCTATTGCTAGGTTTTAGTGAGTTTTTCCTTACCTTCGCGTGGGGTATGTCTGGGAGTGTTGCATTTATTTTGCATTTATTTTACATTTTTTGGACTTTATGGTGTTTTTGTTTTGTTCGTGACTTATTGTGATGTTTCTTCTTGACTTGTTTAAAGAAGACGTGTCCGGCCCATGGGGACATTAACGTGTGTTGTCGGGCCTTACAAATACATTTGATTTGATTTAATTTGATTTGATTTGATGAATCCCACTCATTCTTAAACTCAAATGCGCGTTTGCGCTCAATCATTTGCATACAGACACGCCCGCATGCTCCTTATAAGGCAGGTGAGGCGTATGCAAAACAGCTTGAGAGTTTTGGTATTGCATGCTGATCCATTCAACAGGAAGTGATTTGCAAGAACACACACACACACACACACACACACACACACACACACACACACACACACACACACACACACACACACACACACACACACACACATCTCACGACTCACGACTCAGTGCATGTGTGTGTGTGTTCCTGTGGGTCACCCATCGCATGTGTGTGTGTGTGTTAATCTGACGACAAATAAATTGTATATGTGTGAAATGAACCATTCCAACAATGTAGGCTTTGTCAATACTGAACGACTGTGGCGTGTGTTGTGTCTGAGTTGATGCTCCAGAATATTGCATACATCTCAATCTGAAATGGTTAAGCAGCCACTCATCTGGCTCTGCAAATATATCTAGAGTAGACGATATACCAGTGGCGGCCGCTGGGTACTTCGCCACTAGGGGCGCTATATCAAATATTTTGCAAACATGTACAGTACAGTACTGTACCACGCAAGACTCATGGCAAGACGTGAGCGATTCGACTCACGCTCACGGCAATGAATCGGCTCTTATGAACGAGTCCCTCAGCTGTTACTACAACAACACACAACCAGTCAAATAAAGTATAGTCTAGACTCTAATTCACAACTTGAAACACAATATAAATAGAAAAGTTAGAAACAAAACTCGCCCGTCTCCAAACACAGGCAGATCTCTCCCTCTCTCCTTCTCTCTCTCACACACAGCGCGACGTGGAATCGATTCGTTACACAATCAGACCTATTATATACCAAGAATAACTTCAGTATGAGTACAGGGCTGTACACATATTTTGCATATTGTTAAACGAGCCAAGGCTAGCTATTAAACTATCGATATGAATCGAAAATCTGGGACCCTGATGTAAACAAGACAAACGTCTTTCTCTGGTCTGCATCCCCTTAACAATTGTGTGTATTGAGCCGTACTGTATTGTACCCATTCTGCAATCTGTTAATAAAGTTCTCATTCATTCATTCATTCAAACATAGACAATATTGAACAAGCCATAATCCACGTATTTTCAATCCGAGAGAGCTGCAGTAGTTAAATCAATGAGCCATCGATAAATAAACAATCAGCAATGTCTCGCTTCATGAATGGCCAGCAGTAGTACTGCTCCTAAAAAAACTATTTACAACCGTTAACGTTAAGCCAGTTAGCCCACACCAGCCTAGTAGTACTACTAACGTTAGCTCCCAGAACGATAGCCAGTTAGCCCGCACCAGCCTAGTAGTACTACTAACGTTAGAGAGAGAGAGAGAGAGAGAGACTCACTGTTTAGTTGAAACGTCCAGGGCAGGAAACGTGTATAATCCGCCATATAGCTTGTTAGCCAAGTGTTAGCTCAGCTGAGCTCGTCGACGTTAGCACAACACTCAACAAGTACATTCCTTTGTCCATTTCCGCTCGAACAGACTGCAAACTACCTGGCGTTCTATCGCCATGCTCTAAGACAAACTCTAACCTTAACCAACTTTGAAAGAGTGCCTAAGCTTAACAGTCTAAAGAACTTGCAGTCACAGCACGGCACGCTCTAAGACAAACAACAGTCCTAGTACCAGGAACCAAGCTAGAAGCTAGAATTGGAACATTAGAAATTGGATTCGGCCAATCAGAGATCGTCTCTGTGAAATTCTGCCATAGAAAAAAATACTGGCGTCGGCCAATCAGAGAGCGTCTCCGCGAAATGCGGCTATGGAAATTCTCACGGAAGTTCACGCTGCTTTCTAGACCGCTTCAAATCGCGCTCGGATTCCAACATAATAGTCATATTTCAACGCACAACGCCGTATGCACTGATTGGCTGTGACGGAGACAGCGATCAAACTGTGACGCGCAGTCAGAGCGCTATCGCTTCTTGCCCGGGCGAGAAATACGAAAAAATAAAAAAAAACGTCACTTCCTGCCCATGAAAACGCTGTTTTTTTAATTTAGATAATAACGTTATATTGTGCATTGGAAATACAAACATACTTAAAATGAGTAAATATTATTCATTTTAAACATGTTTATATTATTTATAGGGCTATAAAACAAAAAACAAAAAAGTTTTTTTTTTCTTCTTCTCTCATTTAACAGGTGGGTCGGCGCCCTAGCGCCACCAGTGGCGAGCCGCCACTGCGATATACGTTCTATGCATACGGCCTGGGCGGCCAGAGCATCTAACTGTTCTAACAGCAATATATAATCCATTTCAGAAGCAGAACACACACAATAAGTTATAATAACAATAATAATAATAATAATAATTATTGACATGTTCTGGGATTTTAAAGTCATATTTGGAAGCAATTTACCAATGGTATGGGCGGTAATTTCTTATTTCGGTAAGAGTGCTCTCGACCACTCTTAGAATTTGGTCTTGCCTGAGAGAAAAGCAACAATAAGAAAACATTGCTGTATCCCAGGTAAGAACAGAATAACAGGAAATGCTAGTTAAGAACGAAATCTGTTAGCGGCTGGGTGGCGCAACGGACATTGCGCTCGTCACCAACGCAAGAGACACTGGGTTCGAATCCGGCTGTCGGCGTTGCCTCTGGCTTGGGCCGGCCGTCATACTAACTCAATTAGCAGAGTTAGCGGGTGGGAAGTCGAAGGGTGGTAGACTCCTACAGGTCGGTTGGGGCGCCTGCACAGCAAAGTCAGGAAAATGGCGGGGGCAGTGTGAGCTTCCTACACGTTACTCCTCGCCAAATGAGAGTCCGCACTGGCAGGTGAAAAGATGTGACAGGCTGCCTCCACATGTATCGGAGGGGACATGTGATGCAAGGCTTCTATCCTCCCTACAACTGGCCAGTGGGGGGCATATGTGAGCAACGATCAGGACAGGGGAGGGAGAATTGGCACGAGAGGTAAAATTGGGATGGGGAGAAAAATCACAGAAAAAGGAGGAGAAAAAGTAGATAAAAAAATATATATAACGAAATCTGTTCTTATATCGCTTCATGAAGGAGGCCCATTGTTACTCCCGGTTGGACTTTCGCCAATACGAAATGTGAATATATTACTTATACAATAACTAATAATATTACTTATGGCTATACCTTAACATACATTATATAGCTTTTTTCCTGTGGTTGATTAGTAGGCCTTCTTTATTTGAGATGTTGGATGATTTTAGTGTCTCAGTACTTTTTTCATTTAATTTCAAACCGTTATTTAAACTTGAAAGGCAACTGAGGTTTCCCTCATTTATAGTCACGTCGAATGTAGTACATACAGAAAAAAGCTAAAACAAATCTGCAAAAGAGGGGAGAATCTCAAGCGGGAATGTCCAATCAGCCAGCTCCAGATCCCTCAGATCAAACAATCAAATCTGCCTTAAAATCCCACACACAAGACTGGTGACGAAGGGAAACTGGGCATTCGCAGTCGCAGCACCGACACTCTGGAACAAGCTCCCACTCAACTGCAAGCACTCTACGGACTTTTAAGGCCATGCTCAAAACCCACCTTTTCGCCATAAAAAACCCAGTATTGTAGTATGACTGGTGTATTATGTCTGTCCGTTCTCTATCTGCTTGGTTGACCTGCATGTATTTTTTTCTGTTTTCGTATTGGTTCCTCTCTTTCTGTTTTTCTTTTTTTCCTGGCATTTTTTGAGGGGCGCAATATAAATAAATAATAAATAAAGTTAATTCCATGAGCTATAGGGGCATCATAACGAAATGCAGATTTACCCTGTTCTGATGTACACATACAGCACATAATCATGTATGAAAACACTTTTATTTCACTTGTTTATTTATTTTTAATGGCAGATCACTTCATGTTGCTACAAGGCAGGTACCTTGTTGGAAAGAAAATATTTGGATTTCAAATTCGGTTGATTTTACAGATGCAAAAACTGTGAAAGGAATGGTCTCACAAGCGGTTGTTTGAGAGAGAGTTGAATCATCACCACAGCACGGCTACTCTGCTCTGCTTTCCTGCATTTGTAATGGATTTGGTGGATGAATTTGTATTATGTCAACTACTGCAAACACATGTACAGTATGCACACCACACATAGACATGCACATCTGCAATGGGGTAAGAACAGGATTTAATTGGCTAATTAAGTGAGAACAAGTATGGTATAACACTCCTCTGTTTCTGATTCTGCCCATCAAACAGTTTGGCCTTGTCTCCCTAAGCTATCTAATGAGTAATGACATTCTTCCTCTACGCTCACATATCACATTGCTCATGTCAATGTGTCCATGACTGTTTCCAGCTGTCAAAAGTATAAGGTTATATTGCGAGACACTGAATAATTATGTCTGAGATGAAATGTTCTTCCATGTACAAATCTATCAATCTATCAACAATCTAACAATCTGCGTCTTTTGGAAACGTCACCCTAAAACCGAGCGGGTTGAAAGGAGGATGCTCACTAAGTCGGCCAAATGGTTTCTAAAGTCACTCTGGCCGAGGCTGTGTAGAGGCTGTGTAAAGGCTGTGTAAAGGCTGTGCAGAGCTGTAAGGCATGTGGACTGGTGTTGATTTAAGTCTCGGAATCAGCTAATGTTCTCCAGACCCGTCCTTTATAACCTCGCAGCACCTTCTATAACCCCTGACCAGGGCCTGTTTTTATGGCCTTAATCATGATGCTCCAGGTCAAGCCACTTAGTGCCAGACTATCCTCCATCACTTCCTCCTCTCTTCCTCTTTCATCTGGCCATCACAAGGGCGTCAAAACAAAAGCCCCACTCGCCACCACCCCCCCGTTTGTTTATTGACCATATTCATCATTTATCTCTCATTTGCACCTTTTTATTGTTTAGACTGTTTATTTATTTTTTTTTTTTTCACTTTTTCTCCCCATTTTTCTATTTTTCTCCCATCCCAATTTCGTATATCCAATTCTTCCCTCCCCTGTCTTGATCGTTGCTAGACTATGCCTCCCACTGGTCGGTTGTAGTGAGGACAGAAGCCTTGCATCACATGTCCCCTCCGGTACACGAGGAGGCAGCCTGTCGCATCTTTTCACCGCAGCAGCTCGAACTCTCAGTGGCGAGGAGTAACGCGTGGGAGGCTCACGCTGCCCCCGCTATTTCCTGCTTCCGCCGCACCGGCGTCACCAAACCGACCTGTAGGAGTCACTGTCCACAACGTCAAATCCCCACCCACCGGCTTTCCCACCCTCTAACACTTGCCAATTGTGTTAGTATGAACGACCGGCCAGCCGGTAGCAATGCCGAGAGCTGGGCTCGAACCCAGCGTCTCCTGCGTTAGAGGCGAGCGCCTTGCCCACTGCGCCAATCAGCCGCCCTAGACTGTTTATTTTTGTTGTATTTTTATATTTTTATTTATATATTTTTACAGAGTTAATTATATTTGTTACACTATTTATTCTTTCTCATATTTTATATTCAGAGTTAATTATATTGTTTACACTGTTTATTCTTTCTCATATTTTTATATTCAGATCAAATTGTATCGCCTATATTTATGTATTTCTACTATTACCCTGCCCATACCTGTACCCCCCCCCCCCCCATGCTGCTATGACACCCACATTTCCCCAAGGGGATAAAAAAATTAATATCGTATCTTACTGTATCTTATGTCATGTTCAGGTTCGGTTCCCAGTGTTAATTTTGGCAGCTATTTTTATTTTTGTTTTAGTCTTAGTCATGTGTCAAATGCTCCTTTCATCATATTTAGTCACCTTCATTTATTTTTTCGTTTAGTCAGTTTTAGTCAACTACAGGTCTGAGCATTTTAGTCTTAGTCAGTTTTAGTCTCGATTTAGTCTTTTTTGTTTTAGTCTAGATTTAGTCGCAGAAAACGGATGACATTTTTGTCTTTATTTTTTTTCGTTAATGAAAAGAATGGCATTTTATTCTCTTGTAATGCAATTCTAGTACCGCTACAGTCAGTCAAATTCACATTAATTTCTATTGGGATCATAGATTCATGTAGACGCCCCTCTCCCCACTCCCCATATATACACCATAAGACATAATCAAACCAATAGTTTTAGTCTTAGGGTGCTTTCACATAGAGTTTTGGTGGACACTGTGCGGTTCTGGTGGTGAAGTTGCAACATTGTTGCATTCATCATTTGGTTCGTCTGCATTCACACAGCAATTTGTCAGGCGCACCAAAACTTTCTGAACAATGTCACGCGGTCGAAAATGGCGCTCGTCTATTGGACAATAGAGAGTGGAAATGTGTGTGTGTGGCTGCGAGCCCGTGTGTGTGCGCGCGCGCGCCTGTGTGTGTGTGTGTGGACTGCGAGCCCTGGCTGACTCCAGATCAGCGGAGGCGGAGTTTTTTATTTTGACGTGGCATTGATCCATTGTTCTATTGAAGCCCATTACCACCATCCTCTCGCTAAACAACTTGTACACCTCGTTGTTTTTATGAGTGCCCACAAGTAGCTGTTTTATTTGGACTTCTGCCCATATGTGTACAGTATGCTTGTTTTGCAGTGAATGCCGCCCGCCTCGGTAATAATAATAATAATAATAAGCCGCATTTTTTCTTCCTTCTACCCAAGATGCACAGTTAGATATATAGATAGATATATAGATAGATAGATAGATAGATAGATAGATAGATAGATAGATAGATAGATAGATAGATAGATAGATAGATAGATAGATAGATAGATAGATAGATAGATAGATAGATAGATAGATAGATAGATAGATAGATAGATAGATAGATAGATAGATAGATAGATAGATAGATAGATAGATAGATAGATAGATAGATAGATAGATAGATAGATAGATAGATAGATAGATAGATAGATAGATAGATAGATAGATAGATAGATAGATAGATAGATAGATAGATAGATAGATAGATAGATAGATAGATAGATAGATGCAGTGTGCTTGTTTTGCAGTGAATGCCGCACGCCGTGGTAATAATAATAATAATAATAATAATAATAATAATAATAATAATAATAATAATAATAATAATAATAATAATAATAATAATAATAAGCACTTCCTATATTTGGTCCGCGTTTGGTCCGATGAAGCGAACCGAGACCTATGTTTTTGGGCGGACCAGAGTTCGCGTGTTTGGTCCGCGGACCGAGTTCGACGCGCATTCACACAAACCCAAAAAAGCGGACTATCGAATTCTGGTCCGATAGTCCGGACCAAACAGCTCCTGTGTGAAAGCGACCTTAGTCATGTGTCAAATGCTCGTTTTTCGTTTTCATCATATTTAGTCACCTTCATTTATTTTTTATTTTAGTCTTAGTCGTTTTAGTCAACTACAGGTCTCAGCATTTTAGTCTTAGTCAGTTTTAGTCTCGATTTAGTCTTTTTTGTTTTTGTCTAGATTTAGTCGCAGAAAACGGATGACATTTTTGTCTTTATTTTTTTTCGTTAATGAAAAGAATGGCATTTTATTCTCTTGTAATGCAATTCTAGTACCGCTACAGTCAGTCAAATTCACATTCATTTCTATTGGGATCATAGATTCATGTAGACGCCCCTCTCCCCACTCCCCATATATACACCATAAGACATAATCAAACCAATAGTTTATATAGTTTTGGTGGACACTGTGCGGTTCTGGTGGTGAAGTTGCAACATTGTTGCAAACTTGCATTCATCATTTGGTTCGTCTGCATTCACACAGCAATTTGTCAGGCGCACCAAAACTTTCTGAACAATGTCACGCGGTCGAAAATGGCGCTCGTCTATTGGACAATAGAGAGTGGAAATGTGTGTGTGTGGCTGCGAGCCCGTGTGTGCGCGCGCGCGCCTGTGTGTGTGTGTGTGGACTGCGAGCCCTGGCTGACTCCAGATCAGCGGAGGCGGAGTTTTTTATTTTGACGTGGCATTGATCCATTGTTCTATTGAAGCCCATTACCACCATCCTCTCGCTAAACAACTTGTACACCTCGTTGTTTTTATGAGTGCCCACAAGTAGCTGTTTTATTTGGTCTTCTGCCCATATGTGTACAGTATGCTTGTTTTGCAGTGAATGCCGCCCGCCTCGGTAATAATAATAATAATAATAATAATAATAATAATAATAATAATAAGCCGCATTTTTTCTTCCTTCTACCCAAGATGCACAGTTAGATATATAGATAGATATATAGATAGATAGATAGATAGATAGATAGATAGATAGATAGATAGATAGATAGATAGATAGATAGATAGATAGATAGATAGATAGATAGATAGATAGATAGATAGATAGATAGATAGATAGATAGATAGATAGATAGATAGATAGATAGATAGATAGATAGATAGATAGATAGATAGATAGATAGATAGATAGATAGATAGATGCAGTGTGCTTGTTTTGCAGTGAATGCCGCACGCCGTGGTAATAATAATAATAATAATAATAATAATAATAATAATAATAATAATAATAATAATAATAATAATAATAATAATAATAATAATAATTGTAACTGAGGGGTACAATTCCCTGACTGTATTGATAAGTATGGTATTATTAAACCACTACCTCTTGTACTTTAACTTCTGGCCATCCAGTACATGATATAGATATGATGAACACTTTCCCACCTGATGAAACGAAGTCCACACAAATGTACAAATCGAATATTTAATATAGCAAAAGGTATATACAACGTTCACTTGTTTACACTTATGATTTGAAATGCACTTGTATGGCAAATTAGTATTCGTAGGTAAATCAACATTGAATGTCCAATCTCTGTCACGCAGGGAGCAAATATACAACCTGGTTCTTTAGGGAACTATAGCGATGGTACTTAAATGATTATAGCTGGATACACTAAGGGGGGGGGGGTCCCGCTGGTTGTAAGACAGTAGGAGGGGGGGGGTTAGAAAAGCCGCTGGCGGTATCCCATCTGGCCGACGATTTCTTGGGAGAATTCAAAGTCTTGAACACGGTGCCCACAGAACCTCGGTCCGCAGACGAATACAGCTGGACCCTCTGGTGGACGGTAGCTGCCGGTCCACAACGGAGAGACGTGAGGCGACCTCACTGGTGTAGAGCGCCGTCTCACCTGGACTCCTCTCCGGGGGGTAGTTCCAACACTCAGCAGTGTTGGCCGTTATCCATGGAATAATCAAAGCACCCAAAGCATAATCCAAGCCGTGGAAGGCTCGCCGTCGTCCGGGTAGAGTAATCCAATGTACAGGTCCAGTCGCCCTGGCCCGGAGCTCCTCGGATGCAAGCACCACTAGTGGTCTGCCCAGCCTGGTTAAGACTCCAGATAACGTCAGGAACGATGGGGGTACTGATAACTTTATAACTCTAACCGAACGATGCACCATACATAATAGACTATTATTAGCTTAATAAGAATACGTCCAACTCGACGGTATAGTGCCAAACTATGACAATTCAACTATTAATCCACACGATATCTCAATGCCTATTCTGAGGCCAAGTAGGCCTTACTGCACCACACGTGCGTCGTGGGTGAGGCTTCGCGTCTGTTACTCGGTTGGAGGGTAAAGAACTAATGGACTAAAAGAAAGTTCTACTTTACTCGCGCCATATATATATGCGCTGTGAACAAATAGTACCATTCGTATTTCGCCAGACGTATTCCTACGCGGAACCGGGCTTGCCACGACATGTTGGTCGGCACGATTGAACTTGAACCTAGGGGTATGGCTGCTGGCGCCAGGTTCTCGTCCAATGGTAGAATGAAACTATTATGGGCTGTTTAGTAGACTAAAGGGATATTCAGTGCATATTGTACAAGGAATATACAGGGGATATCAAACGATATACAAATACTATTTAAATATATATATATAAATAAATATATATATTCGGTTTAATCTGATCCTTCACAACAGCCGCCCCCTAATTAGTCCCACCTAATTAGCTAAGCAGAGACAGATTAACCGCACTGTCTACCACTCAAGGTCCGCTGTAAGGGTCAGTCAACTCACAAAGTCATGGGGTCATGGTCATCATCGATAGTATCTGGGAGTCGGGGCAGTTCTATTAGCCTCGCCACGGGTCGTGTGTAAGTGCGCCCTTGGACGAGTACTTCAGCTGCTCGGACCTTGCCGTCGGCACCGGTGATCACTTTGCTTACGCGGCCAGCCGGCCACATAGCTCTGGGTAGTGACTGGTCGATAATCATGACGACTGTTCCTTCTGTCAAATTGTCTCTCTCTTTTACCCACTTCTGGCGGGTCTGTAGAGACGGTAGGTAGTGGAGTAGGAAGCTGCTCCAAAACTTATCAGCTAGTACTTGACTGTACCTCCACCTTCTTCGGCCGTTCGCTTCTTCAGGCCTGTACATTGTCTGGGGTAGCGCGGGGTCCAGCCGCCCCATTAAGAGTGTGTTGGGGGTGACTGGGTCGACATCTGCTACACCACTGGAGACGTAACCGAGGGGCTTTGACTCGATCTCCGTGAGGACTGTCATTAGGACTTCCTCCGCCACAGTCTGGGCCCCAAGCACGGCGTACAGGGCTGTCTTTATAGAACGTACTTCTCGTTCCCAGGTTCCACCGAAGTGGGGTGCGTTCGGGGGATTAAACTGGAAGTCAATCTGGGATGGAGCGAGGTGGGTCTTAAGTTCTGGGCCCATAGCTTGGAAGCTCTCTCTCAGCTCTCTTTCTCCGCCTTTGAAGTTTGTCCCGTGATCAGACAACAATGTAGACGGTTTTCCTTTCCGTGATGTGAATCTTCGGAAGGCCATAAGGAATGAGTCTGTGCTCATGGTCGGAAGGAGCTCGATATGTATCGCTCTGGTGGTCATGCATTTGAATACAATACCCCACCGCTTCTCGGTTCCTCTTCCTCTCTTTATATACAACGGGCCAAAGCAGTCCATGCCTGTGGAGTGGAATGGCTTGTCGCCGAGTCGGAGGCGACAGGGGGGTAAGTCAGCCATCCGTGGTATGCTGGGCTGCGCGCGCCACTTTCGGCAGTCTAGACAGGTTCGCTGGAAGCGTCGCACCGCTTCTCTTCCTTGAAGTATCCAATAGAGACGTCTGATCTCCGCGAAGACTCTTTCTGCTCCTGCGTGGTGTACATCCTCGTCGTATTTCTTTATGATCAGCTCTGTGACCTTGTGTCGGCTGTTCAAGACTATCGGGTACTTAATGTCATCCGGTAGATCGGGGGCTCTCCGCAGGCGACCACCCACTCTGATGAGATTATGGGCGTCACTCTCGGGTGCCAGGTGGAGCAGTCTGCTGTCTGATGGGACGGGCTTTCCTCCCTGTAGACAGTCTAGCTCATCGGGGAACGAGTCTCTCTGGGCTCGTTGTAGTAGAAGAAGTTCCGCTTCTTCGTAGTCAGCTGCTGAAATGTCAGTGGTGGACTGAATCTCTGGGTGGTGCCACAGGAATGTCTCTTGCTGCGCACTCTCTAGGGTAATGCAGTCATCTATGTTGGGGTCTGTGGAGGCGACTGTGCTCAGTCCACAGAACATAGGTTTCTTGTTCTCAGCCTCCTCTTTACTTGCTTCCCGTGGGGTGGGCGTAGGCCACTCTTCTTCCGGGAGCTTGAGGAATTCTGGTCCGTCACTGTAGATGTTACGACGGGTGAGGTCATCCAGAGACATTCCCCGGGTGATGACGTCAGCTGGGTTGTGTTTGGTGTCCACATACCGCCAGCTCGCTGCTTCTGTTAACTCTTGAATCTCGGTGACTCTGACTCCCACGAAGACTTTGTATCTGCATGAATCAGACTTGATCCATGTGAGTACTGTCGTGGAATCTGACCACAAGATTGTTCTGTGCACCGGAATGGTGAGTTCACGTTGGATTAACGTGGCTAGATGCGCTCCTGCTAGGGCTGCGCAGAGCTCTAGACGCGGGATAGATTGTTGCTTTCGTGGGGCTATTCTTGAGCGAGCCAGGATGAAAGCAGTGTGTATCTTTCCTCCCTTCTCTTGGGCACGCAAGTAGGCCACCGATCCATAGGCTACTTCGGAGGCGTCGCTGAAGACGTGTAGATCAATCTTGCATGTCTCTGGCCTCACTGTGGATGGGAAGTAGCTGCGGCGTATATTGACGCCTGGGAGTGAGCGGAGTTCCGTCTCCCACTCTCTCCATGTTGAGGCAAGGTGTGCGGGTATTGGGTCGTCCCAGCCCTGGTCCTTGTCCCATAGTGCTCGTACAATCATCTTTGCCCTGGTGGTGTAAGGTAGAATACATCCCAACGGGTCATATTGTCTGGCGAGTGTTCTGTACACACTCCGTCTGGTGGTCGGTGTCGCCGTCGACCTTCCCTGCTCTGGAGTCAGGGGTTTGTGTCTATAGTGGAGCGAGTCTGTTTTGAAGCGCCAGACTAGTCCTAGTGTCATTTCTTGGGCTTCTCCTGGGATGGTCGCCATCCAGGTCTTGCTGCTGGCAGCCTTGTCCGCGGGGGAGAGGCTGCGCAATACGTGCGGGTCACTGCTGGCCCACTGCCTGAGATCAAAGCCGCCTTTGATCAGGGAGGCGCGTAGCTTGATTAGGAGAGCCTCGGCTTCTTCTTGAGTCGAAACGCTTTGTAAACAGTTGTCCACGTAGAAACTGTTCTTCACACTGTGTCGGACCTCTTCATCTGCTGCTGGGTCCTCTGTGACGTGTTTCTGTAGTGCAAATGTAGCACAGCACGGGCTGCATGTGGTTCCGAAGGGGAGTACTTCCCACTGGTAGATGGCTGGGTTCTCATCTCCGATCCTCTCTCTCCATAGGAACCGCAGCAGGGGCTTGTCCTCCTCCACTAGTCTCACCTGCAGGAACATCCCTTTGATATCCCCGCTGATAGCCACTTTGTCCTGGCGGAAGCGCAGTAGCACGCCTAGTAGGGAGGGGCCGAGTGTGGGGCCGGGCAAGAGCTCTTTATTCAGATTTTGGGATCCGATCTGGTAGCTGCAGTTAAACACAATGCGATCCTTGCCGTTGTGGTGGACCTTGTGATGCGGCACGTACCATGATTCGGTCGTCTGATCGGCCTCTTTAATGTCAATCTTTGTTACGTGTCCCGCTGTGATTAGCTTCTCAATCTCAGCGCGGTACACACCCTCTTGAGCGGGGTCTTTGGCTAGGCGCCGCTCCGTGTTCAATAGATAGCGCTCCGTGGCGTCTTTCTTTGCGTGAAAGGTGGGCATTCCCTCTCGCCTCAGGAGTGGAGTTGCGTATCTCATCACTCCGCCGACTGTGACTCTCTTTGTCCCTTGCTCGAGTAGGTTGATGGTGTAAATGTCTTCTTTAGAACGAATATCTTTCTTTTCGTTCTTAAAGGGCATTGTCTCTAGTGTCCATAGCCTCTCGACATGCTGCAGGAGAGTGGTGTCTTCTTCTGTCGTTCTGGAGTGGAGGCAGCTAGTGGCTGCTGTTCGGTTGAGAGATTTAGCGAGGGGGCCTTGTAGTGTCCACCCTAGGCGGGTCTCGACTGCTGCAGGACAGCCTCGGGGTCCTGTATGGACCCGGTCAATCGGGACTATGAGTTCTGCATGGTCGGAGCCTATCAGCAGGGTCGGGGTAGCGCCGTCTATGAGCGGGATAGGTAGTTGTCGCAGGTGCACATATTTATCCATCAACTTGGCGATAGGGTAGGTGTACTGCGATAGTCCTATTTCTTGGCTGGTGAAAGCATTTGTAATCCTATACCGTCGCTCTGGCTGCCCGTTTGCTGCGATAGTGAAGGAGACATTCTCGCCCTTTATCGTCTTTAAATCTCTTCTTATTGTCCGAATTGTCATTTCGTTCTTGCTCCCCCGCAGTCCCAGCTGGGCCGCAGCGGGCGCGAGCAGAAGGGTCTTCTCTGACCCGTCATCAAGGACGGCGTAAGTGTCCATGACTTTATCTTGGTAGCTCAATGTCACACGGACTACCTTTAAGAGCACTTGGGCGCCGCTGCTGCTGGCGGGGTCAATGTACATGACACTTGCCTTGGTGCCGCTCGATGGTGCAGGTGAAGGCCGTCTTCTGTTACTGTCGTGTAGTATATCTAGATGGGCTCCGTCGCACCGACTGCACCTTTTCTTTAGGCGGCATTCGGCTGCCATGTGTGGTCGCGCACATCGGTAACAGCGCCTGTTGGACTTTATCCATTGACTCACTTCTTCTGCATTCATCTTTGTGAACAGGTCACATTGTGACAGCCAGTGTTCTTTCTCACAGTAGGGACCACCATCTTCCACTTATTTTTTCTCGAGGGGGTACTGTGGCTCTTACTGCTCGGTACTGACTCTGATTGGTGCATGACAGTCACCGATCTTCTTCCATCATTTATTCTCCTGGGTCCCTCTCTGGAGCTTGGCGTGCTCCGCCCGAACGTATCCAGTCGTAAGCTGCTGACTTCTCTCGCCAGGAAGTCGGCTAGATCAAGGAGGGATGGTTCGGGGCCGTTAGGATCCCGGTAGTCTCTCTGCCGCCTAAAACGCTCTTGTCTTGCGGGTGGCAGCTTCTCCAAAATCCTCTCGACGTTAGAGTTGGCGTATAGCTCATGCATGCCCTTTTCCCGTTGCGCTCCCAGCATCCCTACCAGGGACTGCACTTTGATTGACAGGTCGTCTAATGAGCGATTGTCTGTTGCTGGGGGTAGGCGATCAATATGCCTTATCTCTTGGATTACGTAATCCCATATACGTCCATATCTCTGGTCCAGCGCTGCCAGGGCCGCTGTGTATGGGGTCGTAGAGGTGGCATAGGCCAGCGCTATATTGTGCGCTCGCGGTACTTTCAGGTGCTTCAGTAATATTGCATACTTGTGGCGTTCATCAGCGACATCCACCATCATTGTCTCTAAGCACATCCGGAGCTCCGTGTACTGTGCTCGATTCTCATAGGTGAAGTCTGGAAACGACGGCGTGGCAATGTATGACGCCGTGGATGGCTGATACATCGGCGAGCGTTGGGGGAGAGACCTCCTAGGCGAGTCCCCTCTTGCGCCTCTCTGTGGGCTGGTACCGACAGGGTACCGCTGGTCCAGGTGCTATTCCTCTGGGCTGGTCGTGCGTCGTGCTCACCCGTGAATAGAGTCGGGGGTCTGTAGCGCAGCGCCGCGGGGGTATAGCCTGGGCTGTACTGGACCTCCTGGTCCGGTGGAGTACTGTGCTGTCGTCTGGCTTGGTTCTCCTCCTCTCCCTCTTCTTCCTCTATCAGGTCTTCCAGATCCTGTAGTCGTTGATTTAGCTTCTCCGCAGTGTATGCCGCTCCTTCCTTGTAGCTGGGTCTCGCTTGGACCGGTCTGGGAAGGGGGTCTGCGGGGGGTATAGGCTTGGTCTGTTGGTCAAGTTCAGGGTCGCTTGCTCGGTTAGGAGACGCTGCCCTTGACTGTTGTCTCGACGAGTTCCTTGAACCCCTGGCGGAGGGAGAGGGTGTTGCCTTGCGGATCAGCTGCTCCATTAGCTGCGCTTGTAACTTGTCGCGCTCGACTTCGCGCTTGGTGAGATCTGCTTCTCTTTGGGCACCGGCAGCGGCGCGCTGGGCGTCGGCCCGGTCTCTTGCCATATTCTCTTCCGTCTGAAGGCGTCTCATCTCCAGGCGTGTGCGCTCTTCTTCGCTCCGTTGCTGTGCTTGGAGTCGATCGCGTTCGCCCTGAAGTCGATCACGTTCGGTAGAGGCTGTCAGGCTGACGAGGAACGCCTGTTGTAGCATCCTCTCCGCTTCGCTGGGGGAAGGCGGTTGTGGAGGTGAGCCGCTCCTGTGTGAGCCGCTCCTGGGTGTACTCGTTGGGGAGTCCTGGAGCTCTATTTCCTCGGCGCTCTCCTCCTCTTCTTCCGTGCAGAGTTCTCTCTCTGTAGGGTTGTCTTCCTCCCGGGGCTGGTCGGGGACTACTTCTTCGGTATTGGCGGGGGGTAAAGGCATGTCAGCTCCCTCCTGGTCCCCACCGTGAGCTTGGTCAGTTACATTAGGACCTACTAGGGCCTCTGTGGTCGGGGAAACCTGGTCGTTAAGGTCAGACATAATTTTACTTTCTACTTTTACCGCGTTTACCGTTTGTCGAAGGCTAGGTAGTTGACTGACAGCGTAATCCTCTAAGTACTGAGGTGTCTGTCGTCTGCGCCGCGGGCGTTCTACGTTAGGAGGACCGTTTCGTGGAGTGTTCATCATAGGCCATTTTAATATTAATAACACTATATTAATATTACACTAGTTACCCTCCGGCTCGAAGGACCAATTGTAACTGAGGGGTACAATTCCCTGACTGTATTGATACGTATGGTATTATTAAACCACTACCTCTTGTACTTTAACTTCTGGCCATCCAGTACATGATATAGATATGATGAACACTTTCCCACCTGATGAAACGAAGTCCACACAAATGTACAAATCGAATATTTAATATAGCAAAAGGTATATACAACGTTCACTTGTTTACACTTATGATTTGAAATGCACTTGTATGGCAAATGAGTATTCGTAGGTAAATCAACATTGAATGTCCAATCTCTGTCACGCAGGGAGCAAATATACAACCTGGTTCTTTAGGGAACTATAGCGATGGTACTTAAATGATTATAGCTGGATACACTAAGGGGGGGGGGGGTCCCGCTGGTTGTAAGACAGTAGGAGGGGGGGGTTAGAAAAGCCGCTGGCGGTATCCCATCTGGCTGACGATTTCTTGGGAGAATTCAAAGTCTTGAACACGGTGCCCACAGAACCTCGGTCCGCAGACGAATACAGCTGGACCCTCTGGTGGACGGTAGCTGCCGGTCCACAACGGAGAGACGTGAGGCGACCTCACTGGTGTAGAGCGCCGTCTCACCTGGACTCCTCTCCGGGGGGTAGTTCCAACACTCAGCAGTGTTGGCCGTTATCCATGGAATAATCAAAGCACCCAAAGCATAATCCAAGCCGTGGAAGGCTCGCCGTCGTCCGGGTAGAGTAATCCAATGTACAGGTCCAGTCGCCCTGGCCCGGAGCTCCTCGGATGCAAGCACCACTAGTGGTCTGCCCAGCCTGGTTAAGACTCCAGATAACGTCAGGAACGATGGGGGTACTGATAACTTTATAACTCTAACCGAACGATGCACCATACATAATAGACTATTATTAGCTTAATAAGAATACGTCCAACTCGACGGTATAGTGCCAAACTATGACAATTCAACTATTAATCCACACGATATCTCAATGCCTATTCTGAGGCCAAGTAGGCCTTACTGCACCACACGTGCGTCGTGGGTGAGGCTTCGCGTCTGTTACTCGGTTGGAGGGTAAAGAACTAATGGACTAAAAGAAAGTTCTACTTTACTCGCGCCATATATATATGCGCTGTGAACAAATAGTACCATTCGTATTTCGCCAGACGTATTCCTACGCGGAACCGGGCTTGCCACGACATGTTGGTCGGCACGATTGAACTTGAACCTAGGGGTATGGCTGCTGGCGCCAGGTTCTCGTCCAATGGTAGAATGAAACTATTATGGGCTGTTTAGTAGACTAAAGGGATATTCAGTGCATATTGTACAAGGAATATACAGGGGATATCAAACGATATACAAATACTATTTAAATATATATATATAAATAAATATATATATTCGGTTTAATCTGATCCTTCACAACAATAATAATAATAATAATAATAATAATAATAATAATAATAATAATAATAATAATAATAATAATAATAATAATAATAATAATAATAATAATAATAATAATAATAATAATAATAATAATAATAATAATAATAATAATAATAATAATAATAATAATAATAATAATAATAATAATAAGCACTTCCTATATTTGGTCCGCGTTTGGTCCGATGAAGCGAACCGAGACCTATGTTTTTGGGCGGACCAGAGTTTGCGTGTTTGGTCCGCGGACCGAGTTCGACGCGCATTCACACAAACCCAAAAAAGCGGACTATCGAATTCTGGTCCGATAGTCCGGACCAAACAGCTCCTGTGTGAAAGCGACCTTAGTCATGTGTCAAATGCTCGTTTTTCGTTTTCATCATATTTAGTCACCTTCATTTATTTTTTAGTCTTAGTCGTTTTAGTCAACTACAGGTCTCAGCATTTTAGTCTTAGTCAGTTTTAGTCTCGATTTTTTTTTTTTTTTTCGGTCTAGATTTAGTGAGGGGAAAAAGCTTTGTTGACGACCATATATAGTCATCATTTTCGTTGACAAAATTAACACCTTTCCACCCTGTCCATGTGAGGAAGTTCCAACTCTCTCCCTCCCTTTTGACGTAAAAAAGGAGATCACATCCCTTGATTTCTCAAAAGTCATGCTTGAGGAATAAATATACAAAACCTCAATTCTGCACAGGACGCAGAGACGCTGAGCGGAATTATGTTCCCAAGTCATTCATAAATCCTCTCTGAGATGTGCTCCGTCGGGGCCATACACACTGATCTCATCCTCACAAGATAAATGTGACCGTTATTATAAACAGACAATTTCTCACTCCTTCTATTGTTTGCTTTAATCAGTGAAGGATACCAGTGGTTACGGAATCAAATACTGCCCTGGGATTATTCAATGAGTTGAACAGCTGCATTAGGAGACGTTTCCAATATGCTTACGTCCCAGTTGGACAGTCGGTGTGGGTTATTATGGTGGTTACTCCACCACAAAGACATAGTTATAGCAGGATCATTTGTTGTATTTATTGTTTTTCAGGATTGGCTTTTGTTTACGAGGCAGCCCATCCAGAAATAGTATTATTAACCTGTTAAGCCCTAGCCCTATTTTCTGAAAATCCACCTAAAAATACATACCTAAGTAAATGGAAGATTGCTCCTCTACAAGGTCCATTTGCATTTTCTTGGTATCTAGGGACATCTAGATCTCATGGAATGTATTCCCAGTGTCAGAAATATTGTGTCTGTTACTAGGCTTGGGTAAATTGTGATGAAACAAAGGAGAATATAAATTATGATTTTTCTTTGCATCTTTGACAGTGAATAACACCATGCTAAAAATGACCAGACACTGAGCTCATTCAGCACCTTCTTGAGATCATGTGTACAAAAAAGCTAAGCAAATTAATAAAGGGAAGATGATTAAACTAGTGCTGTCAGGCGATTAAAAAATTGAATCTAATTAATTACAGGATTTGTAATGAATGAATCTGCAGAATTCAGTTCTGTATCTACAAAACCTTCTGTTTAATCATCTTCCATCTATTAATTTGCTTAGATTTTTCAGGTCTGGTCAATTTGAGCATAGTGTTATTCACAGTCAAAGATAATTTTTTTTTATTGATATTCTCATTTGGTTCATTACAATTTACTCAAGCCTAGTAACAGACACAATATTTCTGACAATGGGAATACATTCCCTGAGATCCATAGATGTCCCTAGAATCAGATACCAAGAACATGCAAATGGACCATATAAAAAAAAAGTCTGTAAATGTGTATTCTACGTCCTTATGGATTTTATTTATTTTTTGTAATTAATTTTGAGTTAATTTTCACAATGCGATAATTTGCTGTGTAATTAATTAATCTAATTAACGCAATAAACTGACAGCCCTAGATTAAACAGAATGTTTTGTGGATACAGTACTGAATTCTGCTATCCGGACACATGCAATTTGAAATATTATTATAGAATATAGAATACCTATATTTTCTACCAGTGGATGAAAACATCGCCTTGGATATATCAAGGGTATAGGTTTGTTCCATAATGGCCTCAGTGTAAAGGAAACCCCATTTATTAATGTGTTACAAATCAGTCTGTTTTGTGTAATGAGCTGAAGCAAGGTAGAATGGTCTTAAAAGTGTTGTAAGTGGTATTTATATTAAAACTAAGTTTAAAACGAAGTGGTCTACATGTTAACATACACAGTAAATTTCGCAGAGTAAATTTGACTCAAACTGAGTAAAATTGTACTCAGTGATGCACTACTATGGCTACTCAGTAGAGTAGTTCTACATTCCGACAGCCATCACTGATATAGAGGGGTCTCCCAGTCCTTCCACTCTGCAGTAAACAGAAAATAAATATTCTGGTATCCCGTTCCCACTTTAACCAATCAGGAGAGAGAACTCCACACTACAAAAATGGCCTGACAAAAATAAGAAATAAAAACTAAACAAGTCAAATAATCTACTAGTAGAGTAAGCTAATTTGGCTGGGCAAGATTTCTTGAAATAAGTGAAAATAAATATCTAGGGTTTTATCTCCTGATTGGATAAAGTGGGACTGGGATACCAGAACATTTATTTTGTGTTTATTTCAGAGCGGTGGGACTGGGAGAGCCATGTTACTGACCAAACACTCTATATCAGTGATGGCTATAGGAGTGTTTAACACTTGATATTTAACACTTATTTTAACAAAAACTTACAGTACCTTTAACATTCATAAATACATTCTAAAATCATTCAACAATTCAACAATTTTCAGAATTGAGTCCCCCCCCCCCCAACTGACCAGCAGGTCCTGTTACATAATCGTCAGGACGTGAGTCGTACACTTGACAAGGTTAGTGGAGGAACCTCACGCAGTGACTGTTCTGTTGTCTGTCAGTTGTTGTTGTTCAGTTTAGTTGTTGCTCTGTATGTATGTCCCTGCCTTTTTAATAATGTTCCTTTGTGTTTTCTTTTTTATTCTTTTATCCCCCATCCCCTTTCCCCTAGGGGGCTTTTTACCCCCAAATAGGCCGTTATTGAAAATAAGAACTTGTTCTTAACTAACCTGCCTATACAAATAAAGGTTTGATGATGATGAGCGACATCTATAGGCTCAAATAAAAAGAAAGCCTGCATAAAACACAGGCCAACCCCTACCCCATACAACCCACACTTAAACACAGCCTTTACACTGCAAACACCAGAGAGCACTAAATAGCTCAATCTTTGCGTATTAAGAGTCTTGTCATGTCTATCTGTGTCTGGGGATTACAGGGACTGTTGGCACACGGACTATAAACTCCATATAGTCTGCTATACCCTCTCTCCTCTTTTCACTTTCAATAAAACGCCCTTAGCTAGGAGCTGAACCCCCCACCCCACCCCCCACCCACAGAAACCCCCGTTGTCATCGGATATCCCCAATTACCACCATCGTCAGCGTTCGTCCCTGATAACTTGATAAAGAAGCCGGGCCAAGAAAAATTGTGATGTTATTTGAGACTTGGTGGATAAGAGGAATATCTGGGGGGAATCTTCTGAGCGTGTGCGTGTTGTCACTCGCCCCTGTTACCCTGCATGGGGCCTGTTGTTCCAGGGGGAGGAATGTGGATGTTAGTGTTGGACTATGAGAGAGGGGGAGAGGGAGGGGGAGAGGGAGGGGGAGAGGGAGGGAGAGAGGGAGAGAGGGAGGAGAGGGAGGAGAGGGAGGAGAGGGAGGAGGAGATAGCGTTACCATGGTGTTGACAGACAGTGGTAAGTGGGGTGTGGAGAGGATGGAAGATGGGAGTGTGAGACTGACAGGTGGAGACGTGATGGAATTAGGCCGTGTCTCAGGAGTGTCTCGAGGAGTGGACAGACTGGAGGGCTGTCTGGTGCTTATTGGGACGGATTAAAGGACAGAGGGACATGAAGCACATGACACACACTATAGGAGAACTCACATAACATGCATTACTGGGACCTACTGGCATACACTTCGAAACAATTGCACGAAACACACACACGCATGCACATATGCAGAAAAACACACACACACACACACACTTGCACACATGCGCGTGCATACATACACTCATACACATGCGCGCGCACGCGCACACACACACACACACAAACACAGCTAAGGACCACTCCAACAGATAGAACAATCAATTGCACCCCGGATGCTTCCAGAATGCCGTTAACCCCCGACATGCAGGGGGAAAAAGTGCCTTCTATAGAAACAAGACTATGGGATGTTAGTTTAGTGGAGTTTCCCTTCTCCCCCTCCTTTTCATCCCTCGTCCTCTCTCCACATAGATGGACAGACATCATTCAAAACCCATCTGGTTCCAGTGGCCGAACCACAATGGTCCAGAAGCCAGAGAGAAACTTTTTTTTTTCTTTCTTATTTTTTCGGGTTTGAGGTCTTTGAGCGCCGGACTGTGAATGAACCTTTGGTTCGTCTCGAGGCTTTGAAGGGATCCCATTAAGAGCATCTTGAGACGCACAGAGGTCCAAAGGCCGACAAGGACCTCTTTCCCTTCACCTCAGCTCTTTGTGGTGGTTCTCCCTCTGCCTTCTAGATCAACAGGTCCCCCCCCCTCTCTTTATCCCCTCAACATGGCCGCCTGGGTGATGAACCAACCCATCTGCAAAATACATCCCTCTCCAAAGCATCATGTGGCTTCGGAGTGAAGACTGAACTAAACGTGTCTCTGGTTGAGCAGACGGGGGCCGTTTTCAAGATGGCTCTCTCCCGTAAATCACGGCGTGAACGATTACGGTGCACGCTTTTGAGGCAGTGGTGGAAAGTATTTTTACTCAAGTACTGTTCTTAAGTACACTTTTGAGCTACTTGTACTTTATGTGAGTATTTTCATTATAGGGAACTTTACACTTTTACTCCATTACAAATATATATATATATATTTTTTTTTATCCTCTTTTTCTCCGCCTGATTTTTATATGCTTTTCTCCCCGTCCCAATTTAGTCGTTATGCCAATTCTCCCCCTCCCCTACCTGGTTGTTGTGCGCATGTTCCCCCTACTGGTCGGTACAAGGGAACCCTGAAGTCTACCACATGCTTCCTCCGACACATGCGGAGACAGCCAGCGGCTCTCTTTTCACCTGGCAGCGAGGACTCTCATTGGTGAAGCGTAACGCGTGGGAGGTCACGCTGCCTTCACCACTTCCTGCCTTTCGCTGAGCAGGCGCCCAGACCTGACCTGTAGGCGTCGCTGTCCACAACGCCAGATTACCACCCACGACTTCCCTCCCGCTAACTCAGCCAAACGAGTTAGTATGACGATCGGCCAAGCCGCAGGCAATGCTGACTCCGGGGATCGAGACCGCAGCCTCTTGCATTGGTGACGAGCGCAATCTCCGCTACGCCAGCCGACCGCCCTACTCCATTACATTTCAAGGGAAATATTGTACTTTTTACCCCACTACATTTATCTGAACCCATCAGTTACTAGTTACTTTGAAGAAAAAGATTTTGCATAGAAAACATAATATACACAATAAAAAATTCATGAAGATTATATACTTTCACATTTGAAGCCTGTCAACTTCAAGAGGATGTAATCAGAGCAGCATCACTGGACCACATACCACTTTACCATAACCTAGAGGTCAATAGATACACAAACGTCATGTAGAATGCATACTTTTACTTTAGATACTTAAGTACATTCAAAGTACATTCAATAGCAAATACTTCTCTACTTTTACTTACTGTAAGTCGAATTTTAATGGGGGACTTTTACTTTTACCAGAGTACTAATTTATCTGAGTATTTCTACTTTTACTTACGTAAAGGAACTGTGTGCTTCTTCCACCACTGCTTTGCGGACACAGTAAAGTCTACAAAGTGCGGATTCTATTGAGGAAATGAGCTTTATGACACATCTGCCGCGGTGATCAAGCACGGGTGTTTCTGTCATACCTTCGACGGTGGTCGGTCAGCGGAGAGGCAAAAAGCATCGTAGTAAAGCCTTTAAGGCTCATAAAAGCCTGCTGTTTTGGCAGAGTGGGGGGATTTCATTGGTCTTTCATTGACTCACTGTATCTGTGTGTTTGCCAGCTTTTTTGGTCTCCACCTGACTCTGTCTTTTCCTCTCTGACCCCCCAGTTCTTCGACCTTCCCCTTTTCAGACTCATTCAACATTTATTTAAACTCGAGGGACACTGAGGTCTCCCTCATATGACGTTGAGTATATAATTAAAGAGATAGAATGACACAAAGATAAAACAAAGATACAAATCAGCATGATAAAATCTAATTAAAACAAGAAACAGAAACAGGAGAAGCAGACTAAAAGCAATTACAAAATGATGTACAACGGTTATTAATAAAAACTGCAAATCGTCCAAAGGTTGTAAGAATATCAAACTTTAAAGTGCATTGAAGGGCGTTCCAAGAGTCTGGAGCACTAGCAGAGAAGGCAGATTTTCCAAAATGAGAACAAGCTTGAGGAACCTTAAGCATAAACAGATTAAGATCATAACTGATTGGCTATGTGAGCAGCTGCAAGTGTGCAGTCCGGCCACCAGGGACGTTACACTAGAATCACTGTGATCTGTCCAAAGGTAATGTGGTCTGAATTAAATGTCATTAGTTTGTAGTTAGTGGAAAAGTCAGTTTCACGTACCGTAATGTTTGTTGCCTGGCAAGCTGTTTTAAAAACAAGCATAATCCAATGTTTGCTGTCTGTGTAGCCAGTGTTGTAGATTTTCAGGACTCGTGACTCGACTTGGATTGAGCACTGATGACTCGGACTTGGACTCGAGCATTGACTGCATTCAGACTCGGAAGGTGCAGATGAGGACTCAGACTTAATTGATAAATACAGTTTTTTTTTGTAATAGGCCCTAATCATTTGGCATAAGATATTGATGGCTAGTGCATTTGTTTGGCTATTGTGTCACAAAGTAAATAAACTTCCTTTGAAATGGTGACCGCTGTGTCATTTTATGTTTAATGTAGACCTTTTTTTATTTGTATGTCAGCTCAGACTCAACCTTGATGACTTGGACTCGGAATAGGGTAATGGCCGGGGACTCCACTCGGACTCTACTCTGGAGGTAATGTAATTATTATAAATGGTAACTGACTGACTGACAATACGCATTACGCATATTGGATATATTGCTGTGCATATTGTAATGACATACTGTAATCAAATCGGTAGTGTGTGTGTGACTCCACACAATATCTCCTTATTGCAAGTGCAAAATAAAGGCTTGTTAATTCTACATGATTGATTGTTTGATCTGTAATCCACAGAGGCTGATGATGTGGCCAAAATCTCTTTCTCTTTTTCTCTCTCTCTCTCTCTCTCTCTCTCTCTCTCTCTCTCTCTCTCTCTCTCTCTCTCTCTCTCTCTCTCTCTCAGATCAACAGCCCTCTCCCATCCCGTCACTGACTTCGTCGTCGTGGTGACCGGCTCAGATCCGTGTTACATCGCTAACAGCCTGTGATCTTCATGATCACTCGGAGGTCACGGTAAATCTGTCAGTTTCTCTCCCTCCTCTCTTGTTTTTCTCCTCATTCCTCCACTCTCTTTCTCTTTTCTTCCCCTCTTCCTCTTTGCCTCTCTCTTCTCTAACCCTGTCTCACTTTACCTTTGGTCTCTCTTCTCCTAACCTTTCTATAAATCTCCCTCTCGCCTTGAGTGATGAACGCGGTGCGTTGTGTTGAATGGTACAGATAGAGGCCGGGCCGACAGGAGATAGTGAAGACCAGAGTGCTCTATCTTCCTCTTCTGACCCCACCGGTGGTTGTAAACCAGGCCAGATGAGACGTATGGTCCACTTAAATGGAGCACACAGGGTCAGTCTCTGGTAGACACACAAACATTCGGGGGAAGCGCTTGACTGAGCTTAGCACATGTTTATTACAGATTAGTTAAGCGTTGGGTGGACTGTTTACTGACGGCTGAAGGTCTCTGTGGTATCGAATACAGATGATTTGCTTGGGTGTCAAGAGAGAGTCAGGGCTGCTTTTTAAAAGCCTTAAACAACAGGTTTCAACTCCTAGTTCCGGATGAACTCACTGATGCAGTTGTTTTCTATATTACAGAAATAATGGTCAATGGTTTGTAAAGATGTTGTCCAAAAGACATCTCTTGTAACTAAAATAAACGTACACCTCTCCACCCTGCAACCACATCATGGAACACATCTCTTGAAACACTGTAAACTAAATCACACCACAGAACAGATCTCTTGAAACACTGTAAACTAAATCACACCACAGAACAGATCTCTTGAAACACTGTAAACTAAATCACACCACAGAACAGATCTCTGAAACACTGTAAACTAAATCACACCACAGAACAGATATCTTGAAACACTGTAAACTAAATCACACCACAGAACAGATCTCTTGAAACACTGTAAACTAAATCACACCACAGAACAGATCTCTGAAACACTGTAAACTAAATCACATCACAGAACAGATCTCTGAAACACTGTAAACTAAATCACATCACAGAACAGATCTCTGGAAACACTGGTCTTGTTGAGAGGCTTCACATCATATACAAACAAACACACACACACACACACACACACACACACACACACACACACACACACACACACACACACACACACACACACACACACACACACACACACACACACACACACACACACACACACACACACACACACACACACACACACACACACACAGCATCGGAATGCTGCACAGGGCTGGATAAATCAAATTAATTTAAACCAACAGGCCTTAATCGCCCACAGAGGAATGGTGGTGCAGAACAGAGGCATCACTTTCCCCCTGCAGCCATATGTGGCTGAACAAACAGAGGAGTGGGAGGAGGATGCTGTCTGATCCTAATTCAATAATGATGCCGTAGTGTATAATAAATAGAGAGTAGAGGCACAAATAAGACCACACAAATGTCACTCTAGTTAGACTGCTGGCCATTACACTATACCATAGTGTCTTTATACCTGTATCACTGTACATATTAATACTACAACTCTGTACATGATCTGATTAGCACTACACTCAGTAGTACTAATTTCTATGTTTTATACCCAGTTTAATTACCTGTACATTGTATATTGCTACAGCACTTTACTGTTACATTTGCACTCTGGTTGGATGCCAAACTTATTTACATTGGACTGTACTTGTGCTGTATAATGACAATATATTTTAATCGAATCGAATCGAATCGAATCTAATCTAATCTAATGTAAAAATAAATGTGAGCAGATAGGCAAGTGGACAACACAAACACATACAAATAAATGTACCTCATCTCTTAAACACACACACACACACGCACGCACGCACGCACGCACGCACGCACGCACGCACGCACGCACGCACGCACGCAAACACACACACACACACACACACACACACACACACACACACACACACACACACACACACACACACACACACACACACACACACACACACACACACACACACACACACACACACACACACACACACACACACACACACACACACACACACACACACACACACACACACACACACACACACACACACACACACACACACACACACACACACACACACACACACACACACACACACACACACACACACACACACACACACACACACACACACACACACACACACACACACACACACACACACACACACACACACACACACACACACACACACACACACACACACACACACACACACACACACACACACACACACACACACACACACACACACACACACACACACACACACACACACACACACACACACACACACACACACACACACACACACACACACACACACACACACACACACACACACACACACACACACACACACACACACACACACACACACACACACACACACACACACACACACACACACACACACACACACACACACACACACACACACACACACACACACACACACACACACACACACACACACACACACACACACACACACACACACACACACACACACACACACACACACACACACACACACACACACACACACACACACACACACACACACACACACACACACACACACACACACACACACACACACACACACACACACACACACACACACACACACACACACACACACACACACACACACACACACACACACACACACACACACACACACACACACACACACACACACACACACACACACACACACACACACACACACACACACACACACACACACACACACACACACACACACACACACACACACACACACACACACACACACACACACACACACACACACACACACACACACACACACACACACACACACACACACACACACACACACACACACACACACACACACACACACACACACACACACACACACACACACACACACACACACACACACACACACACACACACACACACACACACACACACACACACACACACACACACACACACACACACACACACACACACACACACACACACACACACACACACACACACACACACACACACACACACACACACACACACACACACACACACAACCAAACAGACATGATGCATCTCTCAACATCCAGAACCACATGTTCACCCGAAACCATTTCCGGGTGAACATGAATATCAAATTTAAACAGATAGTCCCTGAGGGAGAGGCAGCTGTGGAGTGACTGGTGTATTAATACGTTGTGGTTGTCTAAACAGTGAAGCGGCCATGTATCCATTAAATCACTACACTCTGCTCAAAGCCAGAACAATGACTTCTACTGTGCAGAGACGTGCAGGTGGCAGGTTGTTTCTGTAACACTGTGTGTGTGTGTGTGTGTGTGTGTGTGTGTGTGTGTGTGTGTGTGTGTGTGTGTGTGTGTGTAATGCTGGGATAACAGATAAAGTAACTTCCATTCAGGCAGATGGTAAATAAATGGCTGCATTTATATAGCAGCTTTTTATCCAAAGCGCTTTACAATTTGTGCCTCACATTTGACCCATTCACTCACACACAGCAGAGGCAACCATGCAAGGGCCAACCTGCAGATCGGGAGCAATTAGGGGTTAAGTGTCTTGCTCAAGGACATTTTAACACGCTGCCAAGGAGGAGTGGGAATCGAACCGGGAACC
>NC_140171.1:104207297-104242297 GCF_963971535.1 Notolepis coatsorum
TGGGATGTTAGATCCTAATGTGAAAAACTGTGATTTGCCTTACTTTGCTGCTATCTTTTTTATGCTTGTTTTATATGTTTTAATATGTAATTGTATGCCATAGAATCAAACCATAAACAAGGTGGCCTATTGGGATGCTAGACCCTAATGTGAAAAACTTAGATTTTATGTCTGCATTTTTTATGCTAGTTTTATATGTTTCTTAAGTCATTTTAAAACTGTGATTTGCCTTACCTTGCTGCTATCTTTTTTATGCTTGTTTTATATGTTGTATATGTCATTTTATGCCATATACTCAATCCATAAACAAGGTGGCCTATTGGGATGCTGGAATTTAGATTTTATGTCTGCACTTTATGTGCTCATTTTGTGCCTGTCTTTTTCTGCTGTAAAGCACTTTGAGCTGCAATTCTTGTATGAAAGGTGCTATACAAATAAAGTTATTATTATTATTATTAATATTACTATCCTATCCTGGACGGAGGCGATGGAGGCGCTGGGTTCCTCTCGATGACTCGCCTTCCCTCGTGCTGATGTGTGTCGGAGCCGTGTTGATTTAGCTGTAGCTCAACCATCTGTCACGTACACCATAACCACGGATGTAAACCCGCGGCAATGACCCTCACCACTACCCTGACCAGGTTTAGCTGTCCCCGCTAAAACTGTCACCTCCAATTTGTGGGAACGCAGGTATGAAAACAGCCCTGTGTGTTTGCTTTGAAGGACATCACGAATAAAAGCGGTCAGTCGTCATAAAGTTTGACTACCAAAAAGCATAAAACGGCCACTGAAATGCATAAAATGCCATGTTTAACATGCGTTTGGTGTGTCTGTGGGTGGCGGGAGGACGGTGGACATGCTGAGCACACTGAGAGACATTGTTTGTGTGGATGTCTGGCCTGTTTGAAAGAGGGGAGAGAGAAGGAGAGAGAGAGAGAGAGAGAGAGAGAGAGAGAGAGAGAGAGAGAGAGAGAGAGAGAGAGAGAGAGAGAAGCGAGAAAAACAGAATGAGAAAAAGAGAGAGACACAGAAACAGCGAGACAAAAAGAGAGAAAGGGGGACAGACAGACAGAGAGACAGGCAAAGGACAACCAATTCAGATGCAGACAGAAGGAGAGAGGTTTTAAGACCAGGACCAACTCCTCTCCTCCCTCTAGTTGTCATGCTGAGTGACACCGCTAAAAACCCAAAGCAAAGTCCCTGACATGAAATCATGTATCCACCGTAAGCCCTATAAGCCCGGTATTATCTTTGGGATTTACACACAGCCTTCTGTGACACAAGGCCGCGTTCGCACTCAAAACACTCCAGATGATGGCAACTCATAAAAGCTAATAGGGGGTTTAGAGAGAAGATCATGGGTGGGGAGGCAGGAGAGGAAAAGAGAATGGAGGAGAAGAAATGTGTAATGAGTTTATAGTTGTCTGCTCTAATCTTTAGAGACAGGAAGAGTGGCCAGGGGGATTGGTGTGTGTGAGGGGCTTCCGAACCAGAGCGTCACTTTTATTGGTCACCCGTAAACCTCCGGTGATCCCAAGGCCAGCAGGTTAGCCATAAAGAGCCATTTAAGAGTGTCTAGGAATGTCCTGAGCCGAGATTGAAGGTAGGCAGAAGAGTGTGCGGGTGCCCTCTCCCCTGTCCGTCGGTAAAAGGACACCCTTGAGTCCGACAGGTTTACAACGGGTCCCCCCTCTTTAAAACAGACAGGCTTTTAGCTGCCTCTGAGGAGAGCTAGAGAGAGGGAGAGGGAGAGAGAGAGAGAGAGAGAGAGAGAGAGAGAGAGAGAGAGAGAGAGAGAGAGAGAGAGAGAGAGAGAGAGAGAGAGAGAGAGAGAGAGAGAGAGAGAGAGAAAAAGAGGATTCCATTCCTGTCGATCCGAACAGGGAATTCCAGGCCCTAGTGAACTGGAACAAGTAGGATCAACGCTTCCTTGCACCAACCCAATGAGCCCGAAGAGTAGAGGAAGGGGAGGTGGGGGGCGAGGAGATAGAATGAAGGGATGGGGTTATTCGTGTTTACCTATACACACATGGCTGCACGACGTTGTCGAGCGGTCTGTCCTCCAGGCCCGGGCTATAGCAAAGAGCGGTCGACGAGTCCCGCCAATTAGACACAGTCCAACTTTCCCATAGTTGTTTATTTGTTGTAAACAAACATAGCCAGCACCGAACTCTTGAAAGAGTTACGTCGTTCCCAAAGGAGATTCATCTTTCAGTCTTCTGAATAATTAACAGGGAAAACATCAACAGCTTGCAGGGTTAAAATACAAAGACCTTTAAGCTAGGTGATTTTGATCTGTCACTTGGGCCCCCGAATTCTTCACATCATTGGAAATGTCCGCCCCCCGTGAGAAAAGGAACCGTATTCACCCCAAGGTGTGTTTATATTTGCTGGTCAGCACCCCCGGCACCTCTCAGCACCCCCGGCACCTCTCAGCACCCCTGGCACCTCTCAGCACCTCACTGTTTTTACTCAACTCTGTTTTTTCTTACATTTCACTCGGATCGTGTTCACATTACCGATCCATTAATACCGTTTTCATGTTTGGGGGGAACTTTGGGAGGTGATCATGTAATATGGAAGTGGTCTTAATGGAAGCGTTATCTAGATGATCCAGATGTGATATCATACTCAGTGGGACGGGGCTGTAGCTGAAACGACCTCTAGCTCTAAGTCACTTAGTGGATTTATCCCAGACGGTGCTCGTTCGTCAATCTCTCGTTCAGCACTACGACCTAATACACAGAATTCCCACTGTGCTCTCGGGTACAACAACATTGAATCAAATTATCTGTCGTCATGTGATTCTTAGAAAAAATACAATGAAAAATTACTTCTGCTGTGATATGGGATATTATGCACTAAGACGGCGTAATACTACGGTGACCGGTGTGTTATGCTACGAGACAATTCTGTCTCCGTTTCAAGTGAGGAAACCTGATCTGTGAAACACAGAATTTTCAGCAGAATGAGCTCCACTATCCGGGCTCGACGTTTAGGCCGTTACATTCCAGTATCGTTGATAGGGATCAGGAGTCAGTCTTGAAACAGTGTAAGTGCAGACATTATAGGAGAATAGTACCAGGACTGGGAGAAAAAACATATGTCACTGTTTCCACAACCTCTATGTTGAATGGTAAAGGGGCACTTCACCAAAAATAATGTTAATTTATTTGTATGCAGATAATCTCACACACATCCCAAAAAAACTGTTTTGCACACATTAATTTAGTTTGACAGTTATTGAGAGTAAATGAGGTTGAATATGGCCACCAGTGATGTCATCTGGGATATTGAATCCTTGTGATGTCTGAATTACAACTCCATAAAATGATGTAGATGAAGAAATTGCAACACCTCGTCTTATAGGGACTGCTACCTTATCATTTCATTGAGCTATAATTAACACAACACAAGGATTCCAGGTCCCCGATGACATCACTGGTGTCCTTTATTCAAACTCATCTACTCTTAATAACAGGTCAAACAAAAAAAGAATGTTTGCAAAGCTGAGTTGTTGGATGTGTGTGAGATTATGTGCAAAATAAATCACCATTGTTTTTTGGGTGAAGTATCCCTTTAAGAGCGTTTACAGTCCTTCATATGAGCTGATGAGTGATGCGAGCATGGTGTGTGTGCGTACGTGCGCACGCTTGACCTCATGCGCGTGTGTGTGCGTGCGCACACGCTTGACCTCATGCACTGTGTGTTCTCCTGTGGGTGTATTCGCACATGGCACATCAGGTGTCCATATGTGGACGGACGCTACAGACATTTCAGAATCGTCAGCGGGTTGTTTTATCAGCGCTATGATGTGCTGTTGATGTGAAGTCCCAGAGTGTCCCACAGTGGAGACAGAGCCTGGCTGTGCTGCGGCCTGTTTATTGTCCCGTTAAAACCACATGAGCGGGTAAGCGGACAGCGGTGACCAACTAAAGGACAGCAGTAGAAACAGACATTACAGCCCAAACTTGAGAGAGTTCAGGTGCTAAACCTGCTCAGATGAGGACCGTATAGTCATCAATTGTTGGGGAAAGTCTGGGAGTGTTGCATATTTGGATTTTATGGTGGTTTTTGTTTTTTTCTTTTGTGATGTTTCTTCTTGACTTGAACAAGAAGATTTGTACTACAAGACTTGTACTACAGCCCATGGGAGCTATTCCATGTGATCTCTGGCTTTACAAATACATTTGATTTGATTTGAAAAATACACTGTGGATCATCTTTAGAAACGTATTTAATAGGGTGCAAACAAATAAATGTAAACACAAACGTGTCTTCTTCAGAGTGATACATGGCATTAGAAACAGACCCATTTGAACCCTTCCCATAATTGGAAGCCTGTTGCTTATTGGCTAGACAGGGAGGAAGGAGTCAGGCTGGATAAGCAATTCATATATATATAACAATGCTTTTTATTACATTCATAAATGGAGATCAGTAATATGTCATCTGCATCTGACAGCAGATTAACTATGTATGTTAAAAACATGAATGAATTCACATAGATAATGGATTACCAGACAATTGAAGAGGTAATTTACATTTACATTTTGTCATTTAGCTGACGCTTTTATCCAAAGCGACTTACAAGTTTTGTAGGACAAGTCAGCAGGAAGGGTTCTACTCTTACAGCTGAGTAACAATGTTCATCAAAGTGTTGAGTGCTAATTATCATGTAACTCTAAGGGGTCCACTGGGCTTCCTTCTGACTGAATTTACATTACAGCCCATTCCAGAACAATGCAAGTAGGCTACTGATGATGGGATGAAGGTCAAAGTAGCAGTTTATCGATTTCTTTTTCAAATATTCAGAGCAGAGCAGTGCCCAAACAAAATGAACATAACTTACCCTAAATCCCCAACTTTCCTAACAAAACAAAGGGGAAACAGAAATACAAAATCCAACCTAACTTCTAAATAGAAAACATGATGATGATGATGATGATGATGATGATGATGATGATGATGATGATGATGATGATGATGATGATGATGATGATGATGATGATGATGAGAAGATGGTGGTGGTGGTGATGATCATGCTGATGAAGGTCGTGGTGATGAAAATGATGGAGGCACACTTATATGTCAATAGATCAACATACAATTCATATTCATATATGGGTTGAGGTCAGTGTCAATACCTCATTTCCTCTCTCCTGTGACCTTCTAGGTGTGGTCATCCATTCCAACCTCATTATCCACTGAGCTCTTAGACCCCTCTCACGGGTCCCTCTCTCCCTATTAGCCCCACCTATCGGGTCAGAGGTTGACGCTTTGCACCCTGACAAAACTCCCATGAGCTGCCAATCACAACTGTATCCGAGCCAATCAAGATGCACTCTCTGCCCCCACTGAAATGCATTTGGGAGTATAAAATGAAATAGCGCTGCTTGAGTGGATGATGTCATAATGGACACATTAAGCAACCTGTAGGGGTGTGGGGGGATGTGTAGGCATGTGCGGGATGTTACAGCGCTGGAATAAAAACTGACAGACGTACTTTAAGGTGTGTTTTTGGTATGCTAGCTCAGAGTGATCAAGTAATCTGTAGCTCGCTAAAACAGCCTGCGGAATTATTGCATTATATCATTGTATTCTTATTGATTGAATACTTTATCCTGTGCCCAGTATTCCTAGTGTATTATTCTAAACCTGCCCCTGTATATCATACATACCTAATACTCGTATTATAAAAACAATATGCATCTTATTAAAACCATATCCTGTCGTTGTGAAAGGTCTGGGGAGGTCTTTCAACAATGGATTAGCCAAGATAGAATTCAGCGCCCAGCCTTAAGCAGGAGATAAATGTTCAATATATCCAGACACGGACCAGCCAGGAATTTGATACACTCCAACAAAATTCTCTATCATGTGTGTGTGTGTGTGTGTGTGTGTGTGTGTGTGTGTGTGTGTGTGTGTGTGTGTGTGTGTGTGTGTGTGTGTGTGTGTGTGTGTGTGTGTGTGTGTGTGTGTGTGTGTGTGTGTGGATCTGTAATTTCCCATGCCGACTATCAAAATAGAATCAAATGGATTTTTTTCAAAAGGAAACTCTAATAAAGATAAAACAGTTTCCTGGATATAACATTGGTAACAATACATTAATAACATTGGTATAAATATATGAATAACATTGGTAACAATAGATTAATAACATTGGTATACATATATTAATAACATTGGTAACAATAGATTAATAACATTGGTATAAATATATGAATAATATTGGTAACAATAGATGAATAACATAGGTATACATATATGAATAACATTGGTAACAATAGATTAATAACATTGGTATACATATATTAATAACATTGGTAACTATAGATTAATAACATTGGTAACAATCAATGAATAACATTGGTAACAATAGATAATAACATTGGTAACAATAGATTAATAACATTGGTAACAAATAAATGAATAACATTGGTAACAATACATTCATAACAATACATTAATAACATTGGTAACAATTAGTGGTGGGACTCGATTAACTCATTCTCTGCCACGCTGTTTCCGGGATATGGCTATGCGCTGCCACGCATTAAACCAGTCAGTCACCTTGTTTGCAGGGCTACTATAACTATATTCTATATTATAGCTATGGATGCAATACTATGGCCCATTTGACATAGAGTATCTATCGTTCAAGATGTGAAAAAGAAATAATTTTTCCATCCATACATTCCCGTTTTATACCGTGGTGAATATAAGTATGGTTTTAGAGCGGTTTAGGGTAATTCCTGAGAGGCTAATAATAGCCCGCAACGTGTATTATATTAAATCCATTGGCATTTCGTCCCTACACACGCTACAATTAAAAATTAAAATGCATATGATCTGTATTATGTTCCATCATGAATGCATGAAAGGGGGGGAGGGGGTCGTTTCTGATTAATTGATTGTCAATAACGCCATTCGTTAGTACAACAACATACGGACGGGAGTGGAACTTTATACAAGCCCTTTGGGCTTCGTTCCCTCCTAGCACTGTTTTTAAATAATGTGCTAAATAAATAAACTAAACTAAACTAAACTAAACTAGGTCAGTGGTCAAAACGTGGCTGATGCTTTAGAGTTGTTTGATATGGATCCCTACATCTAGTTTATCAAAAAGTAAACAGTGTAAACTAAATAATTAACTCTGAATATAAAAAGATGAGAAAAACAAACAGTATAAACAAAAGGGCAGATGAGGGTCTGTATGCCCTATCGGTTATATTATACGTTACAATAAATATAGGCAATAGAGAATATTGAATCTGTATATATGCTATGAGTAAGAGTAAAAGTAAACAGTATACACAAGGTGCAGTATACACAAGGTACTCTAACTGTCAAAAAAAAAAAAAAAAAAAAAAAAACACAACAATACAGTAGGTGTCAGGATGTTATGAACACACTGTCTCTCAGGCTCCACTTAGGGGCTGCATGGGGTGCTTTTCGGGGGCTATTACAATGATGTCATTGATCTAAACAGATAGTGGCAGTTCAAGTCAAACACAGACATGATGGAGAATCTGATGAGATACACCTACCCGGTGATGGACGACCCATCACCTTAGAGACAGGATGAGTGACCACACTACCAATGATCCATCACCAAACACAATCACGCATCGTTGACATTGGTCTGGATCCCCTCCAAGTGTGAATTACGTGCCATGTAACATCATCCAGTGTGTAACTGTAATCCAGGCGTCTGAGGGTGTGTGTGTGTGTGTGTGTGTGCTTCTACATGCACATGTGTGTGTCCATGCATATGTGTGTGTATATACATGTATGTGAGTGCTACGTATATGTAAAGTACTGTATGTCATATGGAAGCGATTGGCTGAGCCACAGGGAGAACCTGTTTCCCTTTAGAAGAAGCAACACTGGCCGTTTATCATGATTTATAGCCACTGATGGTTGTCAGATAGCGTCTGTCGGGTCTTTTTGAAACCGGTCTGGAAAAAGAAAGAGATCTGCGTTCGATTTAAACGGTGGATATAGATCTTGGAAGCGGGGCGATTGATCATAATGTTGCTGTTTAGTGATTCAGAGCAGAGGTTAACAGCCACGTCTTATCACCACGATCACTTGTGAATCTCTAGTTGTGCCTCGTTCATACTGGGACACTTAGCAGACGGTAAATGGTAAATGGCTGCATTTATATAGCAGCTTTTATCCAAAGCGCTTTACAATCTGTTCCTCACATTTTACCCATTCACTCACACATTCACACACCGACGGCGGATGCTACCATGCAAGGTGCCAACCTGCTCATCAGGAGCAATTAAGGGTTAAGTGTCTTTGACGCGCTGCCCGGGAGGAGCGGGAATCGAACTGGGAACCTCTGCATTACCAGACCACTTCTCTACCTCCCGACCCACTTTTGCCCCAGATGCTACGTTCCATTCAAATGACATAAATACAGAAGTTGCACCGTGTGCCGTATGTGGTCCTACATGTGTGGCAGGAAGAGGACATTGTTCCGTTTCTACACGACGGACAGGACTTTCCTCATGTTCCGTTTAGTGTAATAATAGCATCCTCGATTGGCTACAGCACTGCAGTAGCTGTTCTTCCTGGGGTCCACAAAAAACATACATTGTGACCAGGGCCGCCTGGGAGAAATGCAAGGCCCCCCCCCCCCCCAAAAAGGTAAAACAAATATATATATATAATTTTTTTTTTTTTTTTTTTTTTTTTTATACAGTCAACATATTCTTAAATAATAGCGCTGCCCGAGGCTGGGCATGATACAGTCAACATATAGCAAGAGAGAGAGCGAGAGAGCGAGAGAGAGCTCCCGTTCTACAGTCAATATACAGTGTTATCGCTGCACAGACCCGGCAATGCCCCTGACCCTCCACCAGAGCAAGGCCAGAGAGAGAGAGAGAGAGACACATTGGAAAGAAACAACCCAAAACCAGAGCAAATTGAAATGCTATTTGGCCCTAAACAGAGAGTACTATATTTTAAGGCGTACACATTAAGTCCATTGACAACATGGTTTGACTCCCAAGCATTAGTATCCTGTAGAAAATTAGAAGAAAACATAGTAGCCCCACATAGACTGAAGGACATAGCATACACTAAACTACCAATCAAGCACTGTGAACGAAAATTTGGCCCCATAATTACTGATGCGATCCGGATATGGCGTGAATCACAAAAAAAAAATCCTAACCCACAAAAATGGCACAATCATACTCCCTTATTCAATAACAATGCACTCTTAATTGGAAAACGACCTATAAGATTCCCTATATGGGAAGAGCAAGGCATACACTCATTAGGGGATGTTTTTAACAAACAGGGTTTTTGTAGTGATAAAGAAATACGCAATTTTTTTTATCTCACCAAGTCCACATGGCTTTTTTACAAACAGTTAGAGCTATGTTTGAAGTCTCACGGTGTTCCATTAGATAGACCAATTGAACACCACAGATACCACAAATTCTTCTACGAAAGAGAGACATCGAGAGGTTTTGTTTCAGAATTTTATCATCAATTACTAACGTCCTCGTATGAAACCCTCCAACTAGACTCTGTCTGGAGGAGGGATATACCAGACCTGGAAAATGACTTTGATTGGCAAGGAGCCTGGGCAAATGTCCGACTTACATCAAGGAACCCGGATCATCAACAAATCAATCTTAACTATATTCACAGGACATACTTGACTCCTATAAGACTGTGCCGAATGGGGCTTAAACAAGATTCCAAATGCACCCAATGTACAAATGGGGACGAAGGGACATTTATGCACATGTATTGGGACTGCTCACCAGTTAAGGCATTCTGGAAAGATGTGACCCAACAAATATCAAAACTCGTATCTTGGAATATACCTGTACACCCCTCGGTATTACTATTGAATGATGTTTTTGAGTTTGCAGTGAATCCACAGCTAAAGAGATTGGTTTTATCGGGTATCACAGTAGCCAAAAAGCTGATCGCATCACGCTGGTTTCAACCGGAAAAAATGTGCCGTAAAGTTTGGTTTCTTACATATCTCGATGTAATTTACCATGAAATATCTACAGCAAGAATTCTGGGTCTCAATGAATCCAAAATGTCAATGTGGTTAGAAGTGGTGGAGAGAATAAAAGCTAGCTTATAATGGTAGTGTCTGGTTAGGTGCGAGGGATAGTGGAGGTACTTCTCAAGGTGGGGTCCGGGAGGGGGGGGTTCGAGCTGGAGCATATGTGTGTAGGTTTTTTAGATAACAGGTATTAGGGGTATATCTTATATAAGACAACTAACTAAAATGTGATCTCATTGGATGTGCCCTGACAATTAATGCTTGTATATCTTATCGTGTGTTGTCATGTTTGTTTATATGTTTGTTTAAAAAATAATAAAAAAATAAAATACAAAAAAAACAGAGAGTACACAGTGGCAGAATACCTGAGCACTGTGATTGACCCAATACTAAGAAGATCCTTGACTAGGTACAGACTCAGCGAGCACAGCCTAGCCATCGAGAAAGGCCGCCATAGGCAGACCTGGCTCCCAAGCGAAGACAGACCCACTGCACACAAGATGAGGTGGAAACCGAGCTCCACTTCTTAACAACCTGCCCACTATACCAAGACTTCCCACAAATTGCAAACACCCAAAGAGACTTTGAAAACATGGAAAATAACTCAAAACTCCCATACCTACTGGGAGAAATACAAGAATGTGAAATAAAGCCCATTTGAATTGAAGAGAGAGAGATAGATAGAGCATGTCTGTGTTAGAAAGAGAGAGATAGAGAGAGAGCATGTCTGTTTGTGTGTGTGTGTGTTAGAGAGAGAGAGCATGTATATGTGTGTTAGAAAGAGAGAGAAATATATAGAGAGAGAGCATGTCATTTTGTGTGTTAGAGAGAGATATAGAGCATGTCTGTGTGTGTTAGAAAGAGAGAGAGAGCATGTGTGTTTGTGTGTTAGAGAGAGAGAGCATGTCTGTGTGTGTGTGTGTTAGAGAGAGAGCATGTATGAGAGAGATAAGCAAGACAGCTAAGGCTCAATATAACATTAGCTACAACAGCTAGCCGGCCCGTTTGGCTCAATATAACGTTAGCTACGTTAGCTAGCCGGCCCGCTTGGCTCAACATAACGTTAGCCAACATAACGTTAGCCTTAGCCACGATAGCTAGCCGGCCCGAGAGAGAGAGAGAGAGAGAGATATATCCATGGCGGGAATAGAATAGAGTGCATTAAAAACTCACCAAACGTCCAAGAGGATGGAGACAACCGCGTGGAGTTGACGAAGTTCATCTGCCGAATGACCGTCCTCTTCATCTTGGCATAACAATGCTGCACGCGCTCTCTCTAGGTTAGCTAACGCTAGTTAGCCTTTAGCTAAGCTAGCTACTAGCCGACATCATCATGGCTATCCCGACTGAACCACACGTTAGCACTCGATATTATAACGTAGCTAAAGCTAACTAGCTGTCCCTGCCTTTAGCTAAGCCGACATGGCTAGCCTGACTGAACTGTCTAACATGCAACAACTTTCATCTTCAGTCCATCTGCCGAATGACCGTCCTCTTCGTCTTGGCTGGCATAACTAAGCATAACCTCCAATGCTGCACGCGCGAAATAGTCAAACGCAGCTGACGCACGCCGGCCGACTGTACACATGATGTAACCCCTCCCTTCGTTGAAACCAACAGTATGTCTGCTGCAGAGCCCCAGAGCTCCAATAGTGAGTATGTCTGCTGCAGAGCCGCAGAGCCAGGAACAAGTCAGACACATTCTACAAACGTGTCTAATGTGAAATATATAAGCATATAAGCAAAACTAGATTTTAGGTCTGTGATGAAAAAGGGCCTCGCGGGAAGGGGGGCCTTGCAAAAAAAAAATAAATAAAAAATAAAAGAAATAATTTTTTTATTTTTTTATTTTTTTAAATTTTTTTTTGTGCGAGGCCCCCCTTCCCGCGAGGCCCTGTGCGACCGCACAACATGATACTTACATCATAACATGACATTGAAGTAAACATGACAAAGAACTAGTACACACACAGACATAATACTTACATCATAACATGACATTACAAGTAAACATGACAAAGAACTAGTACACACACACAGACATAATACTTACATCATACATAACATTACAAGTAAACAGGACAAAGGACTTATTACACACACACACACACACACACACACATAATACTTACTGTAATGTCATAACATGACATTACAAGTAAATATGACAAAGAATAGTACACACACAGACATAATACTCACATCATAACATGACATTACAAGTAAATAGGGCCCCCTTCCCTGTACGGGGTCATCCCGTTCTAATTATTAATGTCCGCCTTGTTTCGAACTGGTTAAGCTTGGCGACTCTTTCGAAGTTGGTTAAGGTTAGAGTTTGGAATCAGGGCTGGTGGTCTGACTATCTATCGCTACCGGGGAACATAGGACCTGGGAAACATCGGACCCGGGGAACATAGACATGCTCCCCCCTGTACGTGGCTAACTGAGTTAGCCGGATAATCTTCAGGATAACTTGACACAAAGGAGGTTTGACCAAATCACTATAGCAACAGATCGAAAAATTTGAACCTGCTCCAGCGCAGGTTTAGTTAAGTTAGCTGGATACGCTGGCCACTAACTCGTAAAAAAATTCCAGCTCCCTTCCTCAGAGATCCCATTATACCATTCTGAATAATGTTACATTTCGTTCTTGCTTGCGTTCTGCTACGCTCTTTTGGACAACTCATCAATACTTATTGTATTTACTGAAAGCTTTTTGCCACATGCACCTTCATTTACCCGGCCACGCCCATTTCCGATTATGTATATAAGCGTGGAGCATAGCCATACTCATCCTTCCCTTATCTTTCATTCAGAAGTGTTTTAGCTACAGGCACGCTTGACAGTGGAAGTTTCTCTTCTTTTTTTTTTCTTAGTATTTTAGCTGTTTCTCGTGAGATGGCATCGCCACCGAGACCCGAGAGGCCTTTCTTGGGGCGCCACCAGCGATTCCTCCTTACAACCTCCGGCGTTCACCGCGGGGGCTCCCTACTCCCGCGATCATGGCGAGAGGGTGAGCCCCGGCGGCGTGCGGCACAGAGTGCATGCCGCCCGGAGGCCGTTGAGCACCCCTCACTCGTGAGGAGGATCTCCGGCCCCGGCGTCCCCATCAGCAGACCCCCGACCATGGGCGCGGCCTCTCTGGTGGTGGACGACTTGTGGTGCAAGCTCTCCGCCTCCGCTTGCTCCCGCCGTTCGGTGGTGAGCGGGTATGGCGGGTGGTCAGATGAGGAGGAAGAGTATGCGGGACCGGACGCTTTCGGTTATGCGGAAGAGCTGGTGCCAGAGGGGGATTACATGGAGGAGGCGGGGGGTTTCCTCTTTGATGCCTCGCTGGCAGAGTCGGGGTTCGATTCCCCGACTCCATGGCAAGATGCTCCGTACTCCGACCCCGTGAGACGTAAGCACAGAGGAAGAGAGGCAGCAGATGGAGTGCACCTCGAGGGGAGAGCCTAGCAGCGTACCCCGGCCTGGTACCTCCGCCTACCCTGTGCTTGGGGGGACAGGTAGGGACCTGCGAGCTCCCGCTGCACCCCGACCCGTCCGCTTCTATACTTTAAGCAAGTGGCTTGTCCTTCCGCGTTCCCGTTTTGCGCTCTGATTGGCCACGCACGTTTCTGGTCATGTGACATGTGCGCCAATCGTGGGACGGCAAGTTTTTGGACGGTTAAGCTTAGGCGCTCTTTCGAAGTTGGTTAAGGTTAGAGTTTGTCTTAGAGCATGGCGATAGAACGCCTGCCCTGATTCCAAACTCTAACCTTAACCAACTGCGAAAGAGTCGCCTAAGCTTAACCAGTGATAAACTAGGCGTTAGGTAGTTTGCAGGCTGTTAGACCCGGAAATAGGCGCAGAACTTGCCGTCCCACGATTGGCGCACATGTCACATGCAGTGGCGGCCGGTGGGTACTTCGCCACTAGGGGCGCTATACCAAACATTTTGCAAACATGTACAAGGCACGCATTGGCGAATATTATCACCATTGCCATCGATCAATATGATCAGTCAGTCAAATGCAACCACGTTTCCAATAGCCCAACACAAACACGCACAGCTCTCTCTCTCTCTCTCTCTCTCTCTCTCTCGCTCTCTCTCTCTCTCTCGCTCTCTCTCTCTCTCTCTCTCTCTCAGATGATGTCAGATCCATTCAATAATAAACACATTTGTAAAGCTCGTTATTTTAAACAAGTTACCATTCATTGTCTGAGTGGTTATGCCCCACATGCGGCGAAATTAGAGAGAGAGAGAGAGCGAGAGAGAGAGAGAGAGAGAGAGAGAGCGAGAGAGAGCATTTTAGTAAAGTTACATTTTCAACAAGATTGCTGCTATTTAAACACTTCATGGAAACGGGGTAACGTTAACCTTATGTCGACTGTAGTATTGTATGACCTCGACATAACGTTTAAACGTTAACGTTACTCCGTTTCCATGAAGTAATTATAAAAGTGGCCAGCTAAGATAACGGAGCTAACAGCTAGCAGTAGCTAACGTTAGCTGAAAGCTGTAACGTTACAACGTTATGCGGCATCAGTAGACAACGTATCATGTATTAAACTAGAGTTAAGATCGCTAATCTACCTTGTTGTTGGCTTGTTGATAAAGTATATCCACTCCATGGCATTGTCCATCCAGCCTGTGTTGATGTCCATCCATTGTTGTCCCTCCGCATCCATATAGCTTGTTGTTAGCCAACAAGCTGTGTGAGTGAAGAGCTGTGTCTTTGTCCATTTCCGCCTCGAACAGCCTGCAAACTACCTGGCGTTCTATCGCCATGCTCTAAGACAAACTCTAACCTTAATCAACTTTGAAAGAGTGCCTAAGCTTAACAGTCTAAAGAACTTGCAGTCACGGCACGCTCAGCTGCATGTATCTCACAACAACACAAATCTCTACCACCAACGGACTGAGATCAACTTAGGAATAACCTAGAATTGGAACATTAGAAATTGGATTCGGCCAATCAGAGATCGTCTCTGTGAAATTCTGCTACGGAAAAAAATACTGGCGTCGGCCAATCAGAGAGCGTCTCCGCGAAATGCGGCTACAGATATTCTTGACGCTACTGGCTAGACCGCTTCAAATCGCGCCCGGATTCCAACATAATAGTCATATTTCAACGCACAACGCGTTATGCACTGATTGGCTGTGACGGATACAGCGATCAAACTGTGACGCGCACTCAGAGCGCTATCGCGTATAGCCCGGGCCGAGAAATACGAAAAAATCAAAAAAAAATTAAAAAACGTGATGTCACTTCCTGCTCTGGAAAACGAGTGTTTTTTAATTGCGATAATAACGTTATATTGTGCATTGGAAATACAAACATACTTAAAATGAGTAAATATTATTCATTTTAAACATGTTTATATTATTTATAGGGCTATAAAACTAAAAACTAAAAACGTATTTTTCTTGTTCTCTCATATAACCAGGGTAGGGCCTGAGGGGGGGCGGCGCCCGAGCGCCCCTAGTGGCGAGCCGCCACTGGTCACATGACCAGAAACGTGTGTGGCCAATCAGAGCGCAAAACGGGAATGCGGAAGGACAAGCCACTTGCTTAAAGCATAGACGCGACCCGTCCTCCCAGACCACCTGCCCATGGGGACAAGCGAGGACGCGCCGCACGCGGCAGGAGCTAATGGGCATGGGACAGAGCCTAGGCTGGGTCCCCCCTCCCTCCACCCTCTCTTCTCCTTTCCTCTTTCACCTAACCCCCCGTTTTCTCCACCCCAAAACGACGTTCCTTTCAAATAAAAATACCCTCTTTTGAGAGTGGCATGTGTTTTGTGTATGCCTCGAACGGAGTGACAATGAGGGCTCCGCTACCTTTTTTCTGATAAAATAAAAGTATAGCGGGTGGCAATTCTTGCTTATGAAATGGAGCTGTGGGGACTCATGTGGACACGTTTTAAACAAACGTAGACCCAGAGCCCAAGGTTGGTGGCTAGCTATCGTGTTTTGGCTTTTCAAGCAATAAAGCGAGCATATATGCTTGCGTATGTTTTTCGCTTGTAAATCAACACGCGGCTAGAGACACTACTCCCTTTTCTTCATGTTTTTAACTTTACGTGGGGTTGGTGGGGGGGGGGGGGGGGCGGCGGGTGAGCTTGACATTAGGGTAGGCTATAGATGGGATAGGATTAGCTCGTAGCGCGCAAAATGTTCCCTTTTTCTTTTTTGCTTGCACGCAAACAGTGCTGTCCAGGTTCTGATTGCATACAATACACACACCCACGTCTACTAGGCTACTACAGTGAGCCCCACTCATTTCATATATTGCAAATTAATTGTTCAAATGAAGGCATCCAATATGATTAACCATTGTCTTACCTTAATGCAACAAAAAATATTTTCGACGTTTCGCGCATCAATGATCTTTTCGGCTTTAAGTTTGTCTGTAAGATCACTTTCAATGTGAAGCGGACTCAGAGTTGACCGTCTCTCCTGGCGCATATTGTTGTTCTTCTTAGCCAGTTTTGGATGCGCCTCATTGGGAAAGACCGTTCACAAGTTGCGGTGCCGACGGCAATGAAGGAAACATTTTCCGTAATTTGGATCTCATCATGCTTTGAAAACAATGTACATAGTAGCTCTAAAAAGTTTCCACGGTTTGATTAACTCTGACTCAGTCTCATCATGCCCTCGGCCTCAGGTGATCCGTGTTATGCCCAGGCGGCATGTAACTTGGAATGGAGTTCCAGGTCTTGGCAGCTCTCACGGAGAGGGCTGATTTGCTAAATGTACTTGTCCTTAATGGAACAGCCAAGTCACCCGGTACAACAGTTCTGAACCCAAACGCGGAACTGCAAGTTTGTTGGTAAAAGACTACACGCGAACCTGGAGGTGAAAAATCGGAAAGTGGGGGTGGGGCTAGACCATGGAGGATTTTGAAGACCAGACTGGCATCGGTTAGTTTGATGATGCGGCGTGATTTGTTACTGCCTGCAGTCTGGAATGTTAAAACGGCCACCACACCTACTGCCATTGACACCTTGGTTGGCAGACCCTTGCGTATTGTCACCACCGGGCTGCAGCAGCCCACACACACACAATCGTAGGATGCCTATAATAATGCGCAGACTGGGGCTGCTCGTTTGGGTCGGCATTGCCTCCCCTGGCCTTATATACCCGCCGCCTATGGGGGGGGGGATATAAACCCTTCCTCTTGGGTGTGTTGTATCAATTTGGTGAAATTCTGACAGGTGCGGGTAATGAGGCAGGTAGCCTGGAACAGGCGCTCTCATCACTAGGGGATCCCCTGTACACACCAGCGCGATGACGCACGTACGTGGGATTCCGCTCTGTCAGGTTGGGCTGACGTCCTCAGCATCCTCAGCGTCGAGCAGGCCTTGACATATCCTGCTCGTATGCGATGCGAAAATAGGGGCTCTGTTCCCCCTCTGGCGTTGGGCCGTGTTACTATTCCTGCGGGGAAGCGTAAGCAGCCCGACATGTCACTTCTCCTGACAGAGGTTAGTTTTTTGGTTGAAACAAACGTGCAGTGATGTCACTCAAATATGTTTGAGCGTGCACCCGAAACGGGATATAACAAGGGTTATCCTATAACCCTAGTTATATGAGTTCATGACAAGTAGGCGATTGTCTATCTTGTGAAGTGGAGCCGTGATGCGTATGTTTCTCTTTTTGTAAAACATCACAGGGCTAACGTTTATGAGCACGGGGAGCCTCCTCAGAGAGTTTCAGAGCCTCCTCCTCACGGAGTTCAGAGCCTCCTCAGAGAGTTTCAGAGCCTCCCCCTCAATGAGAGAGCCTCCTCAGAGAGTTTCAGAGCCTCCTCCTCAGAGTGTTTTAACGCCCCGGGGACCCCCATATGATGGGGCGTGTCCCACGGCAGGCGGTGATGGGCGTGGGACAGAGCCTAAACTGTCTGTGGGTCCCCTTCCCTCCATCCCCTGCCATAACGACGTCACAGGGTTTGAGTTTTTAATTGGCCCGAGGGGTATGCCCGTGAATTTGGGCCTGCGTAGTTCAGATCCCAACTCACGTTGTCAAATGAGGTCTCTGCAGGATAAACTGCCGTCTTCCCCGAGAGAGAGCGGAGGTAATGACGGGTGGTCTCTTCCCAGGCTCTGTGTATAAATCCTTGCGAGGACCGGTCTCCCCCCGGTTTATCCGAATAGGGGGGAGAGACGATGGGTTGGGGTTGTTTCTTATCGAAATTCACCCGACATTGTTCTCAGGTTTTACGAGCCCCGGCCAAGCAGAGACAGCTCTCTTTTTTCTTTTTCAAACCGGGACAGTTACAGCCCATTTGAATAAGCATAATGTAAGGGTCTGTTCCCTGTTCTTCGATATCAGCACTTGGTCCTTAGGGACCGATGTCAGCGCTTGGTCCCGGGCGTTTTTCAAATTTTCTTTTGAAATGGCCATCTTAGGGACCGGCGCGCCCTGGTCTGTCCGATCAGCATAACAACGTTTATGCGGTCAGCCAGGAGGGAGTTTATCTCTGCCGAGTGCCAGGCGAGCTCTGCTCGTGAAAATGAATCTGCCAGCTCGAAGGCTCGCTGCATTTCCGGGGGGAAATGATGGGGCAGATCAAGCATTACAGGGGGGCTTCACGCCCAATGGGTGGGCCACCGTGAGCTGTTTTTTACAGTCCGTCTCGGTGGTGCCTCCTGTAGTTTTTTATCAAAACGTGTACCTCGCCCGCCGATAATCTATTTTTAAAGAGGCACGGCAGCGTTGGGGACCCGGGACTCATCCTGGTTGCGCCGGGTAACAGGTCCGCCGGGTAACAGGTGAGCTCTGCTCGTACAATGTATTCTGTCAGCCCGAAGGGCCCTGTGCATTTCCGGGGGGAAATGCCAGGGCGGACCGGATGCCACGGCCCCCCCCCCCCCCCCGTGGTGATCGAGTTACTGTTTTTTAGCAGTCAGCCCCTCTAAGTGCTCCTGTGTAGTTCACAGTCCTCCAGGCACAGGTCGAGCCATGCTCATGCTAAAGAACCTGTCGGCCTGGGTTAAGGGAGCAACCTTCTGTTTTGGGGTGGTTGTCTGCCCGGTGTGCCGGTGGCAGAGTCAGCTCACTGGCAGAGTCCGGGTTCGACACCCCGACCCCACGAGAGTATGCCCCTGCAGGATTATGATGTCTGTCAATTGTGTCAAACTCTTTCTCTGAACCCCGACCGCGAGATACAGGCTTGCTGGCAGAGTCAGGGTTCGTGGCAGAGTCAGTTCACTGGCGCAGTCAGGGTTCAGGACCCCGACCCCGCGAGATTATGACCCCACGTGATTATGACATTATACACGGCGTACCGGACGCCCCTGGTGGTGTCACAAGCGAACGCCTGGGGAGGTCTGGATGCCACAGCCTCGTTGACCTCACCAGGTCCCTTTGGTCAGGATTGTTGAATTGTATCACTGTCACAAGTTATTGTGATATTGTAACTGGGATTCAAATATATATAAGATATAGAGTGCGTTTGTCGGTTCATAGTAATCAGCTTGATTCACAATTCTTATGGCTTTCTTCTGCATTATGAAAATTTGGTTAGTGTTTGTTTTATGAGTTTCCATATACCTACACACAATAGGTTATGTATGGAACTATGAGCGAACAGTACAACAAATGGAGTGAGTTCTTGTTTAAGATATATTTCATTTTATATAATATTGCAATGCTTTTGTATATTTTTTTTTACGTTTTTTATATGTGATTTCCAGTTTAGTTTCTCGTCAATTGTCACTCCCAAAAATTTTTTTTCATACACACGTTCAATTTCAATTTTAAACTGTTAATAGCCTCCAAGCCTCTCTGACACGTTATTTCAGGGGTCGCGCCTTGAAAACTTAATTCGTATCAATTAGATACTCTTTGGGCTTGTTTTTATCTACTTATTCTGAAAGAGTTACTAATTATTTTAGCTAACAAGATCTCATTAGATTATTCATTCCATTAAGCCTACTGCCAGCAGGCACATTTAAAGAAATATAATCTGATTGATTGGGGTAATGAGGGACTTAAAATTTGCCTATAGATATGCATTTAACTTGTCAGCGATATCTTCTCGTTAGAAAATCATGGTTTTCGGGGATCGACACCTCCCCCGTTTCAGGTAAAATGGCCATGCGCAATTATCCTGATTACTGAAGTCTGGTTCGAATTAACGAGACAGAATCAGCCTTCGAGAAACCGAGATAGCCTGACTTCAATCATCGGGTTAATTTAAGCTGGCTAATGGGACTTTTGATCGACTTAGTTGAACCACGTACAGGGAATGGGGCCCAGGACCCAGGACCCTATTCCCTGTACCTGGTTCAACTAAGTCGATCAAAAGTCCCATTAGCCAGCTTAAATTAACCCGATGATTGAAACCAGGCTTTCCCTGTTCCTCGAACGTGGATTCACTCTCGTTAATTCGAACCAGACTTGATACTCAGGATAATTGCGCGCAGCTGCATCACCTGAAAAGACAGCAGGTGTCGATCGCAGAAATCCTGATTTTCTAACGGCATTGATTGATTGATTGATTGATTGAAAACTTTATTAACAAATTGCAGAATGGGTACAATACAGTACGGCTCAATAGCCTCGCCGACAAGTTAAATGCATATCTATAGGCACATTTTAAGTCCCTCATTACCCCAATCAATCAGATTATATTTCTTTAAATGTGCCTGCTGGCAGTAGGCTTAATGGAATGAATAATCGAATGAGATCTTGCTAGCAAAAATCTCTTTCAGAATAAGTAGATAAAAACAAGCCCAAAGAGTATCTAATTGATACGAATGAATAGATACTTATGAGGATATATGTACTGTATGCGCTTAGGTATCATGTACTACATGGTTCCCAAAGTTTTCAAGGCACGACCCCCAAAATAACGTGTCAGAGAGGCTTGGAGGCTAGTTTCACTATTATTCAGGTTTGAATTTGTTTCGGACATCATCCATACATGCATTGAATTGATTAACCTTTGGTTTATACCAGTGACACCAGTCATGTTCATCACCCTCTTGTTCATAATCAGATAACAGTGCTTAAACAGATAAATGCATTTTCTCAAATTCATTCATCAAAACGTCAAAGGCTTGCAATTGTTCATACACCTTTCTCAAGTCACGTCCACGTCATCAAATCCGTCAAACAGCGCATCTCCTCAGACATTTTAATCCCAGTTACAATATCACAATAACGTGTGAGTGACAGTGATACAATTCAACAATCCAGATTCAGATTAGTCGTAATTCACATCCACAATCCACGCATAAAGACGCCTCAATTTATGCTTGAATGAAACACAATCTGGGCGCTCCGTTAAGCAAATACATCCACAGCGGAGAATATGAAACTAATCAGAGCCAAACACCTCATAACCACATAGTGTGTGTCGCGACTCGCGAGTGCCATATAGCTATGATGTGCATTATTTAGGACAAAGTAAATCCTGAATATGATTTATTATCAGCATTTTAGGTCTATTATTTTACATTTCAAAAGCCCCCTCTAGAAAAACAAAGCACAAAAACATAATTCAGAATGGTATAATGGGACCGGAATCTTCACATAAAGGTAGAGGTTAGTTGTGTGCTCTGTTGCTTAAACAGTGATATTGAGCCGCAACACTATTGTGTTGGTCTGCAGTAATGCTCGTATGAAAAAGTACCACGGCTCAGCCGCTCTTTCTCTCTATCAGATTTTCTGTGTCTTACAACATGGATACGGGTGTCGGGTTCACACATACACAACTTGGCCTTGTTATAAACCCTGTTCACAGATGTGTCTGTGGCTAGCGTGCATTGAATTAGCTTGCGCTGTTCATTAGCATTTTGCTACTTAAGGTATCGTATGGCTGTTTGTTGTTGTCGTATTGCAAGGGTTGGGCTTGCGAGGGGGTACCGGATAAACCCCTCCTTCCCTCTTCTGATTGGTCAGGGGGTTTATTGGACTCTCTTTTCATTTGGTGGGGGGGGGGGAAGGGTTTCCCAGACTCCGCACCTATCACAGGCGGTTGAGTCTTGGGTTTCCCCCCGTCATAGCAAACGTCACCAAGCACGTTTCTATTGGACGACGGCTTCCGTGAGTTTTAGACCCGTATGTAGGATCTGTTGTTGTCAAGTTGTCGGGGCAGAGCGTAGGAACTTACTGTTCTACTACGCTCAATATACGTGTAACTTGAGTCTGTTGGTCACATGACTCAATGTTACCGTGACTTTTCAATCTATGGCTCACATGGGAAGTCTCTCTGAGGAGTCCCGTCTCTCCTCTGTGGTGAGGGTGGCGGGATGTAAGAATGTAAACAATTTTTACCCTCGGCCGCGTCACGTGGGATTCATGTCAGTCGGTGTTTCTTTCTTTTTTAATAAAAAAGAGTGAAGAATATGAAGCACGACAAACTTCTTGTCGTTCTCCCAGGGGACTTGAAGGACCAATGTCTGGTGTCTGGTTAGACTATCCATTGATGTGTTTGGGTCTCGACGCGTACATAGTGCTGGCTCGGGGTGTTTCTGTTAAGAATCATGCAGGAGGCTAGTACGCCTTGGTTGCTTGTTATTAAAACAGCGTTTTTATAGGGCAACTGGGATGGGGGATTTTTTCCTCTTCGAGAGCTTGTTACTGGGTCTCGACGGATTCTCGTTCATATCTGGGGGATGTTAACGGAATAGATCAGGACATAGGTAGAGGGGTCTCACGCCCTTGGGGTGGGCCACTGAGTGCGGTACAAATGGGACCGTCTGGGTGGCGCCCTCTTTTCATGTTTTAGATCGACACGCATACCTACCCCCTCTCCTGGAGTGGGCATGTCGGCGTGGTTAGGGCATGGGACTGGTTCTGGTCACGCTGGTCCAGGTCAGTTAACCCGTTGCCCGCCGGGGACGCAGATCTGCTGTTCTGGTACTCTGAGGGACTTGTGCTTTTTTCGGGGGAAAAAATGCCGGGTCGGCCCGGGTGTCACAGGGTTAGACGTTATGGAGACCCTTTGTTGGGTACATGTTGTACCTGACACTATCATCAAGGGGCTGGTTCTCCTTTTTCTTTTGCTCCTCTCTCACGCATGGCGAAGAGGGGGCTGTTGGGGTGGTCTTCTGGACCTCCTCTGGTAACCCTGTGTGCTTCCCGAGCCGCCGGGCCCGGTCCGAAGTAATGTTTCGTTGAAACCGTAGGCCTGGGATAACCCTTTTTGGAAACTGAAACACTTGTACTGCGGTATAGCTGGTGTATGTGTTTTGGAGTTTTTTCTTGAGGGGTTATAGGAACAACCACCGTACGTGGTACCAAGAGGGTGGTTGATTCCCTGGTGTGTTGGAGCAGAGTCAACTCCCGGGTTACCCGGTTGAGTGTGCCCCTGCACGTTCATGACGTCTGCCAATCATGTCAGCCTTCTCTGCCTCGACCCTCTGGGTGGAGGTTTTTTGATGGAGGCTTTGTCGTGGGAACAACCACCGTACGTGGTACCAAGAGGGTGGTTGATTCCCTGGTGTGTTGGAGCAGAGTCAACTCCCGGGTTACCCGGTTGAGTGTGCCCCTGCACGTTCATGACGTCTGCCAATCATGTCAGCCTTCTCTGCCTCGACCCTCTGGGTGGAGGTTTTTTGATGGAGGCTTTGTCGTGGTGCGCAACAATGCCAGCATACGCCCCTTCCGCCGGGGTGCTGTTTTCAGTTGACCCCTTTGGCGCCTGTCTCGTCCGCAGTGCTCCAGGCTCGGGTCTACAGCCTGCTGCCTGGTTTCCCCGGTGCGCTGTTTGCTTCCGTTATGGTTAACCTTTTGAGTGCTTCAAAGTTACGGCCTGTGTTGCAGGGTCAGTGTGCCAGGCGGCGTACTAATGGGGGGAAGGGCCCGCTCTTGGAGGGGCCCTGTCCGAATACGCTGGCGATGTGGGGGGCGGTGTCACTAAGTGACCGCCTGGTGAGGTCTTGATGCCTGGCGTCATTGACCTCTCCGGGCCCCCTTTTTTCCAGGGGGTCCAGTCCCTTCAGGGGGTCTGGTTCTTCCTTCGCGCTCCGCTGCTACGGCCTTGCCATGGGGTTGAGTTTGCTCTTGACTCCGTGATTTTTGGGGGCAGTAACGAGGGTTGTTCCTTCTGTTCGTTCCCTGGTGGCATGCGGGTTGCGCGTGTGCGTAGTCCTGGGGTCAATCCACGGTCTGCTCACCCTGTGCGTTGAGTTGCTCGGGTTCCTCTTTGCACGGTCGGATCCGTCTCCCTCCCGTCCTCCAATAGGGAGGGTATCCCTCCATTAGGGAGGGTCGGGGGGCTCGGTCCTCTCCGGTCTGATGGTTGTGGGGGGCCTCAGCGGGGTACATTTGTCGAGCTTCTGGCTTCCGCTCAGCTCCTCTTGTGCAGAATGACGCTGAGCGGAGGCCAGTATGAAATAGAACGTAAGGTTATGTATATAACCAAGTTCTATGAATACTGGTGACGCTCAGCGTCAGGACGCCACTGTGGCCCTTGATCTAGCCTTGTGGTGAAAGTTTGGGAAGGAGGCGAGTAGGTGACCACACACCTGCTTATGAAGGTAAGCGGATAGGGGTGTGGCCAGACGGATGTCGGTATGTAAAGGTACATTGTGGAGTTTTTTATTCAGTGCTAGGCACGAAGTGAGGTTAGTGCAGACTGACGCTGAGCGTCACCAGTATTCATAGAACTTGGTTATATACATAACCTTACGTTAAGGCTAAAGAAGACCTTGTCGTCATGACCAGTTATTGCTCCCCATGTGACTCTGTCAACAGTGACCTGCAAGATTCATCCTCCTGGATGCCACCTTGTCGCTCAGCCTTGGTAGTCCCCCGTACAGATGCTACTATATTTATACTACTACCTATCGTGCTAATATGTCTATACTATACACTCAAGTTTGACACTATTTGATGAATAATGCCACTGACCCTTAGCTGCCAGAGATGTACCCCTCCTGCTGACATGTTGTTCACCATTTGTAAGTCGTTTGGATAAATGATTAATTGTAAATGTGAAATGTAGACCCTCTTCTTAGCTTAGAGAGACAGGTTTTCATCGGAAAACGGCAATAATGAACACGTCCAATCTTTTGGGGAAGATAATCATCAGCTGTATGTGAGTCAAGCAAGTCTTCGCCGAGCCGCTACGACTCAAACGGTTTCCCCCCTCATTTCCCTCATCTTTCACTGAATATTACGAGGCTGAATACAAGGAAGTAGAGCATAGCGTGATATTTATTTCCTCAGGCTATGATTACCATAACAGAACATGTCATCGTCGCTTCCAGTACAGAACACATGGACTGTCTGAAGTGCACTTACAGCAGATTTTGATCTCAGATAGCGGTGCGCAGCCGGCAGGATGACAGATGACGCGGTCCGAGGGGCAGATACACACTGTGTAAATGCAGCGCACGCTCCGCCAACACGATTACGATCTGTATAGTCTCACGTTTTACATTAACCAAAAGAAACAAGTCCTAAAGCAAATGATTCAAATAAATACTTAAAAACTTACTTAATTCTTCCTGATTTGTCTATTTAGACTGGAGAGAGAGAGGAGCCCCACCCTGGTAAGCTGGCATCTGGGGGCGGGGGCGACAGTGGCTCGGGAGGTAGAGCAGCCGTCTGGTAATCGTTGTGATTTTAACATGTAAACGAAGCACTCAGAGAAGAAAATAAAGGGAAAAGACAAAATAAAGGGAAAAGACGAAAGTCTTTTTCTGGTCTGCATCCCCTTAACAATTGTTTGTATTGAGCCGTACTGTATTGTACCCATTCTGCAATCTGTTAATAAAGTTTTCAATCAATCAATCAATCAGTCTGACAGCACTACAAATACATTTTCATATCATAATATCATAACGCAGAGGCTGAGACTCCAGAAGCTTTGTGGTCCGGGCTTGAACTTCCATAAATGTGTCTCCATAAATCCATTTAGTTAGATCCAGCACTGAATGCATCTTGTGATTATTATACATTTTCAACAACGACGACGACAACAACTATTAGTGTTAGTTATTTCCTAGTTGACGTGATTCCGTGATGTCACACGAATGCCACCGGCTCAGCCAATAGACAATTTGTTTTATTAGTGTGAACGTATACATTTTATCCAGTGCACATTTGGATAGTATTGTAATATTGTGATATCCCATGGATATATATAGCTGTTTTTATACATTTATTTTTGGAGAAGAGATCATATTGAATTTGGGGGCAGCTGTAATTCTGTCTCTTGAGTCCCTGCATTCATCATTGTCGTCATCACGTCAGTCCCCAGTCCCTAACACACCAATGACTCTGCTTGGGGCGCTAAATGAATCGCCCTTTAGGCATCATATTTGAAGACGCTGTTTGGCTAAATTTACGTTTCTAGGTGCATTTATGTTGCCCTGTGCATTTTTCAATTGGCTACGCACTGACTGGGGCGATGTTTCTAGCGCCCCAGAAGAGAGAGGGGATGAACAGGAAGCACAAACAATGATTTCTATTTTATATATTACACGTTATTTATCAATTAACAAGTCAGAGTCCTCGGCTGCACCTTCCGAGTCCGAATGCAGTCAATGCTCGACAGGGGTGTAGCTCCAGATTCTGGGCCCCATGAAAGAATTTATTTGTAGGCCCCCAGTGAATGCGAGCGCGCGTAAGCGCGCGAGCGGAATTTTCTTTGGCCATTTTTTTATTGATGAAAACGCATAATATGGTTTTTACCTATACATTCGGATCAGCAGTTCAGCACCTGCACTGTTGGTGGGTGAGCCTAGTAAAGGATGTCGCATTGCGTTCATCTTCAATGAATGGACCAATGCAATAGTCTACCAAAGCCCCCCCTCTCTCTCTATATATCTCACACACACACACACACACACACACACACACACACACACACACACACACACACACACACACACACACACACACACACACACACACACACACACACACACACACACACACACACACACACACACACACACACACACACACACACACACACACACACACTTCAGAAACAAACATAGTATCAATGAGAGCATCAATAATACACGTGAGTGATGTCTAGTAAAAAGAAGAAAAAAAAAGAAAAAATTGGGCCCCCCCCCCAGTGCTGGGCCCTTGGAATCATCCTAAGCTACCCCCCCCCAGCTATGCCCCTGATGCTCGAGTCCAAGTCACAAGTCCTGAAAATCAGTCCATGACTCGAGGACTACAACACTGCCTCCCTGGCAGCGTGCTATGCCGTGACGAGTGGTGTTCCCCTCAATGTGCTTGCGGTCGGTTGTTTATTGTTTTTGGCGCTCAGCTCACTCACAGTCCGGCTTCAGATGCTGTGCTTTTGTACGGTGGATATCAAATTTACCGCGTGGTTGACTTTCTGTGAGGCAACAGATGCTTAGGATGTCTGCGGTGCTGAATCAAACACGTCTCCATCAGGGGCGGATTTAGGATTATAGGAGATCCGGGGCTTAGCCCAGATAGGTGCCCGCCTTTGTTTTTACGGCAGATTTTTTTTTAATTTAATTAACCTGTACGTGCAATTTCCTGCAATATAGAGCCTTCAATCTTGACCAATAAAGCTGCTCTTTTCACTATAAAACTCAGTTAACTCAGTAGTTATGGTTAGATTTATATATTGGGGGGGGATATATCATATTTTTTAGGGATGCCCCGATCACGTTTTTTGCCACCGATCACCGATCACCGATCGTCGTGAGCCATATCGGCCGATACCGATCCGATACCGATCGTTTTTGATTAAAAAGAAATTAAAAATTATTTTATATAATTTTTTTTATTTTTTATTTTTTTTATAAAATATATATATTATATAATTAGACTTGTACTTGTATTATCTGCGAGACATCGCCACCACGCAACAAGTCAAAATGCTCGCTATCTGCAAACAGCTCCACTGTCTGTGTGTACTCTAGTAGCCTCCAGCTACCAAAAAGGATTCTCCGGCGCTGCAGCGGGACCCTATTGGTAACGTTATGCTTTGGTCATTTCACATTCAGCAAGCCCTCAGCTCGAATACGCATTCAATCAATGTTATAAGACATTGATATCAGGAGCTATCTGTAGCTACTGCTAGCCGGCTAGATGACGTTAAGACAACTATTTAGTTCAATCGGACATTTCGTTTTGAACAGTGAATTAACGTCAGCTAACGCGAGCTAACGGAGGTATCAACATGCACTACAAGACTTGCTGGAGCATTTGTTGATATCAGGAGCTATCGGTAGCTAGCCGGCTAAATACCGTTAGACAATGCCTACTAAAAGTGAATAGTTGACTGGGTAATTTTGTTTAAACAGTAACGATAGCTAGGTAGCTAACGTTAGCTCAGGTCGAATGCACTATCTAGACTCAGCAGAGGAGGTCCGCCTCCTCTGTGTTTACAAACTCTACACGGGTACGGGCGGGGCTAGGGAGGAGGAGCAGTTTGCAGGTCCTGTGCGTCTGAGACAAGCGAGTGAGATATCCACTTGATCAGTTTCCGCGATCGGCGAATATGACTAATTATCGGAATTCCCCGATCGCATATTTATACTAATTATCGGCCGATAACGATCGGTGGCCGATCGATCGGGGCATCCCTAATATTTTTCATATGATCAAAAAGTGGTGGAGCAAGAGCATACCTTTGCTCCCCCAAGTTCAATAGTGGGAGAGCAGAGATGCTCCGAATGCTCTTATGGCCAGGCGTCTATGATTCACTGATACAAAGTAAAATAGTGCAGTGCAATAAAATAGTTAGTAAAATAGAATAAAATAATGCAATAGTGCATTGCAATAAAATAGTTATCATCGTATTTCTTCGGGAGGCCGGTAAGGAGTGCATTACAGTAGTCGAGTTGGCTTGAAATAAAGGCATGGATCTGGTTTTCAGCGTCCTTTTGATTTATAAATGGCCGTACTTTAGCTATGTTTCTAAGGTGGAAGAATTAAGTTTTTGTCAACTTGTTGATTGTGATTTAAAGCTTAGGTCTGAGTCTACCATGACACCAAGACTTAACTCACTCAAATACAGTTAGCAGCTGGATAGACCACAGATGGAAATTAGCTTCTGCTAAATCTGGTGCAAACATATATATATATTTTTTTATTATTATTATTATTATTTTTTTAAATAGATTCGGGGCTTTTCAGAAAACATTCTGGGCTTGAGCCCAAGTAGCCACCCCCTAGCCCCGCCCCTGGTCTCCATCTTAAAATGGTTGGTGTCTGTTGATAATGTATTTCGCCTAGTGTGCACTGCAAAAACAAAAGGGTATCTGCAGGTTTCAACAAGTTCGATTTAAGACTTTTTAAGAACTTTTTAATACCACTTAGAGCAAAGTTTAATAGTAATTTCTCAACCATACTAGAAAAAAGAAAAACACATAGCGACACTATGTATGTTCCATAGAAGCTCTCGCCAGACGCACCAAGCTCCCGGTAGCCCTGCTAAAAAAACAACGACTTGAATACAAAAACATTTAATATATTTAATATTATTTAATCTCCCGACAGCCGGGCTGCCTCCCCTTTTACCTGCCTACCTTTTAAGGCCTTAAATTGAGAATAACTTTCTAAGACTTTTTAATACCCCAAAGAAATATCCTTCTTAACACTTTGGGAGTGCCAAAAACGATTAAAGTCATGTCTGGGCCTAAGTCGTTCAGTACCAAAAACTACTTAAGTAGTTTCTGGATCGTTAGACAACAAACATAATGCTAATGAAGTCACTTTTGTTAAAATAATTAGTTGACCATTCTCGGTCACTGTACTGAGGTTGCATTAATAGTTTAATGATCCCGTGTTCAGATCGCGTTTTCCTCACCTTTAATCCGGTGCTGACCTGTGAAATAAGGTGCCAAAGGTCTTGGGACTTGTAGTCATTTTGTTTTGACATACCATTTTCACTTTTTAGACCAATGCTGCCATCTACTGACAACAGAAAGATAGTGTACATAACGTGACACCCCCGTCGCCCAAAACACATTCTAGAGATTCCCACTTCTTACTGGTAACATACGTTCATATCTAATAGTCTTTAGATGACTAAATATAGATGAATACTTGTGGAATTTGATATATATACTCTAAAATAAGTATGATTTCACATCACCAACTTTCGACGTCAAAATCCGAGTGGGCTTTGAGTAAAGCCTCAGAATGCCACACAAAAGGGGGCGTGGCCGAATTTGGATATAGGTTGGTTCTGAGTGGACGATAATGGCTTACGTTCCGTCAGTGGCGTCGTTAGCCCTGGGCTTCCGGGGCTTTAGCCCCGGATGTTTTTCTCCTAGCCCCGGATCTAAAAAAAATAAAAAATAAAAATTGTTTAAATTTTTTTTATTTTTATTTTTTTTTACTTTTTTATTTTTTTTATGTCAGCATCCCCATTGTCTGTGCTGAATGTTTGTTAGTGTTTGGTATTTTTTGTTGGTTTTTAGTACTTTTAAGATTTTTTAGTAAGTAGTTTTCATTTGATCCTATAATTTTTTCATTCACCGATTTGTGGACTTTTTTTTAGTGTCCTGAAAGGCGCCTTATAAATCAAATGCATTATTATTATTATTATTATTATTATTATTATTATTATTATTATTATTATTATTATTATTATTATTATTATTATTATTATTATTATTATTATTATTGAGGGAAAAGACACTTTGGATAGTAGGGACTGCATCTCTGCCTGTCCTGACCAGGAAACACTTTGCAACTGTGATCTCCTCTGGCAATAGTTGGATATTGTAATGTGTGGCGAGGGGTTGCAGCAATTCCACTGAGAGAAACTGGTCTGAGGCTGGATAACATGCCTGTATGCCTCTCATAAGTTGTTATCCAACTCATGAGAACCTGCTTTCAAGCTCTTGCAGCATTCTGTCGACGACTGGATCATCGGCGTATTTAGACCACTATCACTAGGGCACGTGCCCTACTGATGATCATCTGTGCCCCAGTGATAATTTTTTTTTTTTTTTTTTTTTAACAAATGTTTTTTATTTTCCCTTTTTTAACATGATCAAATGATCATTTAACATGATCAAATAATTATTATAATATTTTTTACTTCGCTTTGAAATATTATAGTGAAATATTTTGCACTGCATTTATCTTGTTGAAATCCTCCAACAGGCTCTTTTTTGTAAGTTGACTGGTTTGCACACCAATAATACAGTGCAATAATAGAATAGTAGAATAGATAGTAAAATTATGCAATAGAATGGCCAGAGTAAAATAGTGCTACAGTACAATCAACAGCGGGGTGTATTAGAAGGCTATGGTGAAGAGGTACGTTTTTAGCTTATTTCTGAAAATATTAAGAGATCTAGCTTCCCTAATGTCCATAGGTAGTGTGTTCCATAACTTTGGTGCATAGTTAGCAAAGGCTGCATCCCTGATTTTCTTTAGACTTTGGCTTGGAACCTTCAATAGACCAGTAGTAGATGATCACAATGTTTATACGAGGTGGAGGACCTTGAAATCAATTCTAAATGTTACCAGAAGCCAGTGTAGGTTACTTACTTGTAACTTCGGGTTTGATCCAAGGAGTAAGTTGCCCCATATTGCTCTGTAACATTTCTCTTTTTGTTATAGGACCGACTAGTAGGATTTCAGTTTTGCCCTCATTTAATTTTAGGAAGTTGTTCGTCATCCATTTGTTTATTGCTAAGAGACAGGCGGAAATGGAGTTTATAGCTGTGTGATCATTTGGTTCAGCGGAGATGTACAATTGTGTGTCATCTGCGTAACTATGGAAACATACATTGTGCTTTTGTAACCCAGGGTTCAGATTCATAACTAGCATAGGAACATAAATAGTTCCTGTTTATCTGTGAGCTACCACTTCCTGTTTTACCATGAGGTCCCACTTCCTGTATATAGAACGTAAAACAGTCTAGAACCAGCGTATGATGTCATGATAGAAGGTTCTGGAACTTTTGTGATGTCATCCTATGATGTCATATAGAACGTTCCGGAACATCTTGGTTTCCTATAAAAACAGCTAGCTCTCAAGCAGCCAGTCCTCTTTCCGCCTCGACCTCCGAACCAGCAACATCGCCCAGACGGACCGGACTAACCAACCGACTAAAGCCGCAAGTCTCAACCAGCATATGTATGTATTATTACTGTTTATCTAGCGCGCTTTTAATTAAAACACCGGTTATTGTTATACCTCTGCCTCTGGTCTACTATTCTTTTAATTGTGCATATTACTCGTCGCATTCGAACCTAGAACTGTGCCCGTGGCAAACAGCTGTTACTGTTATTAACACAAGTGCTACACTTTCTAATGATGTCTCCTCAATGTTCAATGTTCAATGCAATGTTCAATGCAAGTAAAGCACTTTAAACTTTAAGTATGACTAAATGCTTTCTTGACTATATATATAGTAACTGTTCCAAAATGCATAGATTTCTATGTATTTTAGGGGTTTGGGTGGCTAGCTCTTTTTAATATAAATGTCAGATTGTTTTATTTATTTCATAGATTTCTATGCATTTCAGGAGTTTGGGGGGCTGGCTCCCCAAAATAATTAAATAACATAACCCTAACCTAACCCTAAAACCGAAATAAAGTTAAAAAAAAATAGTTACAAAATCCACCCATTTTCGCCCACAAACCGGCCAAAACCGGCCAAATTTTTTTGGTGCCCTTCTGTGCCCTACTGAAGTGCTGGGTCTAGATACGCCCCTGGACTGGATAGAACAGTCTCTGTCTCAGCTGATCTCCTGAGCTGAGGTCTGAGCTTGTGCCACAAGATGACTCAACTACATACTCGTCCATCCTTTTCTGCTTCCTCCTTTGGCTGGTAGTATGTTCTTCAATCCAAAGGCCATTACATATGGCCTTTGTCCTGTCATACATGTCCACTGCCATCTCTGAGGTGCGATAACCTTTGAGTGTGTCCTGCACTGTGCTTTTAAATAGTAAAGATATTGAAGATGTGCACTTTAATGCAGCAGCACCTGGAGCCATCCATACCCATGTCCAGTGTCCTATAATAAGCTTTAATCGAACCTCGAATAGTCCGGTTGGTTTGGGGTGGTGTGAAAGCTCATTCACTCTTGCAAGTGAACCCTGCTGCGGTTCATTTGAGATGTGAATGCAAAGCGGACCAAAGGCAGGAAAAGACCCAAAAATCTAATCTTTTTTTTATGAGAAGACTGAAACATATGTATATAATGAAACACACAATTCAGTTTTTTTCCGATTGCCTAAGCATGATTTTGAAAACGGGGCCCGGTGTTTCAAAACACACAATTAGCACAACCACACACACAATTATCAGAACACCTCAGATCCTTTGCTAAATTAAACACTTAACAAAAACTACATTTTGTTACCATATGAAACACGTTTCATATGACTTAATTCTGTTTGAACCAGTTACACACACTGCTGTGCTTAACCTAAAACACATTTAGCAATTCTACTTCTCAGTGATTAGAGTTCTGTAAGTGAAGTACGCAGAGAATGTGCAAATATACAATACATTCACCAAACACTATACAAGACCAATGCTGTAGACTGATGAAAATATAATTTATTTATCTACATATACCCAAATCAATGATGCAGACGGATGAAAAAAATAACATTTTCTCTCCATATACCCAAATCAATGATGCAGACTGATGAAAATATAAATGTTCTCTCCATATAACCAAATCAGTCAACATTTCAACATGGAGAATCACAACAATACATGTCCCAGTTTTCATGCTACTATGTGCATAACACTGTAAGCTCAGCAAATATCAGACAAACATAAAATACTGTATCCAGTACAGGTTAAAATTACAGTAAACATTTTTTTTTTGAAAAAATTTAAACAGAAAATACTAGACATTATCTCTTTGCCTAGCTGGATCTGGCAAGATAATTTTTTGTTGTGATTCTCCATGTTGACATGTTGACTGATTTGGGAAAATGGGAGAAAATGTATATTTTCATCAGTCTGCATCATTGGTTGTCTTGTGTAGTGTTTGGTGAATGTATTGTATATTTTCATGTTCTCTGTGGACAGTACTTCACTCTCCTTCCATTTTGGTTGAAGACAGGTGAACTCACCTGCTGCATTTTTATAGTGCTTAAACCTGATTGGTGTATCTACAATTAAGCAATGGTGTGTTTGTGCATCTGATGGCTGTGTTTAACCAATTGGCTCATATGTGTGGTAATTTGACATTCTGTGTCTAATGTAATGCAAGTGTGTTTAGTGTTTTGCAAATCACTGTGTGTATTGTTTTGCAAAAAGTGAGGCTGACATTGTAGGGGTGCAAATCTGGGCCTATATTTTGGTCCTTGAGTGTAAGGTTTTGATAATTGTGTAATACTTTTGATTTGAGTGTTTATGCAATTGAAGAAAACTGTAAAGACTAGAGATGAACTGTTTATTTATTTTGTACATAGGCTGTGCATATGTTTGTTTGTTTGTTTGCGTGTGTATGATTCTTAACTGTGTTTTTATTTTGTTATTGGTGTATATGTGTATGTATGTACAGTATATATATATATAGCTCCTGTTGGGGCTTCTTGGACCAGATCAATGTTTTATCTGGCTAAATAAATAAGAAACTGATGATTTGGTCCTGTTAACTTTGAATTTTCTATGGGGACTGCCCAGATCCATCTCATGGACCTGGACCTCACTTTGAGAACCTCTAATGATTTTAGTTATTCAGTATTCATCTCTAATTACTCAAAAATTGCGTATTTCTGTGTTAAAAAATACCCCACCATTTTTATTTTTTTTTCCGTTATGTCTCTTTTTTTGGTAACTTGGACTTGGACTCGAGATTTTGTGACTCGACTACAACACTGCCTTTCACTACTTGTTTTAAACACAATCTTACTTTTGAGAAATTCATTGAAACAAGCTGAATTGTGTTCAAATAAATCACATTATCTAATCTCTTCTGCAGATTTCTTTCACTTGTTTCAAGAAATATCAGATGTCAAGACTTGAGACGAAATTACTTCTTTTAAAATAGACATAACTTCTTGCAAGGCTTTCCTCTACAAAACTA
>NC_140171.1:104247297-104313516 GCF_963971535.1 Notolepis coatsorum
GCGAGCCAAGTTTACAGATCTGGTGAGCTTCGTAGATCGCCAAGCAAAGATCACATCTGACCCTCTCTTTGGAGATCTCGACTCTGCAACAGCGGACAAGAAAGATACAAAGAAACCTCAGCACGGAAAGAAAGATCAAAGAGAAGCTAAAAGGGGAAGCAGCTTCGCTACCAGTGCTGAACAAGTGGATGATGAAAAAAGTGAATCATCAAAATCAAAGGATGCTACATACTTCAACCGTGCCTTTACAAAGCCATGTGTGTTCTGTGAGAAAGGTCACACCCTGGAAGAATGTCGCAAGCTAAGAGACAAACCACATAAGGAAAGAGTGGAGTTTCTGAAGAGGAACGGCTTCTGTTTCGGCTGCCTGGTGAAAGGCCACCTTAGCAAGGAGTGTAAAAAGAAAATGACATGTGAACACTGTTCCATGAAGCATCCCAGCATGCTACATTTTGCAAGGCAAGACAAAGGTGCAAAGGAGAAGACAACAGAAGTTGCCTCAAAAGAAGATGAACTCGCCTCCCAAGCCAGTACAGAGGAAAACAAAGTGTTAAGTGCCTGCACTGGGGCCGGAGACAACTGCGTGCTCGCCATAGTGCCAGTCAGAGTAAAGAACAAGAAAAGCAACAAAGCTGTGGAGGTCTATGCATTCATGGACCCAGGCAGCTCTGCAACGTTTTGTACAGAGACACTGGCAGAGCGATTGAACATTCAAGGCAGAAAGACGGAGCTAGTGCTAAGCACCATCAATGCAAAGAAGCGAGTGGAGAGTTACATCCTCACTGACTTGGAAGTTAGTGGGTTAGAGGAGAATAACTTCATTGAACTGTCCAAAGTGTTCACACAGAGGAACATCCCCGTCTCCGTGAAGAACGTTCCACAACAAAAGGATGTTGACAAATGGCCGTACCTCAACGAAGTCAGGTTGCCACGCATCAACGCCGAAGTGGAGCTTCTCATTGGAACAAGAGAACACAAGCTGCTAGAGCCATGGAAAGTGATCCACAGCCAAGCAAACGGACCATATGCGGTCAAAACTGCTCTTGGGTGGATTCTGAATGGTCCACTGGAAGAGCCAACGGACACTACAGCACGTGACGGTGAACAATCAAGTGCTGCAGTGAACAGAATTGCTGTCGAGACTGATGATATAGAACGGCTTCTTCTCCAGCAATATAACCATGACTTTCCCGAACGAAACTGTGATGACAAGTTAGAGATGTCACAAGAGGACCATCGTTTCATGGACTTTGTGTCAGGCTCTGCACGCTATGTGGATGGACATTACTACATAAATCTTCCCCTGAAGAGAGCGAGTGTCCAAATGTCAAACAATCGAAGTGCTGCTATGCAGCGAGCACTAAACCTCAAGACCAAGCTGAAGAGGAATCCTGAGTTCCATGCAGAGTACACCAGCTTCATGTGTGACATGATTAACGCAGGATATGCAGTGAAAGTACCAACAAGACTGTTAAGTCGTCAGGATGGAAAAGTATGGTACCTTCCCCATCATGGAGTCTTCCACCCACAGAAGAAAAGGATTCGTGTGGTGTTTGACTGTGGCGCCAGCTACCAAGGAGTCTCATTGAACAGTGAGCTTCTACAAGGACCAGACCTAACGAACACCCTGGTCGGAGTGTTGACTCGCTTCAGACAGGAGCCGGTCGCCATGATGGCTGACATCGAAAAGATGTACTACCAAGTGCGCGTGCCTGATGAAGACACCGATCTCTTGCGCTTCCTGTGGTGGCCCGAGGGAGACATCACCCAGGACATCGCTGAGTACAAGATGGTTGTGCACCTCTTCGGTGCGACCTCCTCACCCAGCTGCGCCACATTTGCTCTACAGAGGACAGCACAAGAGAATAGGAGCAAGGCTCCACCTGAGGCTGTAGACACAGTTCTCAAGAACTTTTATGTAGACGACTGTCTAAAGTCGGTCTCCAACGAAACTCAAGCTATCGCCCTACGAGCAGACCTCACCGCATTGTGCGCCGACAGAGGCTTTCACCTGACCAAATGGACAAGTAACAGTCGCAGGCTGCTTGCGTCTGTCCCAGACAACGAAAGAGCAAACGAACTGAGAGACCTGGATCTGACCAACGATGCTCTCCCTGTGGAAAGGGTCTTAGGAGTGTTGTGGTGCATCGAGTCCGACTCATTCAAGTTCAGGATCAATCTTAAAGACAGACCCATCACAAGACGAGGAATCCTTTCAGTAACCAGCTCTATCTACGACCCTCTGGGTTTCCTTGCCCCAGCAATCCTCCCTGCAAAGATGCTCATGCAGCAGCTGTGCAAAGAAAGGCTTGCATGGGACGATGAAATTCCTAACAAGTTTGCCCAAAAATGGACAACGTGGCTGCAAGAGCTTCACCAACTGTCAGAAGTGGGTGTGACCAGATGTGTAAGACCAGTGGACTTCGGACCTGTTGCAGAAGCACAGCTTCATCACTTTTCTGACGCGTCTGAAAATGGATACGGGACAGTCTCCTACCTCAGACTGACAAGCGGCAATGGACAGGTTCACTGCGCCTTCATGATGGGACGAGCCCGTGTTGCTCCAACAAAGCAAACTACTATTCCACGAATGGAATTGACAGCAGCGGTAGTGGCCGTGAACACTGACAAGATGTTGAGACGAGAGCTCCAGATGGACCTTCATGACTCGACATTCTGGACTGACAGCACAACCGTGTTGAGATATATAGAGAATGAAACACTGCGTTTCAAGACCTTCGTTGCCAACCGTGTCGCCACCATCAGAGATGCAACGAAGGCGCACCAATGGAAGTATGTCAATACCTCAATCAACCCTTCCGACTGTGCTTCCAGGGGGCTTACACCTACCAAGTTCATGGAGAGCCCTAGCTGGTTTCATGGTCCAGCTTTCCTTCGAGAACCAGAGAGTCAATGGCCGGACAGACCTGCCGAGATGAAGGTCGAAGAGGACGACAGCGAGGTGAGACACGTACACCTTACACACGCAGTCGAAGACACAGACGCTGTGAACAAGCTGATCAACCACTATTCCAGCTGGTACAGATTGAAAAGAGCCGTCGCTTGGATTCTCCGACTGAAGGATATGCTGCTACAGCGCTGTAGGAAGAAGAAGACAGATCTACAAACAGATACACAAACAAGAAATGACAACCAGAACGACAACAAGATGATGCCAGACGTGGGCACCTTGACAGTTGAATGTCTAACGAGAGCTGAGATGGAGATCATCAGATTCACTCAAACCCAGCATTTCCCTGAAGAAGTACTCATGCTGGAGAAAGGAAGCAACGTGAAGAAGAGCAGTCATCTAACAAAGCTTGACCCAGTGATCCAGGATGGAGTTCTGAGGGTCGGAGGCCGTCTCTGCGCATCTGCTATGCCGGAGCATGTGAAGCATCCGGTCATCATCCCAAAGGATTCGCACGTCACTACACTGATTCTGAGAGACACTCATGAGAAAATCGGACACTGTGGAAGAAACTATATGCTCTCACGTTTGCGTCAAAGGTATTGGATCCCCTCAGCGAACTCAATGGTGAGGAAGATCTTGTCAAGATGTGTGGTCTGCAGAAAAGTCAAAGGCAAGACCCTCGGACAAAAGATGGCAAACTTGCCTCCAGACAGGCTAGAACCTGACAAGCCCCCTTTCACTAACGTAGGGGTGGATTACTTTGGTCCGTTTGACGTGAAGCAGGGCCGCAGCACTGTGAAGAGATATGGCGTCCTGTTTACCTGTCTCACTACGCGAGCAGTACACCTTGAAGTAGCGCACTCGCTTGACACTGACTCGTGTGTGAATGCAATCCGTCGTTTTCTGTGCAGGAGAGGACAAGTAGCAATTATGCGCTCAGACAATGGGACAAATTTCGTAGCCGCTGAGCGTGAGCTGCGAGAGTCGATTCAGCAGTGGAATCAAGCAAAGATTCAAGATGCACTGATGCAAAGAGGAATCAAATGGGTTTTCAACCCACCTGCAGGCTCACATTTTGGAGGAGTCTGGGAGAGACAGATCCGATCTGTAAGGAAAGTAATGAGATCTGTGCTGAAGGAACAAACGGTCAGTGATGAGTGTCTACACACATTGCTGTGTGAAGTGGAATACATACTAAATGACAGACCACTCACAACAACAACAGATGACCCTTCAGACCTCGAAGCATTGACCCCTAACCACTTACTACTGATGAAGAAGCAGCCAGTCATGCCGCCTGGACTGTTCAGCAAGGAGGATTCATACGCACGCAGAAGATGGAAGCAGATACAATATCTCGCCGACTTATTCTGGAAGCGATGGGTGCGTGAGTTCCTTCCCCAGTTGCAAGAGCGTCAGCGATGGACCCAGATCAAGAAGAATCTGTCAATTGGAGATGTCGTCATGATCTTGGATGAATCAGCGCCACGGAGCTCATGGTTGCTGGGAAGAGTCGCTCAGATCATTCCCGATGCAAACGGACTTGTGAGGCGTGTGCTGGTCAAGACGAAGACGAACACCCTTGAAAGACCTGTCGACAAGCTGTGTCTCATCTATGAGAAGGACAGTTAAACAAAAGAACTTTGATCTACGTATCCTTTGTACGTTCATTACATTCACGCTAGAATTTGATTAGCATATAGGATAATGCTTTATTTTTGAAATTTACGTTGGCTCTAGTTTGTTTATTGAGTAATTGGCAGCCTGCTTGTCTTCCAATTAGAGGCCGGAAATGTACGAGCCAAACCTTGAAAGTTTATATTTTGAATATATTTGTATTCTATATATTTAGAAAACGAGCAGTAGTTTAATTTGTAATGCTGTGGTATGCTATAAGCCATATTTATAGTTTAGTTGCGAATTATTTCTAAGAATTAACATTACATGTACGTTAGATGTGTTACTGCGCATGTGCGAGAGTCTTTATATGCAGTGAACTTGAAGTGCCTAGTTAGTAGTGAGACAGTGCCCATGCAGTATAGAAGCACATAACTTTTTGACCGTAGTCCAAAACGAAGTCCACCGATCCTAATTCGATCTATATCCTGTTGAAGAATGATGTTGTATATTGTGTGACTGCCCAAAGAAAGTAAAGAACCTTCAAACTTAATCCTGGAGTCCGTGAGTGTACATCATAATTGTGGATACAGATTTGTATTAGCCATTGGACACGAGTGTGAAACCTTTTTGCTGCACGCACTGAAAACGAAATGGTAAACGAAACTCCGAAGAAATTCTGCCATTACAACTACTACTACTACTATTGTTACAACTACTATTAGTAATACTACTATGACTACCAGGGGCGGACCTAGCACATTTGGCGCCCTAGGCGAGATTCACCACTGCGCCGCCCCCCCCCCCCCCCCCCCCCCCCCCCCTTTCCTCAACGCTCAATTCTATAAACACTTGACCGATACCCATCAATGCACAGCGCTCTAGCATGTTCTGACTGTGAACACCTAAAGCTGAGGCTCAGACCGACCGACCGTTTTAGATTTTTGGCTCATTTTCCCTTATGTTAGAATTTTTTTTATGTAAAAATAATGGTTGCAGATATAGAGGGGGGCGCCAAAACTGCACAGAGAAAAAAAAAAAAACATTTTTTTTTTTTTTTTTTTTTGGCGCCCCCCTCTGGGTGGCGCTCTAGGCGACCGCCTATATCGCCTGTAGGAAGGTCCGCCCCTGATGACTACCACTACTACTACTACTAGTACAACTATTACTGCTACTACTATACTACTACATCTACTACTACTACTACTACTACTACTACTACTACTACTACTACTACTACTACTACTACTACTACTACTACTACTACTACTATTATTACTACTGTACTACTACATTTACATTTAGCTGACGCTTTTATCCAAAGCGACTTACAAGTTCTGTACGACAAGTCATCAGGAAGGGCACAACTCCATCAGCTGAGTAACAATGTTCATCAAAGTGTTGAGTGCTACAGTGTAGGTTAGTATATTAGGACAAGTGCATGACAGTACGGTTAGTTAGGGTTAGAATAATTTTTTTCATTTCAGATAATGGTTGAAGAAGTGCGTCTTTAGTCAACGGCGAAAGATTGGACTGGTTTCGGTGTCCTAACTGTGGTGGGCAGTTCGTTCCACCAATGTGGGGCAAGGACTGAGAATAGGCGGCTTCTCCTTGATGACCCTCCTGAAGCTTGGATAGAGCTTCTGAGAGGGTCTGAGACGGCCAGAAGATGTAGTTTGTCTTGAGGGTGTGTAGTTAGAGACCACTACTATTACTACTCCTTTGCCTCCCACTTTCATAACATTTTGAGATGCTCGCATTGTGTGAATTTGAAAATGCAGAGCAATATATGCTACAGGATCAAATCGCGGAGAAGGCCTACAGTGGACACATACGTGAATGTTTGCTACTAGAAGATAAATGGACACTGGATAAGGCCATTCAGATTGCCAAACAAGTGGAATCGGCCGTGTGTCACGCCAGAGCACTCTGTGCTTAAATCCCACCTCGGTCCTGTTAGGTTGTTATTTATGTGGATTTGTCTTGAATAATTGCAGTTACAGTACTTATTGTTGAAGTTATGTGATGTGTACGATTGCATGTAACTGTCTAACTGTTTCCACAAGAGGGCGCTATAGGCGGAGCTATTGACGCTGGCGCCAGGTAAGAGGGTATTTAAGGGAATGTTCCCTCCCTCTCTGTCTCTTCCTCCGTCGCCTCTCACAAGGAGAAGGTCTCGTGTACTGTTGGGTGCAATGATAATAAACCACGCCAAAGGCTAAAGAGAGAAACCTTGTCGTCATGACCAAGTTATTGTCGCCCCATAAGTGACTCTGGGCCCAGATCACGCAGGGGTGAAATAATAAGGGTAGCAAGTTTAGCTGAAGTATAGACTAGGTTAGCACCGGGAGCACCGCGTGGCTAAAGGCTAGGCCAACAGGAGCTAAAGCTACGCCTACCATCAAAAAGAGGATGGCGACCAAAGGAAAGAGCAAATGGCCCTCGTTCAACGGAAGAGCAGAGGACTATGAGCTCTAGGAAGAGCGAATGTTGTGCTGCATGCACGGTGTGGGACTGAAGACAACGATCTTGACGGCCCCCACGGGAGAAGTAACGGCGGCCGCGCGAGCCCTGGACAACAAGCATAATGCCGACGCATACTGTGAGTTAGCACCATTGCTAGACGACACAAGCTTGGGGCTGATATTCCGCGACACTAAGGACAAAGGCAGAGAGAAGTGTTCAGAGAACATTATATCGGACGGGGAAGACCCCGAATCGTATCCCTCTACATAACACTAACCGCGCTGAAGAAGGGGCACACCGAGACTGTGACCGAATACGTCATCAGAGCTGAGCAGATCATTACGGCGCTTAAGAGTGCAGGAGAAGCACCAAGCGGTGGACTAATGATGGCGATGGTTATGAGAGGACTACCGGAGCTGTACAAACCGTTCACACTACTGGTGACACACGGTTCAGCAACAGGTCCTGCATTATTATTACATGTCGCTGGGAGAGTTCAAGGCCAAGTTGCGGAACTTTGAGGCCTCAGAAGACACACACCCAGGCGCCACGGAGGCGGGAGAGAGGGTGCTGAAGGCCCGGGCGGCACTGAGAGAGAAGACCAGGCCCACGACGGAGCTGGCGTGTTGGCGATGCGGAGAAAAAGGGCATCGGAAAGATAACTGCACAAAGACTGTTTGGTGTAGCTTCTGCAAATCCACAGGGCACACAGACAAAGTGTGTAGGAAGAAACGCGACCAGAGCGCACGGTACGCGCATGGACAAGATGGCGGTTGTGGACAAGATGGCGATGACGGTGGACGTGAGACGAGTCGAGACAACGCCCGGAGAGTAGCGGGACGAGAGGACTTCATCTTCGGGCGCAGACAGCGTACGTCACCCAGCCAACGCAGCAGCAGCAGGCCCAAAGGAAGGGACTGATCGTGGACACAGGTGCGTCGTCCCACGTCATCAACGACAGGAATCGATTCAAGAACTTTGACAACACCTTCGAGCCGGAGAGACACAGCATGGAGCTGGCAGATGGGAAGCGCACTTACGGGTTGGCGCAAGGGAGAGGAGACGCACAGGTATGCCTCATAGACAGTGAGGCGCGCCGGTGTACAGTGACGTTAAAGAACGCTCTCTACATACCCTAGTTCCCACAAGAACTATTCTCTGTCAAATCTGCTACTGCGAACGGTGCCAAAGTGTTCTTCAATGAAGGTAAAGATGTTCTTGTAGAGCCTGACGGTACACGATTTAACATAGAGGTGTACAAGAGAATGTATTATCTACAAACAGAGTGTAATGTCAACGACAAGTGTAATAATAATGATATGTGTAATGTGACTGTCAGTCACGATATTCAGACATGGCATGAGATCATGGGTCATTGTAATTACAAGGATTTACTGAAACTGCAAGCAGTGACAGAAGGCATGCACATTAAAGGTGAAAAGCGTAGACCTGACAAAGAATGTGAGGTGTGCATAAAGGGGAAGGTCACTCAATCGAGAAACAGAAGTCCCACAGAAAAAGTAAAGGTACCACTTGCGCTAGTTAACACAGATCTAGCCGGTCCAGTAAGCAACGAGTCCATAGGTGGCTTTAGATATGTACAGTCTTTTACAGATGTGTGTAAAGGGGCAGTGTTTGTTTACTTTCTCAAAGCAAAGAGTGACACAGTCCAGGCCACGGTGAAATTCCTGGCAGACGTAGCCCCTTATGGCAACATAAGATGCTTGAGGTCCCACAACGGAACCGAGTTCACAAATAGAGAGTTCCAATCACTGTTGAGAAGGAACAAGATAAGACACGAGACGTCATGTCCGTACTCCCCACACCAGAACGGGGTGGCAGAGAGGGAAGGACGTACTCTTTTCAAAATGGCTAGGTGTAAGCTAATAGCTGGTAACTTACCTAAGAGTCTATGGCATTATGTGGTACAAGAAGCCGCTTACACCAGAAACAGGTGTTTTAATAAGCACACGGGCACTGACAGGAAAGAAGTGTAATCTAGCTAGAATGCACCAATTTGGATCAGTGTGTTATGCTTACCAGCAGGACAGAGGAAAGCTCGAGTCCAGATGTGAAAAAGGACTCTTTGTAGGGCACGACAAAGGAAGCCCCGCTTTTCTAGTATACTATCCCGGTAAAGGGAAAGTGCAAAAACACAGGCTAGTCAAATTTGTCACAAAGACAACATGTGAGAACGAGACTCAGACAGAGGAGCCAGAGCTGGACTCCAGAGAAAGGTGTGAAGAAACAGAGACACCTCAGCCTAGTGTACTTAGCACAGTCGTGCAGACAGACAGTCAGCAACCCCCAGAGGACGATGACGAGGAGCACCCGAGGGTGACGTCACGTGCCCCATGCAGTGGGAGGTATCCCTCATGGGAACACAAACCCCCAAAGTATCTGAAAGACTATGCCCGGAGAGAAAGTGATGAGGATAACAGTACACTTACCAGCATTGATTACTGCTACAAAGTAGTGAGTGGAGTACCTCAGACCTTTAAAGAGGCCATAGTGTCCCCTGAATCAAGTAAATGGGAGAGAGCAATGGATGAGGACAGTTTGATTTTACACCAGATGGATGTGAAGACAGTCTACCTGCACGCACCCATAGATAGGGAGATATACATGGAACCAGGGGTGTAGCTCCAGATTCTGGGCCCCATGAAAGAATGTATTTGTAGACCCCCAGTGAATGCAAGCGCGCGAATGGAATTTTTTTGGCCATTTTTTTATTGATGAAAACGCATAATATGGTTTTTACCTATACATTCGGATCAGCAGTTCAGCACCTGCACTGTTGGTGGGTGAGCCTAGTAAAGGATGTCGCATTGCGTTCATCTTCAATGAATGGACCAATGCAATAGTCTACCAAAGCCCCCCCTCTCTCTCTATATATCTCACACACACACACACACACACAGGGACCGAAACTAGAGAGCGCCACCCGCCATTTGCGCTCAGTTTTTACGTTTGGCGCCTCCCACTGAGAGGTCTGACCGCCGTGTGGCGGGCAATCAAATAGTCATGTGAAAACCGAAAATCATGATCCAATTCTTTAGCGGAGTTCTCACTCGCTGTCTCAGCACAGACATGCAGCGCACCACGCACTGCTGCTGCTGCTGCTGCTACCCCCTCTCCACCTGTTTCTGTATGCCTGCATGTAAACAGAGGCTATTGCCTCCGAGTCACCGTGACGTTAGTTAGCACTGCTGCTGCTGCTCCTACCCCTGTATGCCTGCATGTAAACAGAGGCTATTGCCTCCGAGTCACCGTGACGTTAGTTAGCACTGCTGCTGCTGCTCCTACCCCTGTATGCCTGCATGTAAACAGAGGCTATTGCCTCCGAGTCACCGTGACGTTAGTTAGCACTGCTGCTGCTGCTCCTACCCCTGTATGCCTGCATGTAAACAGAGGCTATTGCCTCCAAGTCACCGTGACGTTAGTTAGCACTGCTGCTGCTGCTCCTACCCCTGTATGCCTGCATGTAAACAGAGGCTATTGCCTCACCGTGACGTTAGTCTAGTCAGTGTGGGACCTTCGTGAGTTAACGTTAGCTACCGTTACAAAATGACCCAGTCAACTATTCACTTAGTTTAATACATGAGGCATTGTGTAACGTTATCCAGCCGGCTAGCTACTGATAGCTCCAGACATCAACAAATCCTCCAGCAATAGTCCAGTGCATAATACCTCCGTTGGCTAGGTAGCTCACTAGTCACTACGAAATGTTGCAGTAAACTAAATAGTTCACTGAGGCGTTGTCCCAACGCCATCCAGCAGTAGCTACAGATAGCTCCTGGCATCAATGTCCTACAACAACAACATGCGTATTTGAGTCCCTGGCTTACATCGCATGAGTGAGGGCTGCTGATAGGGTCCAGCTGTAGCTCAGGAGAATCCTTTTGCATGCTGAATGTAGCGTTTAGGGTCCAGCTGCAGCGCCGGAGAATCCTTGCTGGAGCTGGAGGCCACTCGAGTATACACACAGACAGTGGAGCTGTTTGCAGACAGCGAGGTGGCGATGTCGCGCAGATAACACAATCACAAGTATGATTATATAATATATATATTTTATTAAAAAAAAAATTATATAAAATAATAATAAAAAAAATTTTATCAAAGAAAAGTTGGCAGGTAAGAAATATGCTTGGCGGGTAGATTCTTCCCATCTACCCGCCACTGGCCGGTGAGTCAAAAAGTTAATTTCGCTCCCTGCACACACACACACACACACACACACACACACACACACACACACACACACACACACACACACACACACACACACACACACACACACACACACACACACACACACACACACACACACACACACACACACACACACACACACACACACACACACACACACACACACACACTTCAGAAACAAACATAGTATCAATGAGAGCATCAATAATACACCTGAGTGATGTCTAGTAAAAGAAAAAGAAAAAAAAAATCTTTTTTTTGGGCCCCCCCCTCAGTGCTGGGCCCTTGGAATCATCCTAAGATACTCCCCCCCAGCTACGCCCCTGCATGGAACAACCTGAAGGTTACGAGAAGAAAGGAGATAAGCTAGTGTGCAAGCTAGAAAAATCCATTTACGGCCTGAAACAGTCTGGGCGAAATTGGAACAAGCTGCTTCATACATGTCTCATTGAAGATCACTTCCTACAGAACCCAGTAGACCCCTGTGTTTACTCAAGGGAGTCAAAACAGTCAGGAAAAGTGATAATTGTGGGTGGATGATTTGATCATTGCAGCAGACGACAACACTGGAAACCTAGAGCAGGTAAAAAGTATGCTCTCCACCAGATTCAAAATGAAAGACCTTGGTAGGTTAAAACATTTTCTAGGCATGGACTTCGAACAGTCTGCCAGTTGTGTAAAAATATCCCAGAAGAGATATGTGGAAAAGATCCTGAAACGTTTTGACGAATGTAGACTGTAGGACAAGGGAAACACCATGTGATCAAAAGCTAGACTACCAAGAGGGTGCTCAGAAATTGACAGATGTAAAAATGTACAGAGAAGCTGTAGGTAGCCTCATTTATTTGACAACATGTACTCGCCCTAACCTATGTTTTGTAGTGAGTAAATTGTCACAGCATTTTGCTGACCCCACAGAGGAGCACTGAATTACAGCAAAACATGTATTTCGTTATCTCAAAGGTACAGCAGATAAAAAGCTTTGTTTCAGAAAGAGCAGCGAGGGCTTAGGGCTTAAAGCCTACAGTGATGCAGATTGGGCGGCAGACACCATAGACAGAAGAAGTACCACAGGGTATTGTGTGAGTTTGAACACAAACAGCTCACTGGTTTCGTGGAAAACAAAGAAACAGCCCACAGTGGCACTATCAACTTGTGAAGCCGAATACATGGCTCTAGCTATGACAATACAGGAATGTATTTATCTAGAACAACTGCTCGAAGGAATGGATACCTATGTATATAAGAAAACTGTTTATGAAGACAACCAGGGAACCATTGCAATTGCGAGAAACCCTGTGTGCCGACAGGGGTGTAAACATGTGGATATAAAATATAATTTCATCAGGTCAGTCATCAGAGAAGAAAGGATGACACTTGTTTATTGTCCTACAGATGACATGGTAGCAGACGCTATGACAAAGCCTGTTTCCAAACTGAAATTGAGAAGATTTGCAGAGGTCATGTTTGGTGTGTAAATATTGCCTGTTATGTAGTATTGACTGCCATATTCTTTTTGATGCTCTGAACTGTATTATTTTCTTTGAAGAATTGTTTTTGAAAAAGTTGTACAGTATACAAGACAGCCGTAAGTGGGAGTGTTAAAGTTATGTGATGTGTACGATTGCATGTAACTGTCTAACTGTTTCCACAAGAGGGCGCTATAGGTGGAGCTATTGACGCTGGCGCCAGGTAAGAAGGTATTTAAGGGAATGTTCCCTTCCTCTCTGTCTCTTCCTCCGTCGCCTCTCACAAGGAGAAGGTCTCGTGTACTGTTGGGTGCAATGCTAATAAACCACGCCAAAGGCTAAAAAGAGAAACCTTGTCGTCAACTCGTCATGACCAAGTTATTGTCGCCCGATAAGTGACTCTGTCAACACTTATTTTACTTTTTATTAAAAGAAATTTATCGTATCTTGATGTCTGTGTTTGTTGAGGACCATGTTACTATCACTCTCCTTCTCTCTCTCTAGTTAGCAACCTCATTGTGCTGTAATTAACAGTAGATATTCATTTAGGAATATATGACAATTGGTGCCGTGTTAAGACCCGTTCTGATTTGTTCACATAATGAACAAGCAGTAAAGGAGCCGGGAGTTGGGAATTTGCAGTACAGAGTGGGGGCTCTCTGGAGGAATGAGGGAACGTGGGGTAAATAGGAATATTGGTCATGTATAAGCCACAGTAGGGCCCAGGGTGGATGTATTGTTTGCGTACAGGAATGGTGGAGTGATGTTAGATTTAGACTGTCCAGAAATAAAGGCAGCGCGCTTGTTGTTCAGTAAAGGGGCAATCATGAGCTTTTTGATGGTTGTGTTGTTATTAGAAACAGGAGGCCGCTGTCGACCTGCTTGTTTTGGGTTTTATTGCAGTAAATGCGAGCAGCGAATTTGTGCCATGCCATTGTGAGCAGGAGGATGGAACTTTTTTTTATTTTTTGTTGATTATATAAAAGCGGCGGCCCGACAAGTAGTTATTAGTCATATTGTAGGGACAAGCTAGGGCTGATGTTAGGCGGCGCTGAGGAAATGATTGACACAAGATGTCGAGTTAGGAGGCTGTGTGCAAGAGCAGGCCTAAGTGAGGGAAAGTATACGGATCTGTATGTCTGTCTGGTGAAAGCAAAAGCTTGGGTGATCCAAAGCATATAGTTTAGTTTAGGTAAAATATTTGAAGAGACCGGCGTGGAGTGATAGAACGTGGATTAAGTCACAGAGATGCAGGAAGCGGGACTGAGAGTGGCTAGACAATTGATGGATAAATGCGGGGTAGTCAGACATATCTTAAAGAAAAGAATGTAGTGTAGGGTTAGGGAAAAAGTGTGAGGAGTGTGTGAATGTGGGAGACTATACCCTGTTAGTGGGACGAAATTGTATTATTAAATATATGACTGGGCTCGCCGCTCAGAGGACTGTGTATGACGCGGTAGATTAGGAGAATATGGGGTTTAGACTTGTGGACACTAGCGGATGTTCGGTGAACAATTTTTAGATGAAAAGTCGGCTTACACAGGAATCTTGATGGTTGATAGCGTTGCGCCATGTAATCAAAAGCCTCGTACGGGGAATTGGTTTGTCTGTTCAATGTGATGTGTAAATGTATGTGATTAGTAGCAAGCTTGACGAAGGTTGTTATGTTGTTTAACGTGGATCAGATCGATACGAATCTGTGGATCATATTGGAAGTTGGGGCTAACTAGCTTAGCTCGGTGGAAGAGCCGCGGTAATCTAGGGATGTTAGGGCGGATGTGAGAGGATTTACGAAACACTGTGAGAGCAATTGTTGTTAAGAAGTAATCTAAGAATTGTAATCTTAGATTGTAGAACAGCGGCCCGCCTGATCTCAAACCTACCGAAGTCGGCCCATGTCACCCCACTTCTTAGGGACCTGCACTGGCTCCCCATTGCTGCACGAATCCGCTTCAAGGCCCTCGACCTAGCATACCGTGCGGCAAAGGGAACCGCTCCCGCCTACCTCCGGTCAATGGTCTCTAACTACACACCCTCAAGACCCCTACGCTCTGCATCTTCTGGCCGCCTCAGACCTACTCCTATCCAAGCTCCGGGAGGGTCATCAAAGAGAAGTCGCCTATTCTCAGTCCTTGCCCCACAATGGTGGAATGAACTACCCACCCCAGTTAGGACAGCCGAATCACGTCCAATCTTTCGCCGTCGACTAAAGACGCACTTCTTCAACCATTATCTGAAAAAAAAAAAAAAAAAAAAAAAAAAAAACTATAAAAAAAAAATCTAACCCTAACTAACCGTACTGTCATGCACTTGTCCTAATAAACTAACCTACACTGTAGCACTCAACACTTTGATGAACATTGTTGCTCAGCTGATAGAGTTGTGCCCTTCCTGATGGCTTGTCGTACAGAACTTGTAAGTCGCTTTGGATAAAAGCGTCAGCTAAATGACTAAATGTAAATGTAAATGTAAAGAAGCGAGTCGAGGCGTTCGTTGAGGGGATTGTGGCCGTTTTAGTGGTTATATATAATGCGGTAACAATTGTATACGATAGTATGGTGAATGAAAGAAGTCGCATGATGATGACGACGTCATGGTGTTGCGTGGAGAGTGTGAAAGTCCCATGGAGCCAGGCGGAGGAAGGGTAGGAGAAATGGTTTATGATGATTAGTGTTGATCTGTGTAACGACGTTGGTATATGAGAATGTTTTTAAATTCTTTTACGATAGTTTGTTCTTTTAAAGTAGTTGTTTAGACATGTGTAAGTTGTTTAGAGTTGGATTGGTACTGAACGGATTGAATGAATGTACGGTGCTCGAACAGCACGTAAAGCGCGGAGCCCGGTGGCACATTGGACGTGGCGTCGGGGCTGGCTAGGCTAGTTAGCTTGCGTGCGGTTGTTTTGTGAGTTTGCGAGCGACATATGTTATGATTCGAGTTTTGAAAATGATGTTTAGGAAGGGTTAGAGGACGCGGTAGGTTGTCGTGGCATTGTAGGTTGTCGTGGCATTTTTTGGTTGTCGTGGCAATGTTGAAACGAAGTGTTTTATGGTGGTAGTCGCATCGGGGGCTACTGCGCATGTGCGGATCGCTGTTTCGTTCATTTTCGCTCAGGGGACAGTGGTGAGTGTTTATATTTTTGCTTTATGTTGTAACGGTGATCTGGAAGTGGTTCTGTTTGTGGTTGTAATTACTACAAGTGTGTGTACACAGGGGAAGGGATGTAACATTATCAGTGGTTGGTTTAGGGGAAGTAGTCGTTAAGGGTTTTACTTAGACTGCAAACATTGCAGTGAGCCTATCAAGGAGGGATGAATTATGATTAATATTTGGAACATAGGTTTATACATTGGACGAAAGGGTATTTTTAACAAAGGGGGGATGGAGTAGTTGATTGATTAAAAATAGTACAGCTAAATACATACGAATTGTTAAGGGTATGTAGACAGAGAACAGAGTACAGGGAATATGAGATGGGCTGAATTGGGTAAAATGTTCTACAAAGTAAAATACATGTATGGTATGAGGAAGTGTTTAGGACTAACCACTATTAATGTTTTTCTGAAAGGAGTGATGCTTACATGTATAATGATTAGATTTGATGGACATTGCCGGTAATAGGTTAGGTTTCACAAAGCTAGCTGTTATCAGTGACTATTGTTTAAGAAGGGAAATACTGTGTGCACAGAGCATGTGTGTACAGGGTGTCCTTCGGGGCAGACCTGGTTTAAACACGTTTGAGACCACTTCTGGGAATGTTGTTTTGTTGGAAATAAGTGATGCTTAGGTTTGTAAATTTATTACTTGAATGATGTTGTGTTTTACTGGAGTTTATTATGTAGCTTGAATTAAGATGCTTGTATAGAATGCATTGATGTTAAGATGTCAGATTTTGATACACTGTTGGATTAATGTTGCTGCAAGTCTTTAGATCATGGGGGGTGATAATTTAATGGTTAGGCTTGTTGGCATATTATTTGGTTGCATTGCTATGTTAAAATACTGTTTAGCTTGTTTTAGATTGTTAAATCTTTAATGCCATTGGATTACATAGGCTATTGTTTTAAAGTAAGATTGATTGCAAGCACTGGGGTCACAATATGATATTTTAGTGACGGGGGACTTGGTTAGATGCTGCTTGGATATATGATTGTGTTTTAGCAGTTATTATAAATGATTTGTGTGTAATGACTAACCTCTTGTTGAGTTACAGGGGGGTCATGGGGTAAAGCAATTTAGAAAAGGTCACAAGGCCCAAGGGGAGTCGAGATGGGCAGCTGTTACAGGGGCGGTTATACGACAGGAAGACGGAGCGGAGCTAATCAGTTAAATGCAGGGGAAGTAGAGGTCAGAGGTGAAGATTGCAGACAGTTGCAAAGTGAGATAACAGTTGACAGTTATTTTTACAACAGGGGACATGGAAGGTGAGACAGGAAGCGGCTAATTTAGGAAGAGGAGGTAGGAGTAGGTTGAATAGGAGCCAAGTCAGATGCGGTTATTTACATTGATTAGGGCGGCCTATTTGATTGGATGAATAGCCTGGAGTTATCACGGTTCTAGCAGGCTGGGGTGACTTCAGGTTGAAAAAGGGGTTCTGCTAGACCCTTTGAGTGCAGAGGTTAAGTGTAGATTGTGTTAGCCTGAAAGAGTGTAGAAAGAGTTAGAAGTAGGAGAGGGAGAAACAACTAACCATTGTTTGTCTATATATGTGGGTGATTAACAAGTGTGGGAGCAGGTTGAAAGTAATTGTTTATAATATGGGTGATGTATGTTAGCGAGGAGAAGGTTGAAATGATCAGAGTGGCTGAGAATGATGGAGAGTGTTGGTTATTTTGTGTGTTTGAGAGATTATGTTGTATGAAAGGGTTTTGATGCAGGAGTGAAGAAGAAGCGTGAATGTTTTTTTTGTAAGGATTTCGATGAAGTAGAACGGTGGATTGAGATGCTGTTGGGGTTTGGCTGTTATTTTTTATTTCAGTTCATATCATTTGAATGAAAGAGTTGTTTTGTTTAAAGTTAACAGCCACTGTGGTATGCTCAGAAGGTATGGATGATGTTGAATTGTGATGTTTGATTGGTTTTTGTTTTTCTTTCTTTTCTGAGGACTCTAAAGTTCAGGTTTGAATGTGTTGTGACACTGTGAGATATTGGATGAAAGCGTTTACTTTATGTCATATTATTTGGTTGAGTGTCAAGGTTTAAAGTTTTATTTTAGAAGCAGTGGTGGTGTTGGTACGGATACACTGCTTTCATTTAAGTTTACTTTTTTTTTAATGTGTGGGTGTGCGGTTGAATGTACATTTTTAGATTTATTTTCTAATTTTTGATCTGTAGTTGTGTGGACTGAAAGGGGGTTGAATAGGTCAAAGCGTTAGGTATCAAGTCGCAGGGACAGGATGCTGTTCCGATTGAGAGTGTGTGTGAGAATTGCAGCAGGAATGATAGAGGTAGATGGATGGTTTTGGGAACGGGGTTTTTATTTTCTTTCATGTTTTAAAAATTCGTGGATTTTTTTCATGTTTTTGGGGGGTGCATGGTTATTACACAGACTGGGGCCACAACAGACAGGAGGTGTTTGTTTATTGAAGTGGGTGGCTTTGTTTGATTTTTTTTCTCTTTTTCTTCCCAAATGTTTTTGTTATGATCTGGTGGGAGAGGACTGTTGACGGCTGGGATGCATTGGAACAGATCGAGGACAGTTAAGTAGTGCCACCACGGTTTTGCATATGGAATTAATGGCTTCCCTTATAAAGTATGTTGACATATGGTGTAAAAGGATTTGCTTTGTGCTTGCGTTTCTTCAACAGCTCAGTCAAGGAGGGGGATTGCGGATCAGCGGTGGGAGACACATGAATACATTACATTAACACGGTAACGTAGAATTTCAGCTTCCCTGCTTCTCTGCAGTCCAATGGTAGTCAATTACAAATGGTGGTGAGAGAATTCTTGTACACGGAGACCCCCGTCTATACAGACCCCATGCAGGGGGGGCCAGGTTGTAAAAACTGAACAGATGTAGTTTGGAGGAACTTCCACGCTAAAAGAGTCATCTGACGACGGGTTGTCATGAGATAATAGATGACTAGACCTGGGGCATGTGACCTGGCCTGGGGGGGCGGAGCCGGTCTGAGGGCTGAGCTGAGAATGTGTGGACAAGGTTCTCTGGGGAGTTATGAAGTTGTGATTGGACTGTAGGGGACAGGGACAAGACTGGATAGATACTGATGGGCTTTGTTTTGTGCACATTGATTTGATAAGACGCGCAATCAAAGGGCGGATAAATTACACAACGCAGGGACGGTTAAGACGCATTCACATAGTGAGGTTATGGCCAGAGTGAGGAGAGTGAGTGAAATAAATTTTTCGTTGAAAATCTGCTTTCCTCTGCCGGACTGGGCTGTGGAAACCAAGGTGGTAAGATTATGACCCTTATATGTGTCATAAAGGGGGGGGAATAGGTGGGAGGCAATTGATTGATTATGCAAATGTGATTGTACTATCTTAAGAAAAAAATTAGCAGAAAGAAGAGATTATTTCAGAGAATGAATGTAAAATGAAAATATTGTGATACTAATAATGTTGTCTCCCCCAGATCATATAAAAGAATTCTGTAACTTAAGGAAATTGGGTTTTTAAAAAATTGTGATTGATTATACTTTAATGTGTAATGTTTAGATTAAATTGTTTTAATTGTTTTCAACAAATGACCTCTGGCTGTGAGCCCAGATGAACAAAGCCGATGAAAGTAAGTGGTAAACACTGTTTCAAAGGCAGGATAAGTTAAATGGGAAAGCTGATAAATGGGTTATTGGCACTCCCGGGAGGGGATCATAGTCAGGGGCAACTGTGGGAAAGAAAAGAAGAAGACAAGAAGGCCAGAATTGATGAGATGTACGAAAGAAGAATGGAAAAAATTGAGAAGAAAAATTGAAAAAACTGGAAAAAATTTATGATTTTTGTTATTATGTTAAAAATTGTATGGTTAGTATGTATCTAAATCAAGTCAATATATTGGGTATGACAATGTGAATTGTCAGAGTGAGGGATTATGGTATATTTGACTTGAATAGACTGTTAGATTAACCCTGAAACTGCTGTTGTAATAGTTAATTCAAAATAAAGCTTTAACAGTGAACTGTAGTAGGCATTCCATAAAACTCTCAGAATACATTCTGGAGGAACCACCAGGCAACACCTCTCTCATGACAACATTGTTTACTCAGTCACACACCACAGAAAACGGTGATTCAGTATAGCAGAAGGACAGCTGCCTAACCAAGATTGAAGGTCACAGAAAATATAATTGCATTATATTAGTTTAGAATGAAAACAATATTGGAATAATAAACAAGATTATAGTAACCTATTAGAAAGTAACTTAGAAAGAAAAACGATATAGAAGGAATGTTAAAATGATTGATTCATTCAAAGGGGGCCACAGTCAAACCCCCCCTCTGTCCAAAAAGGAGGGGGCCACAGCCCCCCTGCTGCTGCAGGCAAAACACACAAGGACATGTTGGGGCAGATAGCCCTAACAAGAAGACTGCCTGTTTTAGATACTTGTGATTGGTTGAACCAGTTGAAAGATAGGAAGGTCATTTTGGGCCTATAAGTATTGGAGCAGTGCAGTTAGTTGGGAGGCCAGCCCACCGACCCGTCCCCAGGGGGGTCCGGCTGAGCCTCCATCGATCCACCAGAGAATGTGCTGTTATACATGTGAGTAGAATCATGGACTCATTGTTGGTTAGAGTAACATGTACAGATTCCTACCTTAAGACCAGGTTGTGCCCATGTGTATGGCTTAGTACATTCTCGTTTCATTGACATAACATGACTACTATTTATGTGCAATACTGTCTTGATGTAGAGAGCCAACGTGTAAGGGCTATTGTGATTTACCTCATCAATCCTTTTGTACAATCATGTATTATGCTGAAATACATTTCCTGTATGTAACCAATGCATTAACTCTTGGCCACGCTGCAATTAAATGAGTATTGGACCATAGCTCCTGGTTGTCTGGCTATACAAGCTTATTCTCTACTGGCTATTTTTGGGAGTCAGATGAGGACCATGTTACTATCACTCTCCTTCTCTCCCTCTAGTTAGCAACCTCATTGTGCTGTAATTAACAGTAGATATTCATTTAGGAATATACGACACTCCTTTAAAAAGTAATCTAGTTACTTTACTGATTACTTTGAAAGTAACTAGGTTATGAAGTCGTCGTCGTCGTCCCCTGCTGCTGCCACAACATAAGAATGACAACAGTTTTTTTTTTTTTTTTTTTTATAATGTTGTATTGAAAGTGCATAATGTCATAAATCATGATTGGCTGCTCAGACAGGTCATCATGAGACGTCATCAGCCATCAGGCCATATAAGGTCACAGCTGTCCACTGCTCAGGCACTCTAGGACAGTGGTTCCCAAACTAAATAAAATAAATGTTTTAATTAAAAATAAAATTGTAAAACCGTTGTGTAATATAAAACATGGTATTATAGTTTGTTATTCTCTCAAATTAGGCTGATTGATTGATTGATTGAAAAGTTTATTAACAGATTGCAGAATGGGTACAGTACAGTACAGCTCAATACATACAATTGTTAAGGGGATGCAGACCAGAGAAAGACTTTCGACTTGTTTACATCAGGGTCCCCCATTTTCAATTCATCATAACATATATGACATACATGACATACAGATAGACAGTACTGCTACATCTATACATTTATGACATATCAGATTTGCAAATACAGTACTGTTTGTGATACAAAAGTGTCCAGAAAAGGAGTGTATATACATTTGGCATAGAAACTGTACATTGGAGGAGGTTGGTTGGGTGGGGTGGGGTTGGGTGGGTTGGGTGAGGGCTGTACATTGGAGGTGGGGGGGGGGGGGGGGGGGGGTTGGGAAGGGGACACACACACATTTTACACTGTACATTTGAATATTGACAAAGCCTTACTTGGTCATTTACTGTACAACTAGGTTAGGACATTTGTAGGGGCCAGTTTCGAATTGCAGTCTCACGTAGGTGTTTTTTGAGAGTGTTTTTGAAGGTGGGTAGTGATTCACATTCCTTTACAGCTTTAGGCAGGGCGTTCCACATTGATGTGGCATAATTGCGAAACGTGTTTAGTCCCTTGTTTGATCCGAATCTGGGTTTTACATGATTTGTGGAGCTCCCTCTGGTGTTGTGATCGTGGTATTCACTGACCTTTGGGAAGTATTTTGACATGTACATGGGTACCTTGGTCGCGTAGTGTATCTTGTAGACCAGGCCCATTGCAAGTTGCTGTACTCTGTCGTCTACTCTAAGCCATCCTAGGTTGTCAAAGTGGGCAGGGGTGAGGTGGGTTCTAGGAGTCAGGTCAAGTAGTAGTCTGACTAGCTTGTTTTGAGATGTTTGTAATTTGTTTTTTAGTGCCTTTGAGGTGCTTTGGTACCATGAGGTGCAAGCATAGTCGTAGTACCCTTGAATGAGTGCTCCTGCTAGAGTCTTCAGGGTATTCTTGTTTACCAGAGAGGAGATCCGGTACAAGAATCGCGTTCGTTGGTTGACTTTTTTTATTACATTGGATGCCATTTTGTCACAGGAAAGATTAGCCTCTAGGATGGAACCCAGGTAGGTAATTTCATCTTTCCTTGTGATAATATTGTCACCCACTGTAACCGAGAAGCCGTCGGTCTTGCTGAGTTTGTTATTTGAACCGAAGAGAATGGACTCTGTTTTGCCCATGTGTAATGATAGTTTGTTGTCGGCGAGCCATATGCAGATTTTGCCTAGTTCCGAGCTGAGGGCTTTTTCAACCTGTAACTTGTTCTTGTCAGAGACCAGCAGGGCTGAGTCGTCCGCAAACAGGAACAAGTTGCAGTCACAAGCTGACGACATGTCATTTGCATAAATTAGGAATAGTAGCGGTCCTAGTATGCTTCCTTGTGGAACACCACAGCTCACTGTGAGGGGGGGGGGATAGTGTACCGTTTACTTCCACCATCTGTTCCCTCCCCTCCAGGTAGGATTGTATCCAGCTCACTGATAAACTATCAAAACCAATTGCTTTTAGCTTGTCAATCAGAATGGTGTGATTGACAGTGTCGAAGGCCTTTTGTAGGTCCAGCATGACCATGCCGCAGGCTTATCATTATGGGTAAATAGTGGCGCTTGTGTGTGATGACAGTTTTACTGACGCACCTGCTCCTCTGCTCTGCACTTACCAGCGTAAAAGCAGTGGCTCAGAAAGCAAAATATATTCACTGCTGCATCCACAGGAAGGCCCTAGCTGCCAAAAAAATGCCTGCTGATCTCAAAAAAGGTTTTGGACGAAGCGGTAAGAACTGTCAATTTTATCAAGGCCCGTCCATTGAATTCACGGTTGTTTGCAGCTTTATGCGATGAGATGGGCAGTGATCACCGGCCACACCGAGGTCCGCTGGCTATCGAGAGGAAAGTTGCTTGCGCGGCTCTACGAGTTGTGTGATGATGTTTTTACTTGACTCAAAATGTGATCTTTCACATCATTTCTGTGATGTTCAGTGGCTTGCCAAATTGGCATACATGGCAGATATTTTTGAGCATTTGAATGGACTCAATCGGAGTCTTCAGGGGACTTTTTTGCTTCTGCGAAGCAACATCACCCGTCTCATTAGGTAAGTGATAACGTTATCCAGTCTCTCTTTCTCTCTACCTCTACCTCTCTCTCTCCCTACCAAATCCATTCTGAGACAACAGACTCAGTGCGTACTCCGCAAGTTGCGCGTAACATGAGTCTCTCTCTCGCACTCTCACTCTCACTCTCACTCTCACTCTCTCTCAAGTAGCCAAATTACACTATAAAACGAACTGGATATTTGATTTAACTTCATGCTGAAGCCATTCTAAAATCAGCTATAAAGGTAAACATGTGTGTGTGGCTGTGTGCGTGCGTGCGCGAGCGCACGTCCCATCTCCGGTCTAGCTGACTGTACCCATGGCTCTCTTATCATCAGCATTATGAGATAGTAACTAAATAGTAATGCACAGCCACTTGGAAAAGTAACTGTAATCAGATTACTGGCTTGTAAAATCACTGCTTATAATAAGCCCTTGGGCTTTTTGACCTTTCCTGCACATTTGAACTGTTCTTCTTTTACTTATTTTATTCCAGAATGTATGTTTGTAAGTGCGAATAACAATAAATGGAACGCCCCCGGAAGTAGTCCAGCGAGGTGCAGTTTGTCACATAATGTTACGTTAGTAGCAAGCAAGCTATAAAAAGGAAACAGTTTAATGTGACTGTGAGCTAGAATCAGAATATTCTACCCATAAATAGCTAATGTCATATAAATAACTTGACGGTCATACCAAACCATTCGTTTTGAGGGAACATGTCTATGTTCCCCGGGTTCTATGTTCCCTGGGTTCTATGTTCCCCGCTAGCGATAAAAAGGGTCCTATGTTCCCCGGGTTCTATGTTCCCCACTCCCGAAAAAGCGACCGAGTTGTGTGAGAGCCGACCATGTCAGCTTGCTTCATTCTCTGTCATTACAGTTGTGTTCTCAAACGTACACGTCACGAAAAAAAAAAGGTCCTATGTTCCCCGCTACTCCCGAAAAAGCGACAGAGTTGTGTGAGGGTGTAGAATTAGATAGATGGTGCAACAGATTCGCACGTAGGCCTATCAAAGATAATATGTTCAATACACCATAGTATTATAAATGGGTCTTAACAAGATTATCAAAGATAATATTGTAGCGTTCTGTCATACCGTCATTGAAGAATGAGGAGAGTTTTATGTTTCTTTCGTGTCGTTTAATTCCAGACCCAACCGTTACATGCAGGTCCAAAACACTTCGCTTGTTATGTCCACACAGCTGTTCTCTCGGATCGCGCACAGGTTGGTGTCCTCAAACAGGCCGACCAGATAAGCAATAAGCAATCCAAAATAAGCTTTTATTGCTTACACACATGCAGCTCTCGGCTCTCTCTCGGCTCTCACTCTCGGCTCTCGCTCTCTCAGCTCTCGGCTCTCGCTCTCTCTCGGCTCTCGCTCTCTCTCGGCTCTCGCTCTCTCGGCTCTCGCTCTCTCTCGGCTAGAAATGAATTAATATGAAACTGTGGTACACCGTACAATCAATAACACTTTAAAATACTTGAGTGACTGACGGACATTTCCCGATAGCGCGACCTCTCCGAACCTGTATATAAGTACGTTAATATGAAACCGTTGTTTCCCCCCCTGGGATATATAGTAGGGCCACCGGAAGTTATGTTGTTGTCATGGTTACACGCGAGAGAACAGCTGTGTGGACATAACAAGCGAAGTATTTTGGACCTGTATGTAACGGTTGAGTCTGGAATTAAATGACACGAAAGAAACATAAAACTCTCCTCATTCTTCAATGACGGTATGACAAAACGCTACAATATTATCTTTGATAGGCCTAGGTGCGAATCTGGTGCATCGCCGGTAGCCGGTGCGCTCTTACAGGCAGCCTTGGTGGTGAGCTGCAGCAGGGAATATAGAACCTTTATTTCAGTGGGGAACATAGGACCCTTTTTTTGTACGGGAGCGGGCGGGACCGGGGAACATACAGTAGAATTTTTATTTCGGGAGCGGGGAACTTAGAACTTTTTTCTTTTTGAAAAACCTGTAACATAGAACCCGGGGAACATAGAACATAGGGATGACCCCCGTTTTGACAGGAACTAATGTTAGCTAGTTAGCCAGCTAGCACTGGTTGACTAACGTAACATTAGCTCTTGTCATTCACCTATTACTAAATCTAGCCAGTTCACCAGGCTGGTGGGCCGGACCAACCCCATTGAATTAAGCTTGAATCTAATTGGCTAATAATATTTTAAGGGATGCCAGAAAATGACATCCAAGCCTGGCTTCATGTCAATCAAAATAATGCTACCAGCAGTGTACCTGCCTCAGCTGCCTGGCTGCCACAGGATTTCACTGTCTGCGACAGAGTTGGAGAAGTGTCTGACTCTCTCCCTCTCGCGGAGCATTCTCACACACACACAAATGGAGCCGTGCTGCCGCATGTGATTGGTGGAGGCGGGACCAGGCCATACAACTGATTGACAGCGGAGACGGCGAATGGAATGGCAGAGATGGCACTCTCACGAGATAAAGCTGGGAACGAGGTTACACTGAGCCAAGTAGTGAAGTGGGGACTCGGGAGAGAGATAGAGCGAAAGTAACATTGATGTCAAGATGGACAGTGGAAGAAAGAGAAAGGGTGGATCAGAGAGGGAGAAAGCAAACAAAAGAAAGGCCCTTGCATCAGGAGATGCTGCTAAATCCGGGAACATTTATCAAATGTTTTCTTGCACCAAGCCCAAAGTCAAGGGTCCAGCAGGTTAGTCAGTGAGAAAAATAAACATGTGGATGTTAGCTTGATTGATTGATTGATTGAAAAGTTTATTAACAGATTGCAGAATGGGTACAGTACAGTACAGCTCAATACATACAATTGTTAAGGGGATGCAGACCAGAGAAAGACTATCTTCTTGTTTACATCAGGGTCCCCCATTTTCAATTCATCATAACATATAAGACATACATGACATACAGATAGACAGTACTGCTACATCTATACATTTATGACATATCAGATTTGCAAATACAGTACTGTTTGTGATACAAGTGTCCAGAAAAAGAGTGTATATACATTTGACGTAGAAACTGTACATTGGAGGAGGTTGGGTTGGGTGGGTGGGTGGGTGGGTGGGGGCTGTACATTGGAGGTGGGGGGGGGGGTTGGGTAGGGGGGGGGGACACACATTGTACACTGTTTTATTTGAGGTTCATAACAGTACATTGTACTAAGCAATTGTTGGCTCATTAGTTTGTGATTTGCATGCACTAAAATGCACCAGAATGCAGGAAATTAAGTATTTGTAACTAAAATGTTCCTGGTGGGGGACCCCCAGACCCCCCGCTTAAAAAGTGGCCTGACTGGGGATATATTTCGCGCTATATATTTCGCGCTATATATTTCCCGGTATGAATTATTTCCCCAGTCCGGCCCTGCCTGTGTGTGTATAAAGTGTGATAAACAGTGTTCCTTTTGATGTCTCGCCCGGACTACTAATGATGCGAGGTGCTCCTCTTTCTCCGGCTTCGATATGGATCACTAACATGACATTGAAGCATCTTTCTCCCTTTCTGGAGTGGTCCTATAGTGGGATCAGTTGCAGTTGCCAGCAGGGGGCAGTGGTGGCAGTGGTGGCAGGTGGAGCGGAGGAGAGAGAAGCAACGAGCAAGAGATGATTACCTGGAGGGCGGAACACAAGGAAGTCCTCTTTGACAGTGAACTCGGACATGAGCGGTCGCAACGGGCGTGTGCTCTGGAAGAGCCCCGTTGGAAGAGTCCCGTTGAAGAGCCCCGTTGGAGAGCGACGGGTAATAGAGAGTACTTGCTAGATAACGTGTTATCCTAGAAGTACAAGCGATAGTGAAGTGTGTGAGTAAGCGATACGGAAAGAAGAACCAACATCCATAGATAACGTGTTATAGTAGCAGTGTGTGCGGTGTATTAGCATGCTGCTAACGGCTATAGTGACTCAAGTATACTACCAGGCGAGCGTCGCTGAAGACCGGTGGTGCATACAGCCACGTTGCGTTAGTAGTACAGACGATAGCAGGAGGGTTCACTAAGACCAGTGATGCCAGTAACGCGTTACTAAGTAACACGTTATTGTAATCTGATTACTTTTCCCCGAAAATAGTAATCTAACGCGTTAATCTTTAAAAGCCAGTAATCTGATTGCAGTTACTTGTCCAAGTGGCTGTGCATTACTATTTCGTTACTATCTCATCATAAATTCATAATGCAGGCGGAATGCAGTATTTTATTTCGTTTTCGACAGTCAAAAATACATTTTGAGCTGTTTTTCTTTTGGGAGTGACGTGGTGTGGCAGTGAAAGGGTTAAATACAAGAATGTGTCCCGCGGCGTGACTGGTCCCTCTGTCTATGAGTGACTCTGCTTTGGTCCAATCACATTCCCCATCCACAGTCTGCGAATCAGAGGCAGAGTAGGGCGGGTCTTCACAGCACGTCATGTGACATATGCGCCAATCGTGTGACAGCAGGGCTCCGTCGTCGGAGAATTCCACCCCAAAACGCTTGGCAAAATTAAAAGTGAAACCGCAAGATGACTAGCGGTTTCTGTTCAGAATTCCACCCCAAAACGCTCGTCTAAACGTAGCCTCAGTCACTACTTCACGGCGGAGGAAACAAAATACTGTCTACCACTAAAAACAGATTGATTGATTGATTGATTGAAAAGTTTATTAACAGATTGCAGAATGGGTACAGTACAGTACAGCTCAATACATACAATTGTTAAGAGGATGCAGACCTGAGAAAGACTTTCGTCTTGTTTCCATCAGGGTCCCCCATTTTCAATTCATCATATGACACACATGACATACAGATAGACAGTACTGCTACATCTATACATTTATGACATACGAGATTTTCAAATACAGTACTGTTTGTGATACTAAAAAAATCCAGAAGAAGAGTATATACATTTGACATAGAAACTGTGCATTGGGGGAGGTTGGGTAGGTGGGGTGGGGCTGTACATTGGAGGTGGGGGGGGGGGGGGGGGGGTGGGGGGTTGGTAGGGGGGGGGGGACACTGTACATTGGAATACTGACATACATTTGACATGGAAACTGTACATTGGAGGAGGTTGGGTAGGTGGGGTGGGGTTGGGTGGGGCTGTACATTGGAATACTGACAAAGCCATGCTTGGTCTTTATTGTACAACTGGGTTAGGACATTTGTAGGGGCCAGTTTTGAATTGCAGTCTCCCGTAGGTGTTCTTTGAGAGTGTTTTTGAAGGTGGGTAGTGATTTACATTCCTTTACAGCTTTGGGTAGGGCGTTCCACATTGTTGTGGCATAATTGCGAAACGTGTTTAGTCCCTTGTTTGAGCCGAATCTGGGTTTTACATGATTTGTGGAGCTCCCTCTGGTGTTGTGATCGTGGTATTCACTGACCTTTGGGAAGTATTTTGACATGTACATGGGTACCTTGGTCGTGTAGTGTATCTTGTAGACCAGGCCCATTGCAAGTTGCTGTACTCTGTTGTCTACTCTAAGCCATCCTAGGTTGGCAAAGTGTGCAGGGGTGAGGTGGGTTCTAGGAGTCAGGTCAAGCAGTAGTCTGACTAGTTTGTTTTGAGATGTTTGTAATTTGGTTTTTAGTGCCTTTGAGGTGCTTTGGTACCATGAGGTGCAAGCATAGTCGTAGTACCCTTGAATGAGTGCTCCTGCCAGAGTCTTCAGGGTATTCTTGTTTACCAGGGAGGAGATCCGGTACAAGAATCGAGTTCGTTGATTGACTTTTTTTATTACATTGGATGCCATTTTGTCACAGGAAAGATTAGCCTCTAGGATGGAACCCAGGTAGGTAATTTCATCTTTCCTTGTGACAATATTGTCACCCACTGTAACTGAGAAGCCGTCTGTTTTGCTGAGTTCGTTATTTGAACCGAAGAGAATGGACTCTGTTTTGCCCATGTGTAATGATAGTTTGTTGTCGGCGAGCCATCCAATTGCATTGAAAGCATCTGGAATCACAACACTAGCCGACGCTTCGACTAGGTACAGGAGGGTTGATGGTGGCAGAGCAAAAGCTCTTATTTGCCAGATTTACAGTTAATTTACATGTTAAAGAGAGACTGATTGTATGTTTATAGAGAGACATTTATAAAAACAATTTAATAGTTACAGTTGATATAATTTAATAGTTCAGCCTGCATTTGTTAGATGTGATACACTGGTTTTGTAAAACCACTGGCTGGCTGCTCTAATGCTGTGAGCATCATAGACTGTTGCTTTACCATACTTGATGGTACAGAAGCTGAAGCACTAGTTTAACAATTTACGTTATGTGCAGAGAAACAAGTTAAAAACTATTTATGCACTTTCAATAAAGCGTTTAAAAAAAAACTGTTGGGGGAACGACGACGACTTCGTAACCTAGTTACTTTCAAAGTAACTAAGTTACTCTGATAATCAAGTAATCAGTAAAGTAACTTAGATTACTTTTTAAAGGAGTAATCAGTAATCAGTAATCAGATTACTTTTACAAGTAATCTGTGGCATCACTGACTAAGACCCACAGTTTAGCTGTGTTTAAGGTAGCCAAACAGTTTAGAGCGCGCCAGCCCAGTCAACAGCCCGCAGTGGACGTCTCATCGACGCCGCAGAGGACACCTCTCCCCACCAGCAGAGGTCGCCACAACACAGCACGCTCCTCCAGTTTCACCACTGCCCATGCTGTCTACCCCAGCCCGCTGGCTGTGCTCGCGGGATCGCCCGACGCCATCTTGTCACCCGGACAAGAGGTGATGAGAGTGGGTCCGCCATCTTGGCTAAGTACAACGGTACCTCGTGTGCCCACAACAGTATCCATTCGAGCGAACGCTAACGACCAGTGTCTAGGGGTACCCCAAACATTATAAGCCGGCTTTAGAGTAGGTTTTATTTGGTAACGTGGGCCCACATGTAAATGATTTATTTTGTATTTGTGCATTACTGTGACGTTCTTGAATTCCCATTGAACTACTTACCATGTGCCTGGGTCTTCACCTAATCCAAGTGGGGTTTATTATTAATGTATTGAGCACGAGGTGCCTATGTTGGGAATAGTGTTCCCCTATAATACAAGTGAGAGCACCCGGTGCCGTATATGAATACATGCCATATGAACCACATAAAGTACAACTTGTAACTGATAATTGACCAGGCTTATATAAAGTAGAAGTAAATGGGAGCACGGTGTGAGTGTCTATTTCTGATCATATGCTAACCTTGTTGACCGGGTAAATATTTGTGACTGTGGTATATTTATTTAACCCTTCCACCCCATTCGCAGCATATTCATTGAGGGTCTATACAGGTGGTCAAGGAAGGGTACTGCTTAAAGGGAAGCCCAATATAACTATTGAACTGACAGTCACCGGGTGTGGGAGGGCTAACGCTGTACTGGGGGAAGTGAGAGTGTGTGGGGAGCTACTGCTGACCGCCTTGGAAGGCGAGGAAGACCAGAGTACCACCCCCCAGGTTAGTAAACCCTGGGCCCCATCCACTCCTGCTGCCCGCCCTCCAGAACGACGTTCCGGGCCCAAAGACGGGGGTGCAGATAGATCAAACTCTACTGTATCCTGCTACCAGGTGGCTGTGTATAACTACTCCCATAAGCAGGGATAATCCACCCTTCTACAATAATAATTATATAAATCACCATTTGTCACAAGTATGTTATAGGTTCCCCCGTTATTTACAAACGTGTGAGTGAGTGAGTTTATGTGAGCGAGTGAGTGAGTGAGTGTGTGTGTGCATGCATGCATCGTTCGTTCGCTGTGCGACCTGTTTGATCCCCCATATGCGTGTGTACAGTATGCGTGTGTGTGTGCGTGTGTGGTTGCATTCAGTAGGAGGCTGTAGGACCTCTTGCCCCAAGACAAACAGTTAAATCTGAAGCCTAGTTTATCCAGTATAGTTAACAGTGCAGGAAATCTAACTAGGGCAATAATAGAAGCCTGGTGGCTTATTTCAATGTCTCACTCCATTACTTTACAGTCTTATTTTGATAAGAAAAAGTTCTGTGTAATTCAGACTTAATTAAAAATAACAAAAAGAAAAAGTACAGCACTGTAAATGCGTATGTGTAGTTTTAAATAAACTACGATAGAATCTAGAGAGAGAGAGAGATGGAAGAGGATCGGTGGCTCTGGGATCCGCAGCTCTACCCTGACCCCTATTGACCAGGCATTCTCTGAGGGGTCCTTATTCTTAATGTGAAGGCATCCATTGTCTGGCTGGATCACTACCCCTGTTTAAACATGCTAAGGATGTCACGATTCATGTCGAGTAAGTGGACACTAATCTACCCTCACACCCTCATACCCACGCTCCCTGCCGTGCTCTGCATACCGGTTAGCAGATCCACATCTCTCCCAGGAGTAAACCGCTTACAAGCCACCATTACCTCCGATTAATGTCAACTTGGTGTCAACTCTTCCACGGCGGCGAGTTCGCTCCCGGGGTCTGCTTTCCAGGCTGGATCAACACCTTCAGCTGTCATTTCACTGATTGGGGATCTGTCCGTTCTTTGATCTTTGAGACAGTCAGAATTCAATACTTGACTTCATTTGAAAACTGAAATACTTGCACGGTGATGTAGTTAACACGTATGAAGGGGAACATTGGGAACAATCCCTACAATTCTTTCTGCAACGTTACCCTCGTAAAAAGGGAGATTTAAATAGTCTAACCGGACCTGGGTATAGGGTGAAACTGGTGCCATGGGTCTGGTCAACACCATCTGGCTTCTTAACAGCCTCTAAGAAATCCTTAACCATCCCAGCTCAGGATTCATTGGACTTGAATTAGCCTATAGATTTTCTTCAAAGTCTGAAATTAAAGTCAAAATCTGCTTTTGGTATGACCAGAGTATGATTTTTTATTCATGTAGTCCAGGGTTGAGGTTAGTTATCTTCCCCGAAGCCCCCAGAGATCAGAAAGAAAGGTATTTTCAAGTCAATATAATAAGCCTAACCACCCCTGCTCCTTTCATGAGCTGGTCCACAGGTTTATGTAAGCATTTAAAGTGCCAACTGTGCAGGAACCTCAGCTGGTTTCCATTTTTCTGTCATCGTGGTCCTGTATTTAAATGCAAAGAGAGACGAAATCAATACTCCACAGAGGTTAACGATGTTGTCGGTCGACCCCCGTGACAACTGGAACCTGCTAAAAAAAAAGGACTTGGGGGGACTGCACTTGCCTCAAGATGTACTTAACTTCCGCATTGTGTTTTTAAAGCTTTCTGACGGGATTTGCTAATCAAATTAGCATGCCACTTTAAAGGATGTGAGAGCTGCTATGGAGCCAGGATTGTACTGTGGTGACCTACGCAGTGGGTGTGCTTTTCTGGACAGCCCTCCCGAGTGAGAACACGGGGAATGCACACACACAGCACGGAGCTTGACTTCAGTTGTCCCCTAATGTCACAGTCTATTACACTGATAGGAAATTGTTTTAATGAGCCATTTCTCCTCTGCAAAATCCAATCCATTTCCACTTTAAAGCATGGAGTTGAAAAATGGGGCCCTTCAGAGTATCAGGTTCTGGTCTAATTGAGGAGAAATAATAAACTCTTCTAGTTCAAGGCGGGGGGGGGGGGGGGGGGTCTCTCCATTGACAAGATGATCGTGTGCGTTCAGCGTGATACTGTAAAATTGTTTGCAGTAACACTTTGCACCGCTGAGATGTACCGTGACAGGGTTTGCAATAGAGTTGTTATGAGAAGCCTTGTTTTCACAGTGCGTTGTAAGTGCTGTGTTTGTGTGAGAGATGTGGTGGGAGTGAGGCCCTTATGGACGAGGGGTCATTTCTGTTTAATGTTCGCTCCGAACCCAAGGGAGTGTCCTGCAGCAAGCGTTCATGTGAGAGGAGTCGTTTGTCTAATCGATCATCTGAGACTCTGTTTTGGAGTTATTTGTGTATCTCTGAGACTCTTATTTGTTTACTTGTTTATTTGGATCCCCATTGGCTGTCACCTACAGTAGGCAACAGCTATTCTTCCTGGAGTCCACATAAAACAAAATAAAAACATATGTATACCTATATTTTCTAAATTTAAACACAAGAAAATAAAAATTAAGTAACAAGACACTTTGAAAAAAAGAAATCAGGAATCAAACACAATAATTGTAATAAAAGAAAAAAGATAATAATGGACATTTTAAAATAAAAAGAAACACATTGAAAAGAAAAAAGAAAAGAATCAAACCATAGAAAAAGAAGAAAGAAAATAATGGACACTATAATACGTAAGGGATAATGTATAGCTATGAGGTCATTGTCGCAAAATAATTGACACTGAGTTTAGAATACCGAGGCGCCTCGCCGAGGTGTTCTTTAAACGTAGTGAAGGTCAATTATTTTGCGACAATGACCGAGTATAGCTATACATTATCCCGCTTATTACATGGCTAACTTACTAACAATATACTTCATTTTACACCATCGACAAGACGAGATCAAATGCAGACGCAGTTCTGTTCTGTCGCTCCGCCCTGACATTGCCGGCAGCTTCCCCGGCAGCCGGCAGTGTCTGATTGCACTGATGTCAGTGGGCTTGATTGCGATCAGCTACGCACAGCGGTCATTATTGCTCGGCAGAGGTCCGTTATCAAGTAATAACGGACCTCTGACGAGCGCTATTGACCAATCACAATCAAGCATTTCGGCGAATGTTAAAACGCCATGTAATAAAGACAAATAATACATATAATACTACAATACAGACTTAGATTCTTTTGAGACTTTGTATTTAAAGCTGATTCCTTGTTTCATAAGAAGTAGAGACATGGGACTGTCATAGTGATGTTGTGGCCCCCGTCCAGTCATGAAGCCATGAAGTCATGGTGGAATTCAGACCTTATAACCCTGTGTTTGACCCCAGCTTCTCAAAATAAACAGTCTGAAGTGGAGTTAGTCATCATTTTAGAACTGCAGCAGCAGCTCTACTCATAGCTTGTTTGGGGACGTGTGAAACCGCAGCGCCGCGGCTACGACTTCAGGGTTTATGACGGGACCAACCACAAATAAATCCATTTAATGTATCGGTAGAAGCCATGTTATAAGAACAGAGTTCAAGTATATATATATATATATATATATATATATATATATATATATATATATATCTCAGCCATCACTGCTACTCAATTAGCCATTATGCAGTCATGGAGCACATTCTGTCGCTATACTAAGTGTGTTGCTTAACACTAATGTCTTGGCAGAGTATATTAGCTTTCATTTCTGACTTCCTACCATTTCCCCTCAGTGTCGGACTCTGTGTTGTTTATAGTCGATGATGTGCATAATGTCAACATGGCTGTGTGCCATTTGGCAGAAATAAACAGCCTGTAAAATATAGGTGGAAACTACAATGACCTTCATGAGAACACACACACTAATAATACCCATAACTGATATTATAATACTGTCACGTTATAATGTGTCCCCTGTTCTCCCCATGCTACATTGAAGATTTAACGATGCCTATAATATTTCCAATTGACAGTGATGAATTGGTTTAATCTCTAATCTTCAGTGACTACCTGTCTTACTCCTGTGAAAGCAGTTACAACAGCGGTGGTCTGTGAGTGCCTTTTGGTTTTTCCACAAAGACCAAAATATGCACATGGCCCGTCGTCATCCATCACCACTGATTGCGGGTCCGAGGAAACGCTTGGAGAGGCGCGTGACGACGCCACGTTGATCTATAAATAAGGGATTTGAGGAGCTTAATGTGGAGTGCCTCGCTAAAGCCCCTCTATGATGGAAATAAATTAGGGTTGACTCGAAGAAAGATCGCGTACCGATATCACTGATGGAATTGAGTTTTAACCACAGACAGAGTTGCTTTCATTGATGTTTTTTGTCCTTCCCCATGAAGAACAATACCAATCAGCGGAGAGGTCATTCTACACTGGAGCAGTTGACAGAGTTTTTCTTTTTATACCGTTGTCAGCTGGGACTAAAAGGATATAATTGTGCTTTATAACCAATCAACCATCAAGTTACTTACATTCCTCATCCTGGTATTGCCTTGAGACATAAAAGACTACGTTCACAATGCAGCCTTAGTGCTCAATTCAGATTTATTGCTCAGATCGGATGTTTTTGTTTGGCTGTTCACATTATCTTCTTTTTTTTTATGTGGCCAATATCAGATACTAGTTTGAACTGGTCACTGCTCCTGAACTGACCTGCATGCTCAAATGAACAATAACGAAGATGAATGTAAACATGGAGGACACTGAAGACATGGTTTATGGTGGAGGAGGAGGAGCCATTTCTTTCAATATGCTTTCAAACACAGACTGGTTATGAAACGTCCCTTCATGTTTTGCTTGTACAGAAGTATCACCCCAAACACTTGGTAAACACCTCACTGTCCCTCCACTGACCACCTCCATCACAGCTGTCTTCCATGTGTAGCAGGGTGGATTATCCCTGCTTTATGGGAGTGGATGTACACGGACACCTGGTAGTGAGAACGCAGCAGAGCTGGGTCCCCGACTGTAGGCCAGGAATGTTGAAGTGGAGGTCGAGCAGCGGGAGTGGATGGGGCCTAGGATTCACTAACCTAGGAATGGTGCGCTGGTCCTTCTTGCCCTCCAGGGCGATCAACAGCAGCTCCCCACACACCCACACTTCCCCCAATACTTCCTGGGCCCTCCCACACCCGATGGCAATAAAGATGGATGATATATTCGCTCCCCAAAGCAGTACCCTTCCCGAATGATGAGTGGAGACCTTTCAATGAACTATAGGCAGGGGGGTGGGGAAAGGGTTAAATTGTAATGAGCATTACCCGGAAAGGAAAGGGTTAGATAAGATGCACATTAACAGACACGCACACAGTGGTCCCATTTACTTCTCCTTTACTGGAAGTCTGATGCACGTTACAAATAATTACACACGTATGAAAGTTACTCTCGCACTGGGCACCTAGTGCTCTCGCTCTACAATGCAGACTAAAGTTCTTCCCACACTGGGCTAGACACAGTAATAACTTAAGGTTATGTATATAACCAAGTTCTGTGAATGCTAGTGACGCTCAGCGTCATATTGTATATATCTCGCTTCAGCGTATATACACTGAATAATTTCAAAATGTACCTTTACATACCAACATCCGTCTGACCACACCCCCATCTGCTGCCTATATAAGCAGGGGTTGGGCCACACACTCATCTCCTTCCCAAAAAATGTCACCACAATGAAAGATCAAGGGCCGCAGTGGCGCCTAGACGCTGAGCGTCACTAGCATTCACAGAACTTGGTTATATACATAACCTTACGTTCTGTTTCATGCTAGCTTCCGCTCAGCGTCATATTGCATAACAGGAGCTGAGCGGGAGCTAGAAGCTCGACAAATGTACCCCACTGAGGCCCCCCACAACCATCAGAACCGGGGAGGACCGAGCCCCCCGACCCTCCCTAATGGAGGGATACCCTCCCTATTGGAGGACGGGAGGGAGACGGATCCGACCGTGCGAAGAGGAACTCGAGCAACTCAACGCACAGGGTGAGCAGACCGTGGCTTGACCCCACGACTATGCACACGCACAACCCGCATGCCACCAGGGAACGAACGGAAGGAACAAACCTTGTTACTGCCCCCAAAATCACGGGGTCAAGAGCAAACTCAACCCTGTGGCAAGGCCGTAGCAGCGGAGCGCGAAGGAAGACCCAGACCCACTGAAGGGACTGGATCCCCCGGAAAAAGGGGGCCCGGAGAGGTCAATGATGCCAGGCATCAAGACCTCACCAGGCGGTCACTTAGTGACACCGCCCCCCACATCGCCAGCGTATTCGGACAGGGCCCCTCCAAGAGCAGGCCCTCCCCCCACTAGTACGCCGCCTGGCACACTGACCCTGCAACACAGGCAGTCAGCATGGCCGTAACTTGAAGCACTCAAAAGGCTAACCATAACGGAAGCAGGCAGCGCACCGGGGAAACCAGGCAACAGGCTGTAGACCCGAGCCTGGAGCACTGCGGACGAGACAGGCGCCAAAGGGGTCAACTGAAAACAGCACCCCGGCGGAAGGGGCGTATGCTGGCATTGTTGCGCACCATGACAAAGCCTCCATAAAAAAACCCACCCAGAGGGGTCGAGGCAGAGAAGGCTGACACGATTGGCAGACGTCATGAACGTGCAGGGGCACACTCAACCGGGTAACCCGGGAATTGACTCTGCTCCAACACACCAGGGAATCAACCACCCTCTTGGTACCACATACGGTGGTTGTTCCTATAACCCTGAAGAAAAAACTACAAAACACACCTGCGGGTATACGCCAGCTATACCGCAGTACAAGTGTTTCAGTTTCCAAAAAGGGTTATCCCAGGCCTACGGTTTCAATGAAACATTACTTCGGACCGGGCCCGGCGGCTCGGGAAGGTCACCAGAGGAGGTCCAGAAGACCACCCCAACAGCCCCCTCTTCGCCATGCGTGAGAGAGGAGCGAAAGAAGGAGAACCAGCCCCTTTATGATAGTGCCAGGTACAACGTGTACCCAACAAAGGGTCTCCATAACGCCTAACCCTGTGACACCTGGGCCGACCCGGCATTTTTCCCCCGGAAAAAAGCACAAGTCCCTCAGGGTACCAGAACAGCAGATCTGCGTCCCCGGCGGACAACGGGTTAACTGACCTGGACCAGCGCGACCAGAACCAGTCCCGTGCCCTAACCACGCCGACATGCCCACTCCAGGAGAGGGGGTAGGTATGCGTGTCTAAAACATGAAAAGAGGGCGCCACACAGACGGTCCCATTTGTACCACGCTCAGTGGCCCACCCCAAGGGCGTGAGACCCCTCTACCTATGTTCTGATCTATTCCGTTAACATCCCCCAGATATGAACGAGAATTCATCGAGACAACCTAGTAAACTGGCGCTCGGAAGAGACAAACTCCATCCCAGTTGCACTATAAAAACGCTGTTTTAATAACGAGCAACCAAGGCGTACTAGCCCCCTGCGTGATTCTTATCAAAAACACCCCGAGCCAGCACTATGTACGCGTCGAGACCCAAACACATCAATGGATAGTCTAACAAGACACCAGACATTGTTCCTCCAAGTCGCCTGGTAGAACGACAAGGAGCCGTCGTGCTTCACGTTCTTTCCTCTTTTTATTTAAAAAAGAAAGAAACACAGACTGACATTAATCCCACGTGACGCAGATGAGGGTAATTTTTTTTTTCATTTTTACATCCCGCCACCCTCACCACAGGGAGGAGACGGGAATCCCCAGAGAGACTTCCCACGCGAGCTGTATAGAATGAAAAGAAATATTGCAACATTGAGCTATGTAACACTTGGGTTAGGGCTCTCCGAGGAGGAGGCACTGAACCAATACACACTCAATAATCGAATTGAATCGAATACACACACAATAGAGCAGAACTCCTTTTTTGAAGTTATACTCACCTTGACAATCTGAGGAGGAGGCTCTGAAACTCTGAGGAGGCTCCCTCACTGGGAAGGAGAGTCCGAACTCACAGAAGGCACTTCTCCTTGAGGAGGAGCTTCGTGAGGAGGAGCTCTGACAACTCCCTGAAACAGATCCATAACATGGACCTGAACAACCCACGGAAGTCTTACCAATAGAGACGCGCTCAGTGACGTACTCTATGGCGGGGGAATTCCCGCGGTGCACACGCCCAATCTTTCAGGGCGTGGGACCAGGAAACTCCCCCCCCCCCCCCCCTTACCCTGTAACGTGCCGAACAGCAACGTGACAGGAACCCTGAAAGACAGGTGGTTTTAACCCCTGACCAATCAGAAAAGGGGAAGAAAGGTTTACCAGTTCACCCCTTTACGACCCCTCACCCCTGATACGATGTAATGACAAAGTAGAGCCATGACCCAGTCATAGCCTGCTACATGAAGCATTAACAGCTTCACATAGCTCATGTGCTAACCTGCTATCTGAGTTTTACCAAGGAAAAAACACAGAACAGAGAGGGCCCTTTTAAGAGCCCCGGTCCAGACTTACACATGTGCTTCTGTGGACCAAACCTAACCCAGTTGTAGATCACAACGACACACACAACCCTTCATCACAACAAAAAATGGCAAAAGTACACTCTTACTACAGAGGAACGCCGTTTTTCATAACCAGAGAAGACACAAGTCCTCGATTATGTAATGGCCACAGACCTTGCTAAGCACACATGATAAGTGACCAAACAACCTTTTCTTTAGGAAAAAATAGTTTCTCAAGCGAAAGCACAACCCCAGCAACTTAAGCTGAGGGTTACATCGTATCCCCACAAACACAGTGACACAATATATTGTAAACAACATGTCTGAGAGGAGGGGGGGGAAGCCCCAGGGAAACCGGGGGGTCACCCCTCCTATCTTACCCTTGATACAACCAAGGTGAACAGGCACCCCTGTTAATATGTGAACATGCTGTTCATTGTCATCACAGGCTGAGAAAAAGATTCATTCCTCAATCACATGTCACTAAGCATAGCTTCACAGGTTATTACTAACCCTCTTAGTTGTGAGTTCACCCACGTTACAACGTTACATGAACACACATGTTCTCATCACAACCAACCAGTTAATTTTTACACATGTAAAAAACAACGCCGATTCACTATGGAGATAGAAGCTATACCAGTGACAAGACAATTCACACACAACACGTGTCGTATCCTCAATGTATTGCAGCAACATATGTTTTGGAAACATCGTTATTACAAAACATTTAGAAGGGAAGAAAAGAAGAAGTGTCAGGACTCCTACCTTCACCCTGAGCGCAGGCCGAGAGAACAGCAACACTGGTTAACGGGACACCGAGTTGAACCCAGCATCTCCTGCGTTGGTGACAAGGGTATGTCCGCTACGCCACCCAGCCGCCGTTCTCCATGTTGACGAAGTCCTCGCTGGCACTGGCACCCGGGTGTAGGGTCGACTAACATCCTCTGTCAAAGATGACGTCGTAGTCAGAGTGTTTAAGGCATGTTATAGTCACAGTAACGTTTCAACAGTGTAGCATTAAGCTAACAGCCGTCCGACTTATAGCAACAAGCTAATGTTTACTAGCCTAGTGAACACAACAAGCTAGCGCCGCAGCTAACAGCTGACTGGCTAACACAGTAGGCCACAAACTAGCACGCCAGCTAAGCAGCTATCACCTGAACTGTACACAACGACATAATAAGCCACACTTCAGACAGGCCGCCGCCTGAGTCCCTCCCCATCCTAAGAGGGAAGAGAAAAAGAAATGTCAACACAGTTTTCAACTGTGATTTACCAGACATACAGCGGAGCCGGCACAATTCCCATCCGGGCTGCAGCCGACTTGAGCATGGATCTTCCGATAACGAAGCTCCATGCCCACATTTCCTCGTTAGGGTGTACTTCCACATTCATGTGAAAGATGGGGCCTGCACGGGACAGAGAATCCTGGGTTTTAACCAGGTCTCGGTCGCGGCCCACTAGGTTGACCATCATGGGCGTCAGACCAAGATCCTCCGTCCGCTGCTTAAGAAGCCGAACAGAGAACCCTAGTCCGGGGTCGGCTTTCATAAAATTGTCAGCTAACCCCCAAGCGTTAACAGACAACTAGCACTCGCAAGCAAAACAGTACTTACCCAACACGGAAGGACCCAGTTCTCACAACAGCCGGTGCCTCCCACAGTCCAGCTGTATGACCGGAGGGCCAATACCCATCCAGCCGCAGCAAGGAGGACTGCAGTTGGGGAGTATATCAGCGGCGCGAGCCCCTAATACGAAAAAGCCGGTGGAGGTCAGAATGATCATCATCTTCCAGACACTCCAGTGACGAAGACAATATCGCCATATTTTCTCGAAAATAGTGAGAGAGAAAATAAAGATATAATGTCAACGTATCTCCTTGTTCTTCTGTTTTCCTTTCTCCAGCTAATACTTTCTTTTCCTCGCCAAGTGATTGGTATACAGGCACTATCTTGTGGTTGAAATTTGAGAAGGAGATGAGTGTGTGGCCCCACCCCTGCTTATATAGGCAGCAGATGGGGGTGTGGTCAGACCAGGCCACGTGAGCGGATCGGCGCGGCCGAGAAATCCGCTCTTCGCTGTTTAAAGCTTGGTCCGCTCCGCTAATCGCTCATGTTGACCCCGCCCCCAAGTCGCTCTCCGCTCGCTCCCCGCTCACCTTGAATCGAGCGCTCCCCGCTCCCCGCGCCAGATCGCTCTGCAGATTTTTTTTTTTTTTTTGGAGCATGGTGTAAATTAGCTCAAACTACAACAGTCTACACCCCCTGGGCCCCTTAACAATTGTTTGTATTGAGCCGCATTGTAATTGTACCCATTCTGCAATGTTAAATAACGTTGTTTATCCATTCACTAGCTCTATTAAGCGATGATAGGCTAGCCGAGCCACAATGCTATGGTCGCTGCCATTAACGTTAGCATGTAAGCTAACGACAACAACAATGGCGTCGATACTTTTTCTAACAGGAGTGAGTGACAAAGCCTGAACAGGATATCACAGGTTCACCCTTCTCATTGGTTGAAAATGGCCTTCATGTTTGTACATCGCCATCTGTTGCTTTGGCATTGTACTGCATGTATATATTACATCAACAGTGTTAAACCACTGTGAGCGGCCTGGAGTGGATTGGAGCGGAGGAGAACTCTCGCTCCGGACGTCGCGCCGACTCATTTTAAAACCCACTCCTCGCTCACGTCAAAACCGCCCGCTCCGCCCCCCGCGCCGCTCACGCGCCACGCCGCTCACATGGCCTGGGTCAGACGGATGTTGGTATGTAAAGGTACATTTTGAAATTATTCAGTGTATATACGCTGAAGCGAGATATATGCAATATGACGCTGAGCGGAAGCTAGCATGAAACAGAACCTCTTCCCTTTAAGGGTTATCTACTGCTTCGCTTCTCCATAGGTGGGGAGAGAGGGGAGGAAGAGGGAGAGGGATAAAGGAGTTATTCAATGGGAATTTTGTAAAAGAACACACATTATTATTACACTCAACCAAAATGACAGTGGGCCCACGTTGCAAATAAAAGTCCTATCTATAGCCGGCTTTTCCCCAAAATAATAAAAGGTTGGGGCGCCCCTGAACACTGTTACCAGCGTCAGTTCAAAGCACTGCTTCTCTTCGCCCTTAAGGAGCCTGCGCCGCACAGAGAGAATGTCTACCGATAAAGTTTCAGCACTCGGAGCACTTGCTGTACTTATCCAAATGGCGGGCCCGCTCCCACCACCAACCATCCGTGTGGTGAGATGGCCGTCCAGAGGTCCCGTGATAGCAGGCAGCCGGGCTGGGTACGTTGGGCAGGTGACTGCTGGGGCAACGGCTCGGAGGGGCTGGAGGAGTGTGCAGTGTAGTGACGTCCGCTGCTGGGCTGAAGGGGTGGGCGACACGCGGGCTAAACTGTGGTGCTAGCCTAACTGAAGCTAAGCTGTGGGTCGTGGTGAACCCCCTGTCATGACGCATATACTTCAGCTAAAACGCAATGTGGGCAATATCTACCACGCTCTTCGGGAATCGCTCGTCTGCTGCTTCGCTCCCAATGTCTCTTCCGCATTAACTAAAAGCTAAGCTATCGCATACTCACTATAACCCGCTTCGTAACTGGGTTTATATCTTGCGTGCTCGAGGTCCGGAGCTCCAGCTCCGTGCATCCTCTTCCCTCTGTGGAAAACGATGAAGAAGAAGTGCCTCCGTCGGCGCCGCGCCCTGAGCCCATCCTTCTTCACCTGTATCTCCCTGCCCAACGTCGTCACCAGCTCCCCCTGGCGGCACCTGTATCCTGTCCCACTATGAAGTGTCAATGTTAGGATAGGGAGGATCAAGAGAGGTAGCAAGTTAAGTGTCAATGTTAGGATAGGGAGGATCAAGAGCGGTCAGCCAGTTACACAACTTCCTCGCGAACACAGGGAATGCAAGGAATTAGCGTTAGACACATTGAATTATTGTCAGACATATTCAGGTGTCTACACATGTTTGTATTCACTGAGTGACTCCGCCACATAATTGTGATGTAAAAGTCTTTTCAGACAATGAGGTCGCATTGCAACCTGTATCTGATTTAGAATGAATGAAAAGTGGCCCAAATCTGAATTGAAAAGGTCAGATTCCATGTGATTTGTATGCTGTTCACACGGTCATGAAATAAAAACAGATCTGAGTAAAGAAATCAGAATGTGGCAACTTCCGGAACCTGCTGGTCCTTCCCTACAGTACAGCAGTGCAGTGGCAACGACAACGACGACGCGAAGCTGAGAAAACAGAAACCACCAAGAAATGTCTTTCATACACACAACATTGTTTTCATTGAATCATTACCGGTTATGAATTACACCCAGAAAAAAGCCTGATTGCAAATTCCAGTTTTAACATCAGAATCTCATCGGTTTACATGTGAGCAGCCTTTTCCCCTCTCTCTCTCTGCACCTCTCCATCTTGGTGGTCCCACTTGGTGGGTTCACTATCAGATGTTGACAGAAAGGCTCTCGATTCAAAAGGGGAACCTTCCTTTCTTTTTATATTCAAGTCATGGAATTGAAAAGACCTCAATGGTCTGACCCCACCCCCCACGCCCCCTCCATTCCATCCGTCAGGGGAGATGGGTTGCGTCCTCTCTAACCGTTCCAATCCTACGGAATTGAAAATGGGGGACCCTGATGTAAACAAGACGAAAGTCTTTCTCTGGTCTGCGTCCCCTTAACAATTGTATGTATTGAGCTGTACTGTACTGTACCCATTCTGCAATCTGTTAATAAACGTTTCAATCAATCAATCAAAAAACGGCGAAGAGGGTGCGGAGCCTCCCGGCGCAGCTGGCAGCAGGCTTTGCGAGCGCAGCCCCTCCGCTGTGTCTGGTCCCCGGGGACGAGAACCCGATAGCTCCCTCCATCCCCTCCCTCTCCACGCTTGGACGAGCGCGCTCACTGTACCGTGAGCCGCGGAGCGTATGTGATTTCACTGTTTGGGTTGGCAGCCCCGACGAAACCTGTCCGCATCTTCAAGGACGACTCGCCGGATTGTATGAGGGAGGGGGGGGGTGGGAGCATCATAGCACAAGCATTCTAAAAATCCCCCTGGCCCGGGTCCTCCGATAGAGCCGAGCATTGTGTATTGTATTGTTGTGCGCACGTGTCATGCGCTGAGGCGCTTCAATGGTCGTGAGTCACAGATTCCTCATGCTGTTTTCTTTTACTTTCTAATACATTATTTGACAGTCTACTAGGCGCTTGATCCCCCAATACTAATAAGATTGCTGGTTGCCAAATACACACTTAACAAATAACACACATACTTGTGATTTTTTAGGGCCGGCTGAGATCTCAGACAATTGGGTCAATTCATTGTAAATAGTGTGACGAGCCAGTGGTGCTTGACACCAGTGCATGGTGCAGTCGTGGTCACACGCGGTTACACGCCGTGTTACCAGATCACTGAGGCAGAAGTACGCGCGATCGCGCACGGATGTGTACTCGCGTGTACGCGCAACCATTTGTTGTGCGCTAAGTACCCGGCCACCCATAACAAAAGCTCGTCTTCAACCACGCCCCCGCCCGCAAATACAAACAGATATAAACAGATCATTTGACAACAGTATCATGTTACCTGAACCAACGATGCCACCGCCGCTCCCCAAGAGAACCTCCAACGCCCGCGCCCCCCACAACAGAGACAGCTGCCACTCCACAACAAGGCAAGTAACCGCATTTAAAACAGCTTTTCTTTTTTTCTAGTCTATAGGCCCTAATGTATTTGTCCAGATTGACTAAGGTAGGCTATTTGCCTGTTTGTTTCTCTTGAAATAAATAATCGTGGCACTGGAAATAATCATGTTTTAATTCAATGTGATCACTGATTAATCTTGTACTGACAAAATGCAGATATATTCTTACAAAGAAATGTATTTGCCACGCAATCACATTGGAAGAATAATAATACAATCATTCAGTAATGAAAAAAATCTGTTCTGTGCGCATGCACGTACCCGCGCGCGAGCACGCGCGTGCACGCGCGCGGCGTGTTACCAGTTCCCATATTACCACTGCACCACTGCTTGACACGGTTCAAAACAAACAAATTCAATTGTCCACACAAGCACAATTTCAATAAAGTCATTGACTTATTATGGAAATTAGCAGGGGTGCAGTGCTCATGCCACGCGGTACCACACCGTTCCACCACTTTTCTGAGCAGAAGCCCGCACGCACATGCACGCGCATCGGCGCCTGGCCAATGGAGCATGCGGAGCAGGTGCACCCCCACAATTGAACTTGGGGGAGCAAACGTACGTGCTTTTGCACCCCCAATTTTTGATCATGTGAAAAATATGATATGTCCCTCCCCAATATATAACTGAAAACATAACTACGTAATTCCAATCAAATTAATAATACGCAATGACACTTAATAGCGAGTTTTTAATTTTCCAAAGATTGTGCCCCCCCTGCCCCCCACATTTTAATGGTTTGATCCAGTGCCTCTCACGGCCCCTCCCTCCCCCAGCAGTCAGTGCGCATGCAACGCAGAGCTTTCAAACAACCCTGTATCTCTGTCTGAAACCCTCGTGCAACTGTGAGTAGCTTTGAAATGTCTCAATACTTTTATAACGAGCGGTTCGGGCAGAACCAGTCCTTCATGGTCAACATAGGACGGTTGGTTTGCTATTGAGGAGCAAGTGACTGTGGATTCACTCTGTGCATCACAGTCACGGAAGGGGCTAGCTACCTGGTAGATCGAAGCCCATGAGAGTTTGAGTTTATTATGATCCCCATTAGCTGTTGCATGACAACAACCAGTCTCCCTGGGGTCCACACAAAACATAAAACATTGCATTCGACAAGACTTTTACAGAACAGTAGATAAAAAACTGATTTCCGAAGTCCATTTTCCTTCACGCATTGACTTTCATATTTCCCATCAAATACCACTTATTTTCTGATTTTCATTTCATTGGAAAGAAAATAATGATAATAATAATAATGATAATAAAATAAGAATAAAGTACTTATATCTGCATTTACAGATGCCAGCCTTCAATTCATTATGAATTGAAAATGGGGGACCCTGATGTAAACAAGACGAAAGTCTTTCTCTGGTCTGCATCCCCTTAACAATTGTGTGTATTGAGCCGTACTGTATTGTACCCATTCTGCAATATGTTAATAACATTTTTAATCAATCAATAACAGATTGCAGAATGGGTACAGTACAGTACGGCTCAATACACATGATTGTTAAGGGGATGCAGACCAGAGAAAGACTTTCGTCTTGTTTACATCAGGGTCCCCCATTTTCAATTCATAATGAATTGTAAGTAAGGGTGCAATAGAAATGTTTCATAATGATGTTCAGTGTATTCATAAGTGTATTGCTCTCCTTAATGTAGAATGATATGGTGACTGTACAGACTCAGGAAGGAGATAAAGAGACACAAGAGTTACAGGTAATGGAAATATCAGACAGTCAGCTTAAAGTGTAGGATAACATAACAAATTAAGACACAAATACTTGGATCATATATCCCCCCCCCCCCTCTCTCCCTTTCTTTACAGAGTAGCATAAAGATTGTGTATTCAAACCGGTTCAGTGTATTCATAAGTGTATTGCTCTTCTTAATGTAGAATGATATGGTGACTGTGCAGACCCGGGATAGAGGCAGAGAAGGAGAGAAAGAGACCCAAGAGTTACAGGTAATGGAAATATCAGACAGTCAGCTTAAAGTGGAGATGAAGCATAGCGATAAATACATATTCATAGCATCACATTAGTATTTAGATAAGCCACAGAAAAAATCACGTTATAAAAATAAGCAGTTTCTAAGAAAAAACGATTTGTTATGTGCATTTTTGAAGCATTTATCATTATGGGCGCGGCCATTTTGTTGCTGACGTCATGGGGCTGGTTTGGTGTATACACTGCTGGTTAGCTGCCTATAGTGAATGGGTCAGTCAGTAAATAAAATGTTGCCTACAAAACAACGGGACCGCGGTGGTTCTGTTTGTATTGCTCCTGGCTGTTCAAACTAATTTTACCGTGTGAAAGAGAGGAAAGTTGGTTAATTTCCACAAACTACCAGTGAAAAAAACAGTGTTGTTGGCACGTTGGCTCGGGCTGGCTGCACTGAGGCGGCGCGACCAGCCTGTTGGACAGGGAAGGAGGATCTGCAGCGAACACTTCATTGCCTCGGATTATGTTGTTGGGGTGGGATGTTTGTCCAGAAGACCACTAATCAGCTGAAGCCGGACGCGGTTCCCTCAGTCTTCGACAGACAGACCGGCCCAGGCAGTTCAGCGTCGCGGAGCATTCAGCCTGCTGGCTACCTAGATCCACTTCAACCAGCGTCGCGGAGCATTCAGCCTGCTGGCTACCTAGCTCCAGTTCAACCAGCGTCGCGGAGCATTCAGCCTGCTGGCTACACAGCTTGTCGGTGTGCTAATAGCCTCGGCAAGCTAACGGTAGCTGGCTACACAGCTTGTCGGTGTGCTAATAGCCTCGGCAAGCTAACGGTAGCTGGCTACACAGCTTGTCGGTGTGCTAATAGCCTCGGCAAGCTAACGGTAGCTGGCTACACAGCTTGTCGGTGTGCTAATAGCCTCGGCAAGCTAACGGTAGCTGGCTACACAGCTTGTCGGTGTGCTAATAGCCTCGGCAAGCTAACGGTAGCTAGCTCCAGCAGCTTGTCGTGTGCTAATAGCCTCGGCAAGCTAACGGTAGCTGGCTCCAGCAGCTTGTCGGTGTGCTGGAGCCTCGGCAAGCTAACGGTAGCTGGCTCCAGGCTATTAGCACATCGACAAGCTGCTGGAGCTCCCGACGCTCGGCTGGTTGAAGTGGAGCTAGGTAGCCAGCAGGCTGAATGCTCCGCGACGCTGGTTGAAGTGGATCTAGGTAACCAGCAGGCTGAATGCTCCGCGACGCTGGTTGAAGTGGATCTAGGTAGCCAGCAGGCTGAATGCTCCGCGACGCTGAACTGCCTGGGCCGGTCTGTCTGTCGAAGACTGAGGGAACCGCGTCCGGCTTCAGCTGATTAGTGGTCTTCTGGACAAACATCCCACCCCAACAACATAATCCGAGGCAATGAAGTGTTCGCTGCAGATCCTCCTTCCCTGTCCAACAGGCTGGTTGCGCCGCCTGAGTGCAGCCAGCCTGAGCCAACGTGCCAACAACACTGTTTTTTTCACAATTAACCAACTTTCCTCTCTTTCACACGGTAAAATTAGTTTGAACAGCCAGGAGCAATACAAACAGAACCACCGCGGTCCCGTTGTTTTGTAGGCAACATTTTATTTACTGACTGACCCATTCACTATAGGCAGCTAACCAGCAGTGTATACACCAAACCAGCCCCATGACGTCAGCAACAAAATGGCCGCGCCCATGGCGAAAACAGGGAAATTATATTTGATTTTTCAGACAAATAAGCAGGATTTCACATTTTATTATAGGACCCTGTCTTACACAAGGTACACAACAAACAAACTAGGATCACATTGTTCACTGCTTCATCTCCCCTTTAAAGTGTAGGATAACATCATACTGCAATATAAACAGAGTTTTATAGTGAAAAGAGCAGCTTTATTGGTCAAGATTGAAGGCTCTATATTGCAGGAAATTGCACGTACAGGTGTTCATTCAATTAAAAAGAATTCTCACCTGGCTACATGCCTTTGCATAACAATAGCATAGCAATAGCATAACAAAGAACGAGAAGAGTAAAACCAAAATACAAGCCCTCTACCAATTGGTGGGGGTTTGCTTGAGCTGTGGAACCTCTCACTATGTGACAAATGGTCCCGACTGGAAGGATGAGACATTTCTTAAGTTGTGCTTTAGAAGGAAACTGTCCTTCTGTAAACTGTAACTTAGATTGTTAATTTAGTTTGTATTTACTTTTCTAGTTTAAGTTAATTCAATTAAAGAAATTGTAACTACAATGTATCTACAATTACATTTAAAACATTGTTTGTTTTTCAACCATATCTGTTCTTTATATATTGAATGCTACATCCTGCTACCTTTTTCAGCTTCTCTATTTCAAGGCAATATTTACAAAAACTAAACTAAAACGAGTCATTTCCTATACAAACATGTTTCCTATACTATTTATGCATAATAATCATTCTAATCATAAATTAATGCTGGTCGGAGCTGTTCTGTGCGCACACGGGGGAACATTTATGCGCATGCGCGCGCGTGCACGTGACGTCATTAAAACACAGTACAACCACTTCACCACTTTTTTGAGCTGTACTGTACTGTACATTCACACACCGACGGTGGAGGCAACCATGCAAGGTGCCAACCTGCTCATCGGTAGCAGTTAGGGGTTAACCTCTTCCACCCTTGGAATATTTTCTGAAAATCCGCCTCAAATATATACCTAGGTAAATGGAATATTGCTCCACTTCTACAAGCCCATTTGCATATTCTTGGTATCTAGGGACATCTATGGACCTCAGGGAATGTATTCACAGTGTCAGAAATATTGTGTCTACTAGGCTTGCTTAAATTGTGATAAAACAAAGGAGAATATGAATTATGATTTTTCTTTGCATCTTTGACAGTGAATAACACCATGCTAATAATGACCAAACATTAAAAACTGCCACTGATCTCGTTCAGTACCTTCTTGAGATCATGTGTACAAAATCTAAGGTAATGAATAAAGGGAAGATGATTAAACAGAAGGTTCTGTAGATACAGTACTGAATTCTCCCATCCGGACCAATGCAATTTTGAAATATTATTATAGAATATAGAATAGGAGGCTTATAAATTATTATAGCCAATTCGCACATTTATATATAACGTCACAGTGACCAAATGCGTCCACATTTTTATAGGATTCTATCACATTTGCATAACAATAGCGAATATTACTTACCTTGCGCCGTTTGCATTGAGGTTTTTTACAAATTAACAATGTTTTATTTGTCCTATATATGCGGATAACATTTAAAATCTTAAATTGTACCATTTTGGTTCCCTTTAGACAACAAACATAATGCTAATGATCTAAGTCGGTCGATCAGGCTGGACTTAGGGACCCCGAACACCGTGGCTGCCCGCCTCGCACTCCACCTGCCTGCTCTGACCTCTGCGATGGCCTGATCCATGACCTCCTGGGCCCACAGACGCACCTTCCTCTTCCTCTTCCGCATTTGGCGGATATTAGGCATGCTCTGCAAACACACACAAATATTTTAAACAAGAAAGTAAAATAATATGAACTTTATTATTATTGTATGACTGACAACTTAGTTTATTTTATTTTATTTATTTAGCACATTATTTAAAACAAACAGTGCTAGGAGGGAACTTATGTGAGTGATTTATGATGAAATGAAATTAGATTTGAATTGTTTTTTGAATATGGATAAGGAGGTTGTTGACCTCAATGATGAATTTAGAGTGTTCCAGAGTTTAGGACCTCTAAAGCTAATGTTGAATTGATGGCTAGTTGTCCGACAGAAAGGTAAGTGGAGTTTATTGCTATGGTTTGTTGGATATGAGTAGAGAGAGAGAGAGAGAGAGAGAGAGAGACTCAAAAACCACTCAAAATCAGTTCATTATTTTTCCCGCGACAATTTTTTTCCCTTCGATTATTTTTGCAAACTCATTGGCACAAACTTAGTTCTGTTTCATTAGGGGCTCTGCTTGGCATCACTACTGCACTTCCTCGCGTACGTGCACGCGCACTGAATAAATTCCACAAATGTACCTTTAATACCAGTATTAGTCTGACCACACCCCTCATCAGCTTACCTTCATAAGCAGGTGTGTGGTCACCTGCTCTCCTCCTTCTCGCTTTCACCACAAGAAAGTGCCTCGGTAGTACCCCACTTGACGTGTTGTTAGTTGACGTGGAGAGAAATTTTGTTTACAAGGAGGAGATACGTTGACATCATATCTTTATTTTCTCTCTCACTATTTTCGAGAAAATACGGCGATATTGTCTTCGTACTGGAGTGTCTAGAAGATGATGATCATTCTAAAAACCCTCCACCGGTTTTCGTATTGGGAGCACGCCGCTGCATGCTTCTCAACTGCAGTTCCTTGCTGTGTTTGTTGGGGTGAAACCTGTCAGGCCACAGCTGAACTGTCGGACATGCCGCTGTTGTGAGAAGTGGTGCGTTCCAGGTTGGGTGAGTAGTGTTTGCTGGCAGGCTCCACTTGTCTGTTAGTGCTATGGGGGCTACTTGACAATGTTTATGGAAACCGGCCCCAGGCTAGGGTCCTTTGTTCAGCCACCTAGGCGACAGAAGGCCTTGGTCTGAAGACCATTATAGTTTTAACTAGTGGGCCGCGACCATTAACACTGGTGATCCCTGTGTGTTTTGGACGAGTGGATTCTCTCTGTCACCGTGTTAAGGCCCCATCTTTCATATCCAAATGAGAGTATTCCTTCACGAGGGGATATGTGCATGGATGTGCGATAGCGGCAGATCCATGTTCAAAGTCAGCTACACAGGCCAGTTGGTATTGTGCTGATTCCGTCGGGTGTTGGTAAAATCACCGTTGTGAAGCGGTGTTGACATCTTGTTTTCTCTTTTCTCTTAAAAAGTGAGGAGAGGTTCAGAACGGCGGCCTGTCTGGGTGAGTGTTATGTCATTGTTACAGGTTCAGTTGATAGCTGCTTAGCTTACGGTTAGCCAGTCAGCTGTTAACTGCTGCGTTAGCCTGCTGGGATCGCTGCATGGCCTGCTCAGGTTGGGCCTACTGTTAGCCAGTCAGCTGTTAGCTGCGGTGCTAGCATGTCGTGATCGCTAGGTAACGTTAGCTTGCTGCTATAGGCCATGGCCTGGCGCGGGGTAGCTTAGCTTCTCGCGCGCCGCCGTGAGCTCGCTTCTGGTCGCGTGCGTCGTTAGCTCGGCGTCTCACGAGCAGGAGCAGTAGCACCCGAACGGTTGGAGCGGCCGTTAGCTTGATGCTATTCTGTTTGAACGTGCTTTGATTTTAACATGTTTTACATTCTTGACTACGACGTCATCCTTGACAGGGGATGTTTTCGTCGACCCTGCCCTGAGCCAGGACGGCAAGGTTGCATCAACAAAGGACTGTAGTGCGGGTTGGAGCAGCGACGCTGCCCAGTTCGAACAACACAGGAGCGGCTGTGTTCCTACGGTGTCTGTGACTGCACTTCGCTGATCTACGTTCCGGGTAGGAACAGGTTTGACCAGACCTTATAACACGTTTTCTGGTTTTACTTTTCTAAATGTATTGTGAATAACGATGTTTTTCCCAAAACGTGTGTTGCTGCAATGCATTTGGGATACGGCGCGGGTTATGTGTGAGCTGTTTTTGTCCCTGGCAGTTAGCTTCTCCGTGCAAATCGGGATGTAATGATCTGGTTGTTGTGTGAGAAACATTATGGTGTTTATATGTACCGTGTACTCACAACTAAGGTAACTAACCTATGAAGCTATGCTTGGTGACAAATGAGTAAAAGAATGTTCTTTTCTCAGCCTGTGATGACAATGAACAGTGTGTTCACATATTAACAGGTTTTCCTGTTTTAACTGGCCGTATTGAGGGTAAAATAAGAGGATTGTGTTTTTCCCCCCGGTTCCCTGGGGACTTTTTCATCCTCCTATCAGACATGTTTGTGCACTAATTGTGTCTTTTGTGTGGTAGGGATGCGATGTAACTCTTAGCTTGATTGCTGAGGTTGTGCTAAAACTGCTGGAGAAACTTTATTTTCCTAAAAGAAAAAATGGTTTGGTCGCTGTCGTGTGTGCTTAGCAAGGCCTGTGGCCGATACTAATCGAGAATTATGTATTCTCTCATTGTGAAAAACAGCGTTCCTCTGTAGAGTGTTTTTTGCCATTTTTTGTAGGTGATGATGGGTTGTGTGTGTCATGTGACCTACAACTGGGTTGGACTGGCCACAGAAGCACATGTGTATGTTGGACCGGGGCTCTTAGAGCCCTCTCTATTCTGTGTTTTTCTTTAGTAAAAATCAGATAGCAGGTTAGCTCATGCGCTGTGTGGAGCTGTCAAACGCTTCATAGAGCTGACTATGACTGTGTCATATTCTCTTTTTGTCATTACATCGTATCATGGGTGTGGGGTCGTAAAGGGGTGAACTGGTAACCTTTCCTCTCCCCCTTGTTCTGTCTGTCAGGGGTACACCCCCTGTCCTTCAAGGTTCCCATCACGTGGCGGTTCGGCACGTTACGGGGGGGGGGGGAGGGAGTTTCCTGGTCCCACGGCCTGGTATATTGGGCGTGTGCACCGCTGGAATTCCCCCGCCATAGACTACGTCACCGTGCGCGTCTCTGTTGGTAGGACTTCCGTGTGCTGTTCAGGTCCATGTGATGGATCTGTTTTCAGGGGGATGGTCAGGGCTCCTCCTCACCAAGCGCCTATTTGGGCCTTCTGTGAGTTCGGACTCCTTCTTCCGTGTGAGGGAGCCTCCATCAGAGTACAGAGCCTTCCTCCTCAGATTGTCAAAGTGAGTGGACCCTCTAGAAGGGTCCTATTCTATTGTATATGTATTCGATTCAATTCGATTATTGAGTGTGTATGGGTTCAGTGCCTCTTCCCCGGAGAGCCCTAAAACCAATTTTTTACATGGCTCAAGGTGCAATATATTCTTTTCAATCTGTACAGCTCGCGTGGGAAGTCTCTCTGGGGATCCCCGTCTCCTTCCTATGGGAGGGTGGTGGGATGTAAAAATGTGAACATTTTTTACCCCGGCTGTGTAGACTGGGATACATACTGTTGATGCTTCCTTCTTTTCTATTCAAAAAGTTTTGGAGTTAGGGAGTGTCACACCCCTCTTGTCGTTCCCCTGGGCGCCTTGGGGATTCAATGACAGGTCAAAATAGCCTGTTCATTGATGGGGGTGTGTCCCGACGCACGTATAGTGCTAGCTCGCTGTAAACAGGCGACTGACTGGCACGCCTTGGTTGCTTGTGGTTGAAACGGCGTTTTTATAAAGCAACTGAGATGGGGGTTTTTCCTCTTCCGACGACCAAATCCCTCGACCTGGGTTGGTTTTTCGACGAATTCTCGTTCATGTCTGGGGGTTGATGACGGAATGGATCTGAACATATGTAGAGGGGTCTCACGCCCTTGGGGTGGGCCACCAGGCGCGGTTCGGCCGAACGTCTGGGTGGCGCCTTCTTTTTCATGTTGAGATCGACACGCATATCTGCCCTTTCTCCTGGAGTTGGCATGTCGGCGTGGTTAGGGCACGGGACTGGTTCTGGTCACGCTGGACCGGATCAGTTGAACCCGTTGTCCACCGGGGATGCAGATCTGCTGTTCTGGTACCCTGAGGGACTTGGGCTTTTTTCAGGGGGAAAAATGCCAGGTCGGTCCGGGTGTCACAGGGTTAAGCGCTATGGAGACCCTGGTTGGGTACGTTTTTTACTCAGCACTGTCGTAATGGCTTACGGCCATGCCAACCTGTACACGCTCGATCTCGTCGGATCTCGGCCGCTACACAGGTTGGTCCTGGTTAGTACTTGGTTGGGAGACCGCCTGGGAATACCAAGTACGGTGTGCTTAGGGGCTGGTTCTCCATTATTTTTCGCTCCTCTCTCACGCATGGCGAAGAGGGGCCTGTTGGGGGTGGTCTTTGACCTCCTCTGGTGACCCTGTGCTTCCCGTATCGCCAGGCCCGGTCCGAGGTAATGTTCGTCGACCCGTAGGCCTGGGTTAACCCTTTTTTGAAAACTGAGACACTTGTACTGCGGTATAGCCGGTGTATACCCGCAGGTGTGTTTTGGAGTTTTTTCTTGAGGGGTTATAGGAACAACCACCGCTTTGGGTAACACCAAGGTGGTTGATTCCCTGGTGTGTTGGAGCAGTGTCAACTCCCGGGTTACCCGGTTGAGGGTGCCCCTGCACGTTCATGACGTCTGCCAATCGTGTCAGCCTTCTCTGCCTCAACCCCTCTGGGTGGGGGTTTTTGAATGGAGGCTTGGTCATGCAACAACGCCAGCATACGCCCCTTCCGCCGGGGCAGCTGTGTTCAGCTGTCCCCTCTGGCGCCTGTCTCGTCCGCAGTCTCCAGGCTAGGGTTAACAGCCTGTTGCCTGGTTTTTCCCCGGTGCGCTGCCTGCTTCCGTTGGTTAACCTTTTTTGTGTGCTTACGGCCATGCTGTCTGCCTGTTCTGCAGGGTCAGTGTGCCAGGCGGTGTACTATTGGGGGGACAGGGCCCGCTCGGCTTACGGCCATACCGACCTGAACACGCCCGATCTCGTCCGATCTCAGAAGCTAAGCAGGTTCTGGCCTGGTTAGTACTTGGTTGGGATACCGCCTGGGAATACCAGGTGCAGTAACTGAGGGGCCTTTGTCCGAATACGCTGGCGATGTGGGGGGCGGGGCACTACGTGCCCACCTGGTGGGGTCTTGATGCTGGCATCATGGACTTCTCCGGGCCCCCATTCCAGGGAGTCCAGTCCTTTTGGTGGGTCTGGGTCTTCCTTCGCGCTCCGCTGCTACGGCCTTGCCACGGGGTTGGGTTTGCCCTTGACCCCGTGATTCTGGGGGCAGTAACGAGGTTGTTCCTCCGTTCGTTCCCGGGTGGCATGCGGGTTGTGCGTGTGTGTAGTCGTGGGGTCAAGCCACGGTCTGCTCACCCTGTGCGTTGAGTTGCTTGAGTGCCTCTTCGCACGGTCGGGTCCGTCGCCTTCCCGTGAAGCCCCTAATAGGGGGGATACCCTCCATTAGGGGGGGGCGGGGGGGCTCGGCCCTCCCTGTTCTGATGGTTTTGGGGGGCTGTCAGCGGGGTGTATTTGTCAGCCAGCGGCTCCGCTTGGCCTCCCCTTGTGCAGTAGTGATGCCAAGCAGAGCCCCTAATGAAACAGAACGTTAGGTTATGACTATAACCAAGTTCTGTTAATTAGGGGTGACGCTTGGCATCAGACGGCCGCTGCAGCCCTTGACCTCACCTTGTGGTGAAAGCTTGGGAAGGAGGAGAGCAGGTGACCACACACCTGCTTATGAAGGTAAGCTGATGAGGGGTGTGGTCAGACTAATACTGGTATTAAAGGTACATTTGTGGAATTTATTCAGTGCGCGTGCACGTACGCGAGGAAGTGCAGTAGTGATGCCAAGCGTCACCCCTAATTAACTGAACTTGGTTATAGTCATAACCTAACGATCTCTTCTTAAGATTACAATGTATTTACACATTTTCGTCGGACAAAACACTGGCTATATATGCTAGCAACATAACCAAACGATCTGACTTCATCTTGGGGCGAGTGGGAGTTAATGGATAAGGAACAGGATGCTACTTTTACTTGGAAAACAGCGTCGCCCAGAACACATTCGAACAATTATAACGTCGCAGTGGTACAAATGTTCACATCTAGTAATCTTTAGATGACTAAATATAGATGAATACTCATGAAATTTGATATATATACTCTAAAATAAGTATGATTTCATATCACCTACCTTTCGACATCAAAATCTGGTTGGGGCTGTGAGTAAATATCCAGAATGCCGCGCAAGATGGGGCGTGGCCGCATTTGGTTTGGGGCGTTCCCAGACAAAGAGGGTGACCGTGATTGGTTTACGTTCCGTTATACATATATTATCTTTCAAATGGCAGAGTTCAATTTGGATTTAGTATCACCAGGCGTGCATAAGAACAGATGATGAAATCTACTTTAATCTACTGTACTTTTTTATTTTCCCCACAGTGCAACCGTTTTGAAACTAATTTCAGATCTAATTGTTCCTACATGTTAACAATAGGGAAGAGAAACTAACTAGCCTTTCAATATTTGTCAAAAACTTTTGTGGCTTATTATCCCGAATAATAATAGTTATTGAAATAATTCATACAGAACTCTGAACCTTGAACCCCATAGATCCTTTCAGGAAGTGTAGTTTTGAAAAGTTCCAACGCAGATCCAGAGCTATGCATCTCCTCTACAAAATGACCGCAAAAAGACTACAATTCCCACGGTTCAAAATATCCAAAATGGTCGCCCTCGTGGAATATAATTGACCAAATCCAAAAGTTAAATCTATCTAATGACACTTTTAACCTATTGATAAACTATAACGTATTGATGATAATAATATACATTCTACATGCTGTTATGACATGTTTATGATGTTTATACTTGAATACGTTTGAAATTAAAATCGCTACTTTTATACAGTCTAAAAAATATTGATTTATGACCAGATGTCATTTCGGGACTGGTACCGGTCCCGTCGGGTGGAAGAGGTTAAAGTGTCTTGCTCAAGGACACTTCGACACGCTCCCCGGGAGGAGCGTGAATCGAACCGGGAACCCTCAGATTACCAGACGACTGCTCTACATCCCGAGCCACTGTCCCGAGCCATCAATGTAGTTGATGTGAGAGTATTCGCTGCTTCAGTTAAAAAAGCATCTTCCACCCTGTGAGAACAGGAGTCAACGTGGGGGGGGGGGGGGGGGGGGGGTCATTCTTTTTTATCATCACCATGGAGATCCCTGTCTATTTTTGGGTTCCTCTCCTGCCTCCCCCACATACATGATTCCCCTGGAGTGTCTGGCGACATCTCTTTCCCAGACCTCTATGTATACATGCGTCCCGGGTTGTCTTTATTTGTCATGTGTGGGCAATCACAGATCAAGCATGTGGTTCCCAGAGTCAAGTGTAAGCGGGTCCAACTGTTGTGATCTATCTCAAACCTCCACCCCTCTTTTCCTGGATCCTCCAATCGAGATCAGGATCAAGAAAAGAGGGCGGGTTTGAGATAGGTCAACTAGAACTGGGCAAGATGGGTGGGAGAACTGAAAGGCATGCTGTAGCCTTTAGCAATGCCAACATATACAGTATATCAAATGGGATGGTTGTGTCTGTCATCAAGATGTAGCCATTTTCCCCTACTTGGCGATCATCTTGCTGGGAAATAAATTAGAAATGTATGATGTTTGAATGCAATGCACTGGGATATATAACACAGCCGAGAGTTATTGCATGAAAGAAAAGAGGAAAAACTTGTATCACTGAAGTATTGTTTTGTATGAGTGTAGAAGCAACTACAATTACACACACACACACACACACACACACACACACACACACACACACACACACACACACACACACACACACACACACACACACACACACACACACACACACACACACACACACACACACACACACACACACACACACACACACACTGTGCTGCAAGATATTCGGTCAATAACATTGCCTATGTGGCTGACTAACAGTGAATATGATCTGAGAGTATGTTGGCTGACTAGCTATGGGTTAAGGTTAGGGTTAGCTATGTCATTGTCCACAATTCAATAACCCCATGTACAAACACACAATGTGTAGTAGGCCTCCCGTCAGCCGTGACCTCAAGTGGAGTCACTGATGAGATGTGCATCGATTAAAGACCAGGATGTTTGTCCAACAGAATAGTTTTTCATCAATCAAATCACAGCAGTGAAATCTTACTCTGGTTCCTAGATTTTCTTTCTTTCTTTCTTTCTTTCTTTCTTTCTTTCTTTCTTTCTTTCTTTCTTTCTTTCTTTCTTTCTTTCTTTCTTTCTTTCTTTCTTTCTTTCTTTCTTTCTTTCTTTCTTTCTTTTCTTTCTTTCTTTCTTTCTTCCAAAAGAAGATTGTGTGCTGCTGGGACCAATCTGCAGTACTAGACAAGCCTATAGTCTTGTTCGATAAAGGTTTGGAAAGACTTCTCACATGAAATATATACTGCTTTACTGCTTGGCTCTTCTCCATACCCAAACAAACATGTCATCTTAAATAATGTTGATTTGACATCCATCAAACCGCTGGTCAGTGTGCATCCCCTCTAGAGGACAGCGGTGGAAACTCTCCCAGAACACAAATGGTCTGGAGCATCTCAAGCAGAGACAGCTGCCTGCCCGAGATGAGGCCCTCTTTATTGTCCAATACATGGACAACCTCTGACTGTTCTCTGACAGACAGACAGACAGACAGACAGACAGACAGACAGACAGACAGACAGACAGACAGACAGACAGGCAGACAGGCAGGCAGGCAGGCAGGCAGGCAGGCAGGCAGGCAGGCAGGCAGGCAGGCAGGCAGGCAGGCAGGCAGGCAGGCAGGCAGGCAGGCAGGCAGGCAGGCAGGCAGGCAGGCAGGCAGGCAGGCAGGCAGGCAGGCAGGCAGGCAGGCAGGCCGACCGACCGACCGACCGACCGACCGACCGATTGACCGACCGACCGACCGACCGACCGACCGACCGACCGACCGACCGACCGACCGACCGACCGACCGACCGACCGACCGACCGACCGACCGACCGACCGACCGACCGACCGACCGACCGACCGACCGACCGACCGACCGACCGACCGACCGACCGACCGACCGACCGACCGACCGACCGACCGACCGACCGACCGACCGACCGACCGAAACCGACCGACCGACCGACCGACCGACCGACCGACCAGACAGACAGACAGACAGACAGACAGACAGACAGACAGACAGACAGACAGACAGACAGACAGACAGATAGATATATATGTGGTCTCTCTCTAACATCATCCGAGTGCATAAGTCCGGAGATCTCTCGAAGCCAGACAACTACCGTGGCATAAGTCTGACATGTGTCATTGCAAAGATGTAAAATCGCATGATACTAAACCGGATACGGAACGCCATCGACCCCCACCTCAGGGAGAACCAAAATGGTTTCCGAGAGAAGAGGACAACTGTGGCCCAGATCTTGGCCTTGAGGAGAATAATCGAGGAGGTGAAGAAGAACAACCTGACAGCGGTACTATGCTTTATCGACTTCAAAAAGGCTTTTGACTCGATACACAGAGCCGTGATGATGAGGATACTCAAGGCCTACGGAGTCCCTCCCAATCTATTCTGGGCCATAGGGACCATGCACACGGGTACAAGGGCCAAGGTGGTAACCCCAGACGGCAACAGTGAATAATTTGACATCCTGGCTGGGGTGATGCAAGGGGACCCCCTTGCCCCCTTCATCTTCGTCATAGTCCTCGACTATGCGCTCAGGAAGGCCATCAATGGACGGGAGCAGGAACTTGGTCTCACAATAACCCCAAGGAGGTCGAGACGACACCCCGCCGTAGTCCTAACAGACCTGGACTACGCGGACGACATCAGCCTGCTCTCTGACCACGTAGAGCAGGCACAGGAGACGGAGTGCGGCAAGGTTGGCCTTAGGCTAAATGCCAAGAAAACCGAGGTCATAATGTATAACATCCTCCCGGATCATCCACCTCTAATGACAACAGGAGGCACTGCTCTAAAGGAAGTCGGTGATTTCAAATACCTGGGCTCGTGGGTCGACTCGTCCGAGCAAGACCTTAAAGTGAGGAAGGCACTTGCGTGGAGCTCTCTGAACGGCATGACCAGTGTGTGGAAATCCAACCTCCCCCGTCAAATCAAGCTCAACTTCTTTCATGCAACAGTTGAGTCTGTCCTTTTTTATGGCAGTGAATACTGGACCCTGAAGCCCACCCTGCAAAAGTCCCTGGATGGGTGCTACACCAGAATGATGTGTGTGGTGCTCAACATCAACAGGGATGAGCATGTCACTAATGCAACTTGTATGGGGGGGTGCTAAGGGTGAGCGAGAAAGTGGCAGTCAGGAGAATGAAGCTGTGAAGCTGGCAGGTCACTGCCAGAGACACCATGAGCTGCCAACCAGCAAACTTGTGCTGTGGCAGCCAACACACGGGCATCGATCACGAGGACATCCCACACTAACCTACGTGGACGTACTCAGGAGAGATGCGGGAACAGAAAGCACCGGCGAGCTAGCCAGATGCATGGAGGATCGGGATGACTGGAAGCACCGATGTAGGGCCCGTCCGAGGACGACCTAGATAGATATGTCAGGAGGGAATGCTGATTAGTTGGGTTATGGTAGAGCGGGTACCAGAGGAGGATGTAGTAATGGATGGTGTGTATGTGGTCCTTGCTTGCAGCGCCGATCAATTGGCCACATATTGTGTACAGCAAGCTTTTGCTCAGGTGGTTCACCAGGATCAGGGGTTAACCCCCCCCCCCAAAAAAGAATATTGCAATCCATCCATTAATTTACATTTACATTTAGTAATTTAGCTGATGCTTTTATCCAGAGCTTAGTGTTGTTCACCACTAATTGTGAACAACAAGTCAACAGGAGGGGTACATCTCTGGCAGCTACGGGTCAGTGGCATTGTTCGTCAAATAGTATCGAACTTGAATGTTACACTATGAGTGCATAGTAGTATAGACATAGCATGAAGGGGAAATATATATATATAGAAAGGAATATAGATATATATGTACTAGGGATGTCCCGATCGCATTTCTTTGCTCCCGATCCGATCCCGATCATGTGATTTTGAGTATCTGCCGATACCGATTTTTCCCGATCCGATCTTTTGGCAATGTATTAAAGGTGACATGTACTATAAATGTCATTTTTCAGTCTCTAGCATTGTATTATAGTAATAGGAGTTCGTATAAATGTGTTTTAGTGTCTAAATACCATATTGGCGGATTGCTCTGATTCAGCTCAGCCCCTTTCCTCCTCCAGTAAATCAGGCCATTTTGATTTGAACGTCTGAGTCACGTCATTCGGACGCTGGGTAGCGCACAGTGATGTGATTGGCTCTGTGGTTGGAGCTAATGCCCGCCTACTTCCTCATACTGCGAGGCAGTATGAAACCCGACACCTCTGCATACTCTGGAGGGAGAGAGAGAGAGAGATAGAGAGGGAGAGAGAGAGGGAGAGAGAGGGAGAGACAGAGAGAGAGAGAGAGGGAGACAGAGAGAGAGAGGGAGGGAGCACTTGGGGGGGGGGGGGGACCTGCCGCACCACACGGGAGGTGGGACCCTCTCGAAAACGAGGGGGGGGGGGGCCTCCCTTCCTCCCCTCTCCCGTGTGGCGTGGCAGGCCCCCCCCCCCCCCCCCCAAGTGCTCCCTCCCTCTCTCTCTCTGTCTCCCTCTCTTTCTCTCTCTCTCTCTCTCTGTCTCTCCCTCTCTATCTCTCTCTCTCTCTCTCTCTCTCCCTCCAGAGTATGCAGAGGTGTCGGGTTTCAAAGACGGCCTGTCTTTTTTTTCTCTCTCTCTCTCGCACCCCCCCCCCCCCCCTCTCTCTCTCTCTCTATCTCTCTCTGTCTACCTCTCTCTCTGTCTATTCATTCATTTTCATTCATTCATTCATACCAGTCGCAGACTGTGTGGACTGACTGTCACTCAAAGTGCTTATGGGCGGAGCCAGGCCATAACAGCCTGAAATCTTGGAGCTGAAAAATTATGGTTTTGAGTACTTGATTAGAAATATAAAACAATGCATTTTTTTGAAAAAAAAACTTCAATAGACTAACAGGAATTGTGTAAAGTTGCCCAAATAGTGCTAGGAATAGCAGTACATAGCCCCTTTAAGAAAAGAAAAAAATGCAAGTTGACCCTCAAGGTGTTTTTTTTTTATTTAACAGTATCCAACTATCCATTATATCCAACATGTATATAGCTTCTTTTTTTTCCACGTATTGCAGCATTGGATCAAAATTCAAAACAATATAAAAATCAGTCGTGCACCAAAAAAATCGTGATCGGATCGGGACATCCCTAATATGTACCAAGTGTTGTGTAAATCGGACGTCTGACTTTTCAAAGTTCAAAAGTTGGACCTTTAATTATAGCACCCCCTTTAGGCCAAGTGGGGTCATATTAGTTGGAGAGCATTTACACACAACTTCCAATCAATGGGTCAAAGTTCATGTTGCTACCATTTACTCACGGGAATTTGGAAAAGCATTTGTTTAATATAATATAATATATATATATATATTATATATATATATATATATATATATATATAATATATATATATATTATACTGTATATAAAAAGACAGTAAAAAGGTTAGTTTTGTAGTTTAATTTTGTAGCTGGAGAAGTAACTGACTTGCATGACATATTGCTTGAGGAGTATTTATATTTTATTGTATATTTCATAGCACAGCAGATATAAAGACAGGGGTGCACTGGTTTCGGAGCCACTCCTATAACTTTAAATGCATGATGAGATGAGACGTCGTGCAGCACAGAGACAAGCCAGACGCTTTCTGGATATTCTGAAATAGTTTGTGCTCATCTTCTTTTTGGCACTCTATCCAAAATGCTCTTAGGAGACTGGGCTAGAGAGGACGAGACTCCGTTATGTTAAGAGCAGATAAACAGACCCACTTAGATAAACGGTACAGTAACAAGCCAAATAGACTGCTTCCATACTTCCATTAAAAGATGATAAGGTGATTCCACATTTTCTACTTTGGGTCTTAATTGGACAGATCAATCTTTTCCGACCAGGATGCAGTGTGGAGAGTCGGTCAGATCAGCCAGTAGACCACTGCACTTCCGTGTTAAATTGAGCACATGGAGGAGTGCAGGGGGAGAAAATTAAGGAATGTTGATGAGAGCCTTGACATAAGTGGTAGTAAGGCTGTGGGGGAGATGGAGACATGATCCAATAGACTTTTTTATACGCCTGAGCAGATTGCCCAGGGAGTGTGTGTGGACAATCCAGAGAGACTCCCTCGGCAATCTGCACATGCAGAGTTTGGGAAGTAGGTGCGGGAAAGTGATTATAGCTCGGCCGAGAAAGTGCCGATCACCTTGGGGTTGGTCCCCCCGTGTTCAGGAGACTCAGGCGTATTAAAAAAATCTATTGGATAATGTCTCCACCACCTCCACAGCCGTAGCTACAACCACTTACGTCAAGGCTCTCATCAACATTCATTCATTTTCTCCCCCCACGCTCCTCCATGAGCTCAGAATACTGGAAGTGGTCTATAGCATTTTCCTCGACTGCACAAAAGCAATGGGCCGTGGCGATTCTCTCTTTAGCAAGAGGTGATTCCGAGCCAGGCTGCGGTAAAATAATCTGCACTGGCAAACCTGGAGAAGGTCAGTTCAGACATTGATCACTCGTCCAAGGATGGATTAGAAGGCAGCGTGCCAGTTCACTTTAAACCTACCACATCACATGTGTTTTACACTGATTGTCTGTCAAGTCAAGTGTTCCTTTATTATTCCCCTTTGAGAAATTCAGGTGTCATAGTAGCAAGGGGGAGAGGGGAGGGGGGAGGGTAGGTACAGGCAGGAAAAAGATAATAATAATAATTATATTATAATAGTATATATGGTATACGTAGTAGTAGCACCGTGCAGTAGTGCAGTGTTTAGTAGTTAAGATTCAGACAGTCCTAACAGTTCTCAAGTTCTCCAGGCGTTAGAACTCCAAGTCTATGGCTGAACATGCTCCTCATCTTGGCTAGGTCCTCATAGAGGGGGTGGGAGGGGTTTACCAGTATAGGCTCCAGCTTTTTCCTCATCCTCCTCTGTGCCACCACCACTAGTTTGACAAATTCGACTCCCACTACGGAGCTGGTAGACGTGGCAACAACTTCTGGTGAACTTATTTTACAATATTGTTAAAGTAACCACCACACATTACACTTTCATCTGATAACATCAGTCAACATATTCAGCTTCGTCCAATGATTAAAGCATGAGTAATTTCCAAACAACATGTGATTACTCCAAACGACAGCAACAAACATCAAACTCCCCCCCCCCCACAGTTCCTTGAGTAAAGAGGAATGGAGGAAGCCCATTTTAACTTCCTAAATGTCAGTCAATACTAAAAAAAGCAAAAAAAAAAAACATTCTAAAGCACAGATGTTACCATTTGCTTTGAGAACAGAATCAGTGTTAGACCTCAGTTAGCATGCTTTAGTGGTCACGGTTAGTGTAGCCTATCATGGGTGATGGGCTTCAGTATCTGGAGAGTATACAGATTGTAATAACCCTAGCCCGTTTGCCGGTTAAAGCCATTTCAGTGTGCCAGGGCGGGAGGTCCCACTCTTGGAACGTGGGGGATTATGGCAGACAGCGCTGTACTGTACAGACAACAAGTGGGAACAATTTGACATGATTGAATAATCTGGTTTTACTTGAATACATAACTCACAGAGCCTTCCGTCCCCCTAATCACAGAGGTTGTTGCCGAACACACGCCGTCCTGAATCCCCTCAGCCATGACAGCCGCGTGTCGTCGGGCCTGGGCTGTGTAACGCTGCAGCCAAGTGGTGGTGGAGGAATGCTGTTATTGATTCCACCGGGCTGAGAATCGGTACAGTATATTCGGCTGGATTACTGCAATGCTCTCTATGCTGGCATTGATCAGGCATCACTCCGCCGCCTGCAGCTCGTCCAAAATGCGGCTGCCCGACTCCTCACCAGCACAAGAAAGCATGACCACATCGCCCCAGTCCTGGCCTCACTATCCCTAAATGGCCTGGCCCCACAGTACCTGACCAAGCTCCTGCGTCTCCACACCACATCCAGAGCCCTAAGGTCAGCCTGCTGCTAAAGGTACCCAGGTCTAGGCTCAAAACCAGAGAGGACAGGGCCTTTTCCATAGCCGCCCCTAAACTGTGGAATAGCCTCCCCCTCCACATTAGGTCAGCCCAGACCCTGGAGGCCTTTAAGTCCCAACTAAAGACTCATCTCTTCTCCCTGGCCTTTGACCAGAGCTGAGCCTGCCTCCTATGTCTGTGTATTTTTGTAATCTGCTGTACTTTTTCTTTCTTTTATCTGTATTTTTTTAAATGTATATCTGAACCCTTGCACTTATTTGTATTTGCACTTTTATGCTTAGGATATGTACTGTATATGTATTTTTTGCTATGCTTTTATCTGTGAAGCACTTTGGTACAATCACAACAACTGTTGTAAATGTGCTATATAAATAAAGTTGACTGATTATTCTCTCGCTGGACAGGTTCGCTCATGTGCTAAACAGTATGGGTGGGTAAAACTCACAAAATTACCCCCCCCCCCATGCGTTAACATATGATTTTGTTTTTACTAATAGTGAACGTGACATAGTCAAACAACAAGCAAGCTAGTTGGCTGCTGTCATTGCTAACAGTTAGATATTTGCGAGTCGCAGCATTATTTCA
>NC_140171.1:104313716-104623333 GCF_963971535.1 Notolepis coatsorum
ACTAGCCTTTACAGGTCTCTTCAGTAGCGCCTGTCTCTGATATAATATAAACATGGCTGCTGTGACTAGTGACTACCTGTGTGCCTTTATAGGTCTCTTCAGTGGCTGCTCCTGTCTCTGATATAATAAATCCACAAAGTCTGGTTTCCTTTTTTCATTCTCTATCCATCTGTTTCTAAACTGTTTCTTTCTATCTACCAACCCATAAAGACCACTGCAACCCATAAAGACCACTGCAACCCATAAAGACCACTGCAACCCATAAAGACCACTGCAACTCATAAAGATAGGGTGACCAAACGTCCTCTTTTGCCCGGACATGTCCTCTTTTCACGCCCTGTCTGGGGCGTCCGGGGGGGGTTTATAAATTCATGGAAATGTCCGGGGTTTCATTGTTTTTCAGTTTCAGTTTCAGTTTCACGGCCCTTTGCGAGCATCTGAAGGCTCGGGACTGCATTTTTCGCCGAACATATAAATTACAGAATTAAAGCGCTATTCGTTGCCGTTCGAATGCCAAAATCCGTGCCTCGGTTCTCGAGTTACATGTCGATATGTCAAGCGTGCGACTTTTTACATGGCCGCCAGATTATCACCCCCGACTCCCGGAGAAGCATGCAGCTGCAGAGCCGCAGAGCCAGCGGCGCTCTCAGGGCCGCGCTCTGACGGCCGCGCTGTGAGGGCCGCTCAGCAGCGCCACCCACCCAATGGCTGAATTGCCAATGGCTGAATTGGAGAATTGCACTGTGCGGGCACAGCTGCGAGATCCGCGCGGGGCCAGACTCGAGGGAGTAAATTAACAATACTTTTGCTCACACAATATCTGAATGAATGCGTTTATTTATTTCGAACGTAAATTGAAAATAAATAATAAAAAACAAGTAATAAACAGATTAAAAAACAAACAAGCAGGAGTATAGAATGAAGTGTAAACGTATGTATTCCTACCCCCTTGATTGATTGATTGAAAACTTTATTAACAGATTGCAGAATGGGTACAATACAGTACGGCTCAATACACACAATTGTTAAGGGGATGCAGACCAGAGAAAGACTTTCATCTTGTTTACATCAGGGTCCCCCATTTTCAATTCATCATAACATATGACATAGTAGAGTAGAGTAGTGGAAAAGGGGTAGGATTAAATAAGTGTATACTTCTTCCTACTCCTTTTCGAACATGTAGATTAAGGCCCTTGTTACACAGTGTTTTTGTGCTCGTTTTTATACGTTTTTGAATACGTTTGCTGTCCCTATTACATAGAAATGCCGTTTTTGCCGGAAACGTTGTGGCCCTACTGAAAACGCTAAATTGTGTTTCCGTTTTGGAATAGCGCCAAAAACTCTTGGTGGTCACTTGTGTTGATGTTAGTTTTGTTTCATCAACAAATGAGAGGCAGAACACACAGTGAATGTATCCGTTTTGTTTATTGCACTTTTATTACACTTTGATGAAAAATAAGTGCTGCATTGGGTAAATAGGCATGTAAAGATGGCGGCGCCTTGTTGACATTTTCTTTGCAGGAAGTGTATTGGCACATTCAAGTTCTGATTGGTTGAAAATTGCCTTCATGTTCGCCACCTACTGCCACCTACTGCTTTGGCAGTGTACTACATCACTGTACTCAGGTTGCAAAACGTATGTCTCACTCGGCTACCGCTATGTTGCGACCTGGAAAAGCGAAACTCATCTGAAAACGAAACTAAGGTGTAACCGCAGCCTAAGTTGTGTTTTGCTTTTGTTATTGTTTGTTTGTATTCATTGCATGTTCGAAATAAAGATTTAAAATAAAAAAAATCAAATCATACATGACATACAGATAGACAGTATTCAGTATACCTTCACACTCTATTATCTTATGCAACTCATATTCACTCCACAAACTGAAATATACATACATTGTTGAATGAACAGCCTGTTTCTTGAAGTTAGACTCTCCTCTAAATTGTAACCCCCCTCTCTATAACAGAATTTTTGGATGTTACCCGGGAGTGAATTGTTTCGTGCTTTAAACATGATTTGTGCAGTCTTAAATTCAGCCAGGTCCCAGAGTTTCATGGCATGTGATTTAAAAAAGAGTGTTTGTGTGTTCCAGATATCCTACCTTATTGATAATCAAATCAAAATCAAATGTATTTGTAAGGCCCGACAACACACATTAATGTCCCTTCAGGCCCATGTCCCTTCAGGCTATGGATTTGCGGTGTTTTCCAGCTTATACAAAAAATATATATATTATTTTGGAATATTGCAACTATACTACACAAAAACGTGAGTACACAAGTTCAACTCATGTTCAGCCCTATGTTACTCATTAGCACTAAAAGTGATTTTTCTTTATTGTGTACGAAACTTCAGAATGTTATCTTTCAAAAGAGACCAGGCTTATGCATGTGCTATAAGCATAAAGTATAAAGATAAGCTTTGCAAAAAAAGTATGCAGTCCTCAATGCAGTCATAAAAAAAATTGCCACTTTTCTGGGCGCATGTTATGTGGTTAAATTAAGTTCAAGTATAAAAAAAAATTGCCGCTTTGCTGGGTGCATGTTTCCAAGCATATGTTAAAACAATAAAGGCATCTTTGAGTAAATGTTGAGTAGAGCTTCAAGATTCAAGAGGTTTATTCATCACATACAGTACAGTACAGTACAGTACACAAGACATAGTGAAATGAAGGTGGCCATGCCCGCTTCGATTGTGCAAAGTATCATTAAGTATCTCGAGGCTGGGGCCAGCATGTCCTCTTTTTTGGAAATCAAAATATGGTCACCCTAATAAAGACCACTGCAACTCATAAAGGCCACTGCAACCCATAAAGACAACTGCAACCCATAAAGGTCACTGCAACTCATAAAGACCACTGCAACCCATAAAGACCACTGCAACTCATAAAGGTCACTGCAACTCATAAAGACCACTGCAACTCATAAAGACCACTGCAACCCATAAAGACCACTGCAACCCATAAAGACCACTGCAACTCATAAAGTTCACTGCAATAGGTTGAATGTAAACAACTGGGGGCCTTTTTGAGGACTTTTAGCCAATAATCTTATAGAATAAAATGTAGTTAAACTAGCAATTGAACTACCTGTAGCTAACTACCTCCTTGCTGGTTCCTGGCTGTATATGTACTGTATATGTACTGTTATTTTCACTCCACGTCGTATTGTATTCATCATGCTAGCTCCCAGTAAACAGACAGACTCCCCATTTAAATGTTGATAAGTTATACCGACAACTTTGGTTTAAGTGTTTGACAAATAAGTGTCCCGGAATTTATGTTAAGGTAATATAAAATGCTTCTGAGTAGGTCAAAAGCTTTTTTCAGTCTATATTAATTTGCCCGGCTGTGATATGAAGCAGGCAAAGTGTACATAATATACAGCTGGGAACCAGCTAGCTGTTCCCTGATGCTGATAATGTACACGGACTGTTTGTAATGACCTGAGACCTGAGCAGTACATCCACTGTGAATTGTTTTGATTGATTGATTGATTGATTGATTGATTGATTGATTGATTGATTGAAAATGTTATTAACAGATTGCAGAATGCGTACAATACAGTACAGCTCAATACACACAATTGTTAAGGGGTTGCAGACCAGAGAAAGTACACTGTACATTGGAGGTGGTTGGGTGGGTGGGGTGGGGGGGGAAACTGTACATTGGAGGGGTTGGGTTAGGACATTTACAGGGGCCAGTTTCGAATTGCAGTCTCCCGTAGGTGCTCTTTGAGAGTGGTTTTGAAGGTGGGTAGTGATTCACATTCCTTTACAGCTGTGGGTAGTGCGTTCCACATTGATGTGGCATAATTGCGAAACGTGTTTATGTAACGGATGGTACCGCGAAGCCCAGTCACGAAGCACTTCGGTCGTGAGTTGAGAAGTGGCTGAGGCGTGGTAGCGGTAAAACTCACTCCCCAGAGGCATTCAGACTGAGCGCTTAGAGAGGAATTCCTTTCATGGCACAGTGGTCTGTGATGTCGCCCGCGGTGCGGACGCCCGGGGTTCGACTCCCACTCAAGGCATGGTCGAAGTAGTGGCAGGCTCAGTGTTGAACCGGCTACAGTGGTGCCGTGACCAGGATGCCTGAGTGGTGTGAGTTTAGGGGGGGTGAATGTAACGAATGGTACCGCGAAGCCCAGTCACAAAGCACTTCGTCGTGAGTTGAGAAGTGGCTGAGGCGCGGTAGCGGTACCAGGAAGAAAAACTCACTCCCCAGAGGCATCCAGACTGAGCGCTTAGAGAGGAATTCCTTTCTTGGTACAGTGGTCTGTGATGTCGCCCGGGGTTCGACTCCCACTCAAGGCATGGTCGAAGTAGTGGCAGGTTCAGTGTTGAACCGGCTACATTTAGTCCCTTGTTTGAGCCAAATCTGGGTTTAACATGATTTGTGGAGCTCCCTCTGGTGTTGTGATCGTGGTATTCACTGACCTTTGGGAAGTATTTTGACATGTACATGGGTACCTTGGTCGTGTAGTGTATCTTGTAGACCAGGCTCATTGCAAGTTGCTGTACTCTGTCGTCTACTCTAAGCCATCCTAGGTTGTCAAAGTGGGCAGGGGTGAGGTGGGTTCTAGGAGTAAGGTCAAGCAGTAGTCTGACCAGTTTGTTTTGTGATGTTTGTAATTTTGTTGAGGTGCTTTGGTACCATGAGGTGCAAGCATAGTCGTAGTACCCTTGAATGAGTGCTCCTGCCAGAGTCTTCAGGGTATTCTTGTTTACCAGAGAGGAGATCCGGTACAAGAATCTAGTTCGTAGGTTGACTTTTTTTTATTACATTGGATGCCATTTTGTCACAGGAAAGATTTGCCTCTAGGATGGAACCCAGGTATGTAATTTCATCTTTCCTTGTGACAATATTGTCACCCACTGTAACCGAGAAGCCGTCGGTCTTGCTGAGTTTGTTATTTGAACCGAAGAGAATGGACTCTGTTTTACCCAGGTGTAATGATAGTTTGTTATCAGCGAGCCATGTGCAGATTCTGCAGAGTTCCGAGCTGAGGGTTTTTTCAACCTGTAACTTGTTCTTGTCAGAGACCAGCAGGGCTGAGTCGTCCACGAACAGGAACAAGTTGCAGTCACGATAAGTTCGATAAGAGAAAATTCACATGACGAGGACGAAAAGGACCCGCCGTCTCTGTGTGTTGAAACACACCGCAGGAATTCTGACAAGTGCAATAAATCAAGGCAGAACCTTCCCCCTGAACCGCATCAAAAGACACGGATCACGCCAGAAACGTCAATTCCCCACCAGCCGCTTCATAAACACACAGGGTGGGGGGGGGGGGGCAAGACTGATGAAGGGACGAGAGAGTAAGGAGCAGTGGGAAGAGGGAGTGAGAGAGCGAGGGTCAGTCAACGAAGTCTGGGAAGGGCTTTTGTGAGACAGGTGGAGGTGGATGATGTGAACGGTGAGATGGGATTACGCAGAGAATGCGATGGAGACGGGGAGGATGAAGGCCGCGGTGGTGGTACTGGGACGAGGATGCGGTGCTTGAGTTACGGAGAATTATGGTTTTGATTGCAACTCTCTGGGGGGAGACTAAATGTTGCGGGTTAGTTAATGGTGAGAGGTATTAAGTTGGCCTAGCTACGCTGACAAATGAGGTGGCTGCTTGTGGATAGGCTGTAAAGGGGAGAGCGGCCTATCAGACTATGTTAAACACTTGATCCAAACAGCTGGCACTCTTACAGCAAGGTTCTTTATTTGACCGGGCAGCGCGTCAAGAAGAAGTAGGTTCATATACACTGTCCTTCCTCGTAATTTTTATTCTGCCTCCCTCCAAAACCCAAACAATAAGCAAGAACAACTACCACATGTTGCCGTGTTCATCTCAAACCTTTAATTCAACTTGAAAAGGCAACTGAGGTTTCCCTCGTTTACAGTCACCTTGAGTGTACGTACAGAGATGAGCAAAGAAAATGCATATAAAATGACACCGCATATAAAATCATAACAATAAGATAACAGGACGAGGCAAAAAGCAAGGATAACAAATCAATTAAAACATGTACAACTTGATTGACAAAGGTTGGAGATCAAGGTTTTAAACTCTGCAACAGAGGGGATAATCTCAAGCTTTAACTCAATGGAGGCCAAAGCTGAGATAAGTCGGGTTAACTCGCCATGCGTTGGGCGCCAGACCCGAGATTTCTCGGGTTTTGGTCGTTTATTCCTTTATTCAATATTTTTATTCATTATTCATCCAGGGACCTCTGTGTTACCATATGGAATGAGTCTGAGGTCGCATCCAGCTAGACGGCGGTATCGAGCACCCTTTGTAACCTTGTATCTTGGCCTGTGTAATGGCCAGATGTCTCCGGTTTCAGTTTTCCTTGTCGGGCGAGGGGAGCGGTTCTCCCGGTTCGATTGAAGCGCGTCAAATATCCCCGATCCATATGTTGTGTTGGGTTATGCCGTCGACCAAATGGACATTGGATGTACCAGATGGCGATCAAACAATTGGAATATAATTTTTGGAATACTCCCAATCACAGGTAAAGACGATCTAACGTCAATTTTAGCTTGATCCTGCAATGCTTTTATACCGATCGGGCTGATAAGCGTTTTTAGTGTTCAATACGGATGCAGTTACTGACAATCAAATAATCCGAAACGACCCCCCCTTCCTTTCATGCATTCATGATGGAACATAATACCTATGATATAAATTTGATTTCGGAATAATAGCGTGTACAGGCAAGAAACGGCAACGTCTATAGTGGAATTGACGTATAAGGCTATAACTCAGCATTTCATGAATTACCCTAGACCGCTCTAAAACCATACTTATATTCACCATGGTATAACACGGGAACGTATGGATGGAAACATTTATTCTTTTTCACATATTGAACGATAGATAGGTGATGTCAAATGGGCCATAGTATTGTATCCATAGCTATAATATAGAATATAGTTATCTCTACAAACAAGGTGACGTACTCCTATTGTTTAAAGCGCGGCCTAGCTACAGCGGGCCCAGACTAATAGCTGGCGCTGAATGAGTTAAGGACGGTTGGAGTTCATTCTATGAGCTAGAGGGCATCATAGCAAAATGCTGGTTTACCCTGTTCCGAGCACACCAGACCAGCCAGTCACTAGAACAGGTTCCAAAATTGTATTCTAATAATGGTGTAGCCTGTAGTATAAGCAGGTAGCTTACCAATAATGATGTAGTATAAGGAGGTAGCTTACCAATAATGATGTAGTATAAGGAGGTAGCTTATCAATAATGATGTAGTATAAGGAGGTAGCTTACCAATAATGATGTAGTATAAGGAGGTAGCTTATCAATAATGATGTAGTATAAGGAGGTAGCTTACCAATAATGATGTAGTATAAGGAGGTAGCTTATCAATAATGTAGTATAAGGAGGTAGCTTACCAATAATGATGTAGTATAAGGAGGTAGCTTATCAATAATGATGTAGTATAAGGAGGTAGCTTATCAATAATGATGTAGTATAAGGAGGTATCTTACCAATAAGGGGCTCCATCAGAGAGGGCCAACCAACCTTCTCATAAAGGACATAGTGATGAGTGTCGTATCTGTCATTAGTGATGTGTAATAGTAAGGTGAGATATTCTAGGTGTTGGTATATGTCACATTTTGATCAAGCCCGCTGTACTTACTTGGTTGTGACTGTAAAGTAACGTATCAATACAAGCACTCGTTTTCTTTTAGCAAAGGGAGAGGGGAGGCTACTCAGTTTGAATACTTTCTGAGGAATACTCAGTTTGAATATTTTCCATCTCATTCCCACGGTAGTTGGTGCAAACAGTTTATACATACTGGTCCCCGCTCAAATAAACCATACCAACCTAATGCCATCCACATGCCCCTTGAATCAAAACAGCTCAACGGTACAAAGAACCAATATGGCTCTGTAAATTAAACAGGACTCTAACAAGTTTAGCAGGCTAATAAACAGATATGTGAGCGCTAATGTCATGGTCTTCCTGTCTCTGTTTTTCTTTAGGTCTGTTTGAAATATATAGGTCACAATTATAGTCACAGAAGTCTATACAGATACAGTCACAGAGACTACAGTAGGATCCTACTCTGCCAGTGTAGGCCGAGCAAATGACTGAAGCCGAGGCAGAGAGTGACATCTAGTGGATGATTTGTGAATAGCAAATTCAAAACGCCATACATACAGCTGAGCACACAGAGAAGAATGACAGGAAATTAAGATTATTATCAGTGTGTAGACCTACGCAGTCCAGTGAAATGCAATGACTATGAGGCTAAAGTGCAGACTATCAGCTTTAATTTCAGGGTGTTTACATCCATAACGGGTGAACCATGTAGGAATTGTAGCCCCTTCTATACATTTTAGGGGCCCAAAAGAAATTAACATTGATTGATTGATTGATTGATTGATTGATTGATTGATTGATTGATTGATTGATTGATTGATTGAAAACTTTATTAACAGATTGCAGAATGGGTACAATACAGTACGGTTCAATACAAACGACTGCTAAGAGGATGCAGACCAGAAGAAGAATTTCGTCTTGTTTACATAAGGGTCATCCATTTTCAATTCATCAAGACATTTATGACATACAAGACATACAAATATACAGTACTGTCTAAGAAAAATAGATAATAAAAAAATATACATCCGAAGGGGAGGAAACTGTACATTGGGGGCGGATTTTGATATTTGCCGGGGCCAGTTTCCAATTGCAGCCACCCATAGGTGCTCTTTGAGAGTGGTTTTGAAGGAGGGAATGGGATTCACATTCCTTTACGGCTGTGGGTAGGGCGTTCCACATTGTTGTGGCATAATTGTGAAACGTGTTTAGTCCCTTGTTTGAGCCGAATCTGGGTTGAACATGATTTGTGGAACTCCCTCTGGTGGGTAGTCATGACTTCAAGTCACTGTCCATGGAGAATAGTGATGGGAATTACAGCTCTTTGAAGGAAGCCGGATCTGTTGGCTCCGTTCCTTTCCAAGAGCCGCTCATTCTTCCTTTTTTGGGGGGGGGCGGGGGTTTATCAGTCTTAAGTCAAAATCGTTGGTTTATCCCTGGCATAATTACTAGGATAATGACAGGATAGGATTTAGATCAGGATTCAAACTTGGATACTTAAAGCCCCTGGAAACAAAGCCTCAAATCGTTAAAATGTATGTACTGTATGGTATCCAACATGAGTGTGATATTAATTAAGCGTCCACCAAAGTTTGAATTCAATAATATAGGCCTATATTAAGGTGACAAGAAGTCCCAGATTTCCGGAACAGTCCCTGAATTAATTAATCTGTCCTCAACCATATCTTGTCCTCAAAACATTTTCCTGATTTGTTCTTACAGTAAAAAAGAGAAAACACTTATATCCTTATCGCGTTATAGAGGGCTAAAATAACAGCTCCCACCCAGTGTGACTCGGTTCCCTTAATTCGTACCAAAGAGCCGTTCAAAATAATCACATTGTTTGTGAATGTCACATCACTAATGGCGAAACTGGACAGGAGAAAGTCACTGCCATCTCCTATCTGTACTTAGTCAGTGTCGTAGAGAGTCCATGACTCTGACTCAAGTTTGTAATAGGCCCTAATCATTTAGCATAAGATATTGATGGCTAGTGCATTTGTTTTGATATCACAAAGTAAATAAACTCCCTTTAAAAATGGTGACCACTGTGTCATTTATGTTTAATGTAGACCTTTTTTTATTTGTATATCAGCTCTTTGACTGCCAGAGTGGAGTGGACTCAACCTTGATGACTTGGACTCGGACTAGGGTAATGGGGACTCGACTCGGAATCGACTCAGGCTCTTCTTTGGTGACTAAGACTTGGACTCGAACACTGGGGACTCGAGACCCGACTCGGACTCGAGATTTAGTGACTCGACTGCAACACTGCTTATAGTGACAAGAAGGGGATGATTTATATTTTCTATGAACCCTTATTGGACAATATAACACTGAACAAAGGTCAACTACATATCCCATACTGAATATTTTGAAGTCCACTGTACACCTACAATCCCACAGAGTCCCATTCAAATGTATTGAAGGGCACTGGTGACTGGTCTCTGCTTTATTAGCAAGGAAATACAAACTAATGTCACAAATTTACCAAGCACCGGTCCGAAATCGGGCCCTCATGCCCATGCACGCAAGTCACGGCACTTTGCAAGCTCGGGGCTGAATTTTTCACAGAACAAATAATATACCGTTCGAAAGATCTATTTGCTGCCATTCGAACGCCACCTCACTCGACCAAATCCGCACCTCGGTTCTCGTGTTACATGACGATATGTTAGGCGAGCGTCTTTTTACACATCGTGCATCAGATGACCACATCGGACTGTATAAGCTCCAGAACTGACCAATCTCCACTGATGGCAAATATTATTAGTCAGTGTTGTAGCCAACGAGTGTCCGCTTCCAGCGATACCCCACGTGGGGGGTGAATATAGGAACTAGGTGTAAGTTGACGAGCGAACATGAGAAGTGACTCAGACTTCAGAACGCACAGCGGTGGTTGAGGAAATGGATTTTGGAACGCTTTTTTATTTTTGGCGTCGGTTTTACTAAAACGTCTCTCAAAGACAAATTTCTGAACAGATCTTTATACATTTTTGACCTGTACTCCAGCTCATCTGATCCTGCTATGCTGGAATAATGGAATATGGAATCTTGCAACCACTAAAGAAAAATGTGAGTACAGAAGTTCAAGTTCAACTCAAGTTCAAACCTCTCTTACTCTATTTCATTAGCACTAAAAGTTTTTTTTGCATTAGTAACTTCAGAATGTTATCTTTCAAAAGAGACCAGGCTCATGCATGTGCTATAAGTATAAAGTATAAAGCTAAGCTTTGCAATAAAAGTATGCAGTCCTCAAGTTCAAGTAAAATAAAAATGCCACTTTTCTGCCTGCCTGTTAAGACCCTTTTGATTGCAAAGGCTTTGCAACCAAATATTTAATATTTAATACTTTACTGTATAAAAAGGGCTACAATTCCTACATGGTTCATCCGATATGGATGTAAATACCCTAAAATCAAAGCTGAAAGTCGGCTCTTAGGCCTCATAGTCATTGCTCCATCTCATGTGCTGGAGTATACAGCGCCAAACAAAATAGTTTCACTGGACTCAGACTTGGACTGCACTGTATGTTTTACTAACTCATTGTGTTTATATGTATTGATAAACAATACTGTCCTAACTGATGAAGACGATAGGATGGTAATTGTTGAATTTGTCACGGTTGTCAGTCACTGTGAAATGCACAGCAGTTAGAGGTAATCGCGATGAGCATTTCTCCCACACTCTACACAGCTTGATTAAGAGACAAAGAGGAGTTTTCCACTGCAGTCGAGTTGAACCTCCCATGGAGAATTCTGTGGAAACAACTCTCTCTCTATCTGTTGCCAGAATAAAAGCTAGTATATGGGAAGGCACCCCCCCTCTGTCTATTGGGACATGCCAATAATAGATATCTGAAATTCAACAGGGAAAGCGGCACTTTCATACCATCAAAATAGTATGAAAATGGAAAATATCTTATATAACGGCAATGCTCTACAAAATTTGAATATATTATTTCACTTCCCACACTGTACATGATGGCCCTCACAGAAGATTTTATACAAACACAGCACCCCCTACTGGCTTGTGCAGGGTTAATCTCTCTTTCTTTCTTTTTTTACAACTGAAATGTTCATTGGTTGAGCTCAGACATACATTATTCTTCAGCACATTCACATATGATATTAACTTGAGATGTACAACATCTGTATACAATACCTTCAGTCACCTACAGAACCTGAATATACCTGCATATAACCCATATAACTTAAACATGCTGTATGATACAAACCTCCCCTCCCACCAACCCACCCCCCCCCCTAATGTAGTTTCCTCCCCCTCATATGTATATAGTTAGGATCTCTGTTTAACAGTACTGTATATTTGCATATCTTGTATGTCAGTACTGTATACCTATACTGTATACCTGTATGTCATAAATGTCATGATATATATCTGTATGTTGCGTATGTCATTATGAATTGAAAATGGGGGACCCTGATGTAAACAAGATGAAAGTCTTTCTCTGGTCTGCATCCCCTTAACAATAGTGTGTATTGAGCCGTACTGTACTGTACCCATTCTGCAATCTGTTTTTTTTTTTTTTATTATCTTTCTTCCCCTCCTTTTTCCCAATTTTTTTCTCCCATCCCACCCTTCCTGGTTGTTGCGTACTTTCCCCTACTGTTGGTCCGGGAGACCGGAGACTGTCACATGCTTTCCTCCGACGCATGTGCAGCCTGGGGCAGGCCAACCTGGCCGCGCAGGTTCTCACCGGGGAGAGTGTAGCGTGTGGGAGGCCACACTATCTCTCCTCAGTTCCAACCCTCGCTGAGCAGGCACCCCGACCGAACTGTAGGGGTCGCTGTCCACAACGCCCAGGACCCACCCTTCAGCTTTCCCACCCCCTGATACAGCCAATTGTATCAGTGTGAGAGGCCAGCCAAGCTGATAGCAACGCCGGGAGCTGGATTCGAACAGGCGAATCCTAGTGTCTCCCGGTGTTGGTGACGAACGTAATCTCCGTGCGCCACCTGCCCCCCCTCTGCAATCTGTTAATAAAGTTTTCAATCAATCAATCAACAATAATGCTGTATATACCATATATTTTTTTTACTGTATATATATATCCACATCTGTCTGTATATACCTGCATATAATCCTTTTTACATATCTGTAGATATTATATCTATATCTGTACATATACCTTACCGGCACGGTGGTGTAGTGGTTAACACTGTCGCCTCACAGCAAGAAGGTCCAGGGTTCGATTCCCGCTTGGGGACCAGGTTTCCATGATGCCAGTTACCCAGGTGGGGTATCTCCCAGGCCTCTCTGTGTGGAGTTTGCATGTTCTCCCCGTGCTCGCAAGGGTTTCCCCCCAATAAGATAAACCCAATGGAAAAACATGCACAACAACAAGATTGCTAACGCTGTGGCGTCCTTGACGAAGACGGACAGGAGCACTTGGATTGGTCCCCTGGCGCGGCTCACGTTGACGCCTGTCTGCTCCCGGCTGCCCTTGGGGGGGAAGGACGACGGGATGGGTTAATCGCAGATACGAATTGCATGCATGCATCGCATGTGTGCCAATTGATGACCTCGGAGCAGGTCCTAAATTATTATTACTCTTACTAGTTATGCTGCTGGTCAGTACTAGTACCATAGTGCCTGATTAGCACTACACTCACTCAGTAGTAATTTATTATACCAGCTTAATCTCCTGTACATTGTATATTACTATTGCACTTTACTGTTACATTTGCACTCTGGGTGGATGGCAAACGTTGTTGTACTGTACTTGTGCTGTATAATGACAATACATTTGAATCTAATCCAGTGGTTCTCAAACTACGGGTCGCAACCCAAATTGGGGTTGCGGATAGGTGACAGTGGGGTGGGGTCATGCATTGGCAAGAAAAAAATATAATAATAATAAAAGAAAAATTATATTTTTTATAAATGTGTATTGATAACATAGTGCTGTAATAAAATGTTCTAATAAATATGCATGATCAAGTTCAACAACGTGTGCTTTTATTTTGATATTCCGTAATTCCACGTTTGAAATTACGCGATACATTAAGTGTGGGGTCCCCAAAAAATATCCTAAATAAAATGGGGTCGCGGCATGAAAAAGTTTGAACCCCCTGATCTAATCTAATCACTACCTATTAGAATATAGCCCACTTACTGATTTGCTTAGGGAGTGGCCTTCTCCCCTGCCAGGCTGTGTTCTTACCAGAGAGAAGTCAACAATTACTCCATTGGACAAGTAATTAATAGAATAAATATATAATTATATATATATAATTATTATTATATAATTAATTATATAAAAATAATTATAAAAAAAAACGTAATATCGCCACACAGCCTATAATAAAATATATAATTTAAAATTAGATTCAAATGTATTGTTATTATACAGTACAACAAAAATAAGTGCAAACCAGAGTGCAAATGTAACAGTAAAGTGCTGTAGTAATATACAATGTACAGGAGATTAAACTGGGTATAAAGTAAATTAGTACTACTGAGTAATAGTGCTAATCGGATGTATGTACAGAGTTGTAGTATTATAATATGTACAGTGATACAGGTATGAAGACACTATGGTAGTAAGTCATACTGGCCAGCAGCGTAACTAGTAAGCGTAGGAACGGGATATGTACTCAGATTTTTTTTAATTTCTTTTTTAAATACATTTTATTGTTGATCCTGGGAGGCTTATCATTCCACAGACATTTCCTGAATATAACATTGCATTTATGAAACCATTGTTTTTCTCAAAAGCTAAAGGAATAGCACTGAGGAGACATGTAATACGTGGGAGAATATTCATTTTGATTGTATCTATTTTGCCCCAGAGTGAAAGGGGAGCTTTTTCCATCTTTCAATGTCTTCTATTATAAGATTTTTCAATATATTCATATTATGATAATAGTGCAATATATTGCAATATTGTCTATTTGAGGAGTCCGAATTATGCCAATATATTTAATGCCTCCTGACAACCATTTAAAATGCAATGAGGGCGTGCAATTACATTGGACATTTAGTGGCAAGGCTTCTGATTTCTCCCAGTTCATTTTATAACCTGACATATTACTATTATTAACTTGATTTACTGATTTGGTATTTGTAAACAATTAGCGGTATATTGTCTGCAAAGATGGTTACTCTTTCCATGTGTTAGGGTTAGTGTAATTCAGTCTCAATGGAACAAAAAAATCATTCACAAAACCCACAGTAACGAACCAATTACTCTCACACCATCGAGTCCCGATATGTTGCCACATAAACGTCACAACTTAAGTTTTCCCGTTACCAACTTTCAACCTCTTCTAAATGTATCATAAAAGTGAACAACGCTATGCCCGCTATACCCTACAGTAGTACATTAGCTCATCTTGCCATAAATGGACAACATAGGTCTGAATGGCTTCAGAACAAAGTGCATAATATCTCCTCCCGTGGTGTTCCAGTGAACTCGAGCATAAGGAGAGGGGAGAGAATGCTCTCTTTGTTACCGTCTCTGGCCCCGCTGCTCATAGCCCAGTGGAACCATGGATACAGGCGGCCTGAACGGACATAGGGCCCTGCGGACAATCACGCTCATTATTTATGAGGATGTGGTTATGGTTTCTTGACCTCAGTCATTTGGTACCGTATACTGCATTCTTGTCCCTGCGAAACATGTAAACCAGACGGCGATGGAACCGAAAGAAAGACATTTCAAAACAATAGGATAACATAATCGGACATCCTTGCACTGAGAAGTGTCTACCAGCTTAGATCGAAAATGTTCTGCGTTAACTTGTCCTAATAAACTAACCTACACTGTAACACGCAACACTTTGATGAATATTGTTACTCAGCTGATAGAGTTGTACCCTTCCTGATGACCTGTCGTACAGAACTTGTAAGTCGCTTTGGATAAAAGCGTCAGCTAAATGACTAAATGTAAATGTAAACATCCGATTCTGAATCAGTTCTATGCTTCGCAGGTGATGTTGCTGTGCCTGCCTGGACAGACGGTCTGGTTCTGAGGCTCCACTCTGAGCCCTTCAGAGAAGGGGGTGTTCCCCACCTTCTCCCTCCCTCACTGTCCCTCAAAGACGGGGAGAATAATAAGCAGTAAACCGGGGAAGTGGAGAGAGAGAGAGGGGGGGGGTGAGGGAAAAGGGTCCAACTTTAGAACAGAGGGGTGACAAAAGAGTGGGGGGTGTTTCCACAGTGACTGAGTCAAGCTGGTCGAGTCACATGGCTCGGGGTTCTATTGAGAGCAGTGAGCCGAGGCTCCAGCCTCCAGTCTCAGTTCATGTGTTGGAAGCCGATGGCAGCAACATGAGTGGAAACCAACAGGACCGTGGAATGATGACGGCAACCAGCGACTATCTGAACAGGACAGCAGCTCTGGGAGTGCCTGACCAGGAGATGAACACCGCCTTGTTTGGTATTTGCATATATTTCATCTGATATGTATAATCCATCAACGAGATAGCATCACAGAACTAGGAGGTGAATGGGTATTTCAAGGTTTCTGTTAGGGCTGGGCGATTAATGGAGTTTCAATTTCAATTAAGAGTTTGGCTTCCCACAATCATGAAAACAAGATAATTGAGATGAAACAATTATTGGGTCGTATTGCCGTGTTGCTCTCATTTTGTCTCGTGTTGTAAATGCAGTGCACCCTTCCTTCACAGCAGTGCGCTCCACCCCTCGCAACAAGCCCAAACAGTAGTTTCAGCTGGTGTTGAGGAGGGAGGAGGAGCCACGGCACGTTTCTTCAGTTATTTTGAAATGTCTGGTAACTTGTAGAAGAAGACAGAAAGGCAGCCTTTGGTCGAGAAGAAAGGTCAGACAGATTGCAGTTGTCTGGAAGCATTTTGGTTCTGAGGAGTCTGACTTGGAACAAGATAAAATACTGTGCAAGACCTGTTACATGGTGGTTGTGGCTTCACCACAAAGAAAGTAAACACCAGTGTTTAAGTTCAATAAACACATATGTTCACAAATCAACGAATAATCTAGTTTAACTCATTGGCTGCCACGCTGTTTCCGGGATATGGCTATGAGCTGCCATGCATTCAACTAATGGAGTCAGTCACCTTGTTTGCAGGGCTATAACTATATTCTATATTATAGCTATGGATGCAATACTATGGCCCATTTGACATCGAGTATCTATGGTTCAATATGTGAAAAAGAAAGGATTTTTCAATCCATACATTCCCGTTTTATACCGTGGTGAATATAAGTATGGTTTTAGAGCGGCCTAGGGTCATTCCTGGGAGGCTAGTAATAGCCCACAATGTGTATTATACTAAATCCATTGGCATTTCGTCCCAACACACGCTACAATTAAAAAATCAAATGCATATGATAGGTATTATGTTCCATCATGAATGCATGAAAGGAGGGGGGGGGGGGGTCGTTTCTGATTAATTAATTGTCAATAACGGCATTCGTTATTACAACATCATACGCTGATCAGGGCGATGGCTATGAAAACAAGGCACAATCAAGCTGAAATTGACGTTAAATTGCTCTTACCTGTGGCCGGTGGGATTCCAAAAAGAATATTCCAATTATTTGATTGCCATCTGGTAGATCGTATGTCCATTTGGCCCACGACATAACCCACCACAGCATAATCGGGGGTCCCGAAAAACGATTCAATGCGATCGGGTGAAGCCCTAGGTTCAGGTTAGTAGAAAAGAGCGCCCGGAGGCATTTCATCGACACACAGCCCAATACACAAGGTTTCAAATGGTGCTCGATACCGCCGCCTGGTAGGATGCGGCCGGTATTGCACTTTAGCGATCTCAGACTCAGCCCCATGATAAGACCAGGCTCCCTGGATGGATAATGAATAGAAATATCGAATAAAAGAAACACTCGATCAAATAACGAGTATACTCGTTGTTGGCGTTCAACGATTGGCGGCCAATAACAAGTTTAATCGTTGTTGGCAGTGAATGAGTTAATAATTGTGATTTCAATATCAATCAAAATAATTATGGCAAAAATCATAATCACTAATAATTGTGTAATCATAAGAGCAGCCCTAGTTTCTGATTAAGTGGAACATGTGTTTTGCCTCTACCCAGAGTTCAAGGTCTTCAACATCATCCTTACTGCGCTGGCCTTGTGTGTCCTTACCTTCACTGGCCTTTACTGCATCACCGTGTGTTACAACCGCAGGAGGTAAGGATCATATTTAAATGGTGGGGATACCATGTAAACGGGCAACACTCACAGAAACAGGCGATAAAGTGAATGAATGGAAGCGGACAGTGCCGGTTAGCCTAGGCATTGTCCAACTAACACCTCTCCCGAAGGCTAACCGCTAACCGGCACTGTCTGCTTCCATTCATTGTGCTAAGCTAGGCTAACGTGCAGCCAGATAGCTTTCTGCTGAACACACAGAGGAAACTGGTATCTATCTTCGTGTCTCTCTCTGGAGAAGACGATAAGCTAATTTCCCAAAATGTTGGTGTGTTATTTTAAGTACCAGTATAAGTACCATTATACAATGGCATGCAAATATCTTGATTCTGATTAGCTGAAAGTCAAGTTAGACGTTGTGATATCGTATAACACACTCGACGTGACCCCAGAACCCGCCCACAACTGAATTTCTTTTTTATGACTCCGCCGTTCATTCCTTTTTCTGAATGAAACCAAGATGGCGGACAATAATCTTTATGAATGGATGTATTGATTTCTTCATAACGACTCATTAAAAAAAAGATAGTCAACTGGAATATGTTAGTTTTTTACACATGTTGGATTGTGTAATTGGTTTGTCATGACCCATTGTCAAAACAATAATAAATCGCGGGATTTATATGAAGTGTGTTCAAAAGGACATTTTCACTGGATGTCCCGCACAGGTTCGTTTGTAAACACAAGTTGTTCATCATGTCCGATTTCATTGTACATTTTGATCTATTTGGTGGACTGACCTTTGAGGAATGGGATGCACATTGCACAGCAGGAGAAAAGACATGCTGACATTGACGAAAACGAACTTATCAACCTTGAAAAGAACAGAAATGAGAAGATGACAATCAGACAAACAATTTGGGCCGTCAATTGTTTTAATATGTGGTGCGCGGAGCAGAAAGTTCAGATTGATTTAAAAACTGTTGACAAGAGCGAGTTCAACCAGGTCAGTTTTATGGAACTGTGAAGAACGGCAAGGGAGAACCATACGGGTTGAGCAGTTTAAATGGGTTAAGAGCAGCGCTGAACAGGTATAATGCCTAATAATAACAATTCTTTGCATTTATAAATTATACAGTATAGCCTAACCCTTCTACCTCTTGCAGGCTCATCTGCGCAAAAGCGCATTGCAGACGGTTCTGAGAATTCTGTTCCAGCTAAGAGGCAAAATAACAACACTTTTTTTTCTCAAACTGCACTATAACCGGGAATGTTACCATCAATGTAAATAACCATAATCACCCTGCATGACTGACTGTCCTGCATGACTTGTTCAGTTGCATTTTGTGGGCACGGCCCATTGGATAAACTTTTTCTGTTTTTGAAAAAATCTCCATTATGCTTCAATTACTGTGTTTATTGTATAGCAATAAGGTTGGGTGAATTAGGCCATTGTATAAAAGCATTAAATCACTTGAAGTCGGGTGTTATACTCATTAGATCACGCCTAGGGGGGTCTAACACCCCGACGCGCACAACACCCCCTAGGCGTGATCTAATGAGTATAACACACTCCTGCGCGTGATGTAATGCTTAAACATTTTATATGTACGGATTAATACGAAGTTACACCATAAGTTCAGTAATTACACTGTATAACGCAGGCTGTATTATGAAGAGTTACCGATACTTCCCTATGCATGTTGCCGAGGCAACTTCTTGTTTGCCCCTCCGAGTTGCCCTAAAGGTTGCCCACACTAGTACGCTGCCTTTACAGCTTCTTTACATCCTACTTTTCATGTGAGGTTTTGTATTATTTACTTCTGGTGTGAGAGCGACAAAAATCAATCAATCAACCCTTAAAGGTTTTGTGGAAAATCCAGACGGCAAATATCTAAGCAGTCAGAACCGCTGCCCGGTCTACAACCTTGAGTACAGCGCAGCATAAAAATTCCACTCGACTCATTAGCGCAATTAAGTGAGTCTTCTTTTTCCCCCCCTCAGGCAATCAAAAAGAGCGCACGTGTACGAGAGCGCGGTGACCCGTGATGAGCCGGTGAACCCGGTGGCGGTCAAAGCGGTCAAGAGGTCCACGAGTTTCAGAAACCCCCTGTCCCTCTTCAGAAAACCCGAGGGAGCCAAGGACAACTCCAGGATCTACTACATCTACACCAATCCTCTGCCCATCGGAGTGGAAGAGGACGAGACGACTAAACCCCCGGCCGGGCCGGCGGAGCGAGCCGTGCTGTCGCTGGCACAGTCGTTTCAGGAGTACGCCAGGCACCCCGACAGCGGTGTCATCCTGGACCCGCCCATCTTCTACATGCAGCTGTAGAGCGGGCGGGAGCGCTCCGCGTCGGGAGGGAGAGGCGGGATGTTTTCTACACACTGTTGCTTCTCACCCAAAACTTTTGAAAACGAATAACTCTTTTGTTTCTTTTCCACACTTTTTTAATGAAATTTTCATAAAACAATGATGACATGAGGTGCTTTAGAAAATAAGCAGAAAGTGAAAAGACGGCAACCAGAGAGCCGGAGCAAAGAAAATACTTCTCAAGATGGAAAAACACAATTATCACTGCTGAGCCAACGATCGTGCTCCCAGGCAAATGATTGGATTGTGTAAGAGTCAGTCACTCAGGCGATTGGCTGGGTCTCCCGGATCAGCCACTTCAGTGCCTCCTTGCGCCCCTGCCTCTCCAGCTCCGCCCCTATCGTCTCCCGGCACTGCCTGTGGTACTTGTCCACCCAGTCGCGCTGCGGGACGGAGAACGCGGTGTCGTCAGATCGCTTGAAATAAATATCATCGACATGTTTAACGGGCTAAAGAGGTTAACGACTTTCACAGAGCTCACCTGAAGATACAATATGTGTAATTCACAGTTTTAACCATGCATCGAAAACCATATAAATGCTGATGATATCACAGAATCTGAAGTAGATCGTAATATGTGTAAAATGTCCTTTAGAGAGACCCTTGAGATTCAGAAATAAATCCCTGAAGAGTCAGGAGGAATTTCTGAACCTATGTGGTTACGCCTTTACATTAAGAAAATAATATTACAGAATCCTACATTAGATTCAAATGTATTTGTCATCATACAGCACAAGTACAGTTCAACCAGAGTGCAAATGTAACCATAAAGTGCAATAGTAATATACAATGTACAGGTGATTAAACTGCGTATAAAATATATAATTAGTACAGTTAGTGCAAATCAGATGTACGTACAGAGTTGTAGTATGAATATGTACAGTGATACAGGTATAAAGACACTATGCACTATGTATATGTATATGGATATGTACAGATATAAATATAGTATCTAGTCTACAGATGCAGGTTGTAAACCGGTCACCTCTTTCTGAGTGAGCAGTTCTGTATTCATCATCTTCACTTGGATGGGGACAAGGGTGAGAGGATCAAACGTCAGACTCCCTCTATTCCTGTAGTTATACTGCAGACATACAGACACAGGGGGGGGGGGGCGGCAACAACACAAATATCATTCCTATCCATGTATTTTTCATTTTACACATTTTCTACCCTGAGGAGGACACTTGAACCGAGAACAGCTGTTAACCCTTTCACTACCACACTACAGAAGGTTAACCTTTCACTACCACACTACAGACGGTTAACAGTCTGTGGTGTGGTAGTGAAAGGGTTAACATTCTGTATTGTCACAGTGAAAGGGTTAACCATTTGGTAGGGTGATAGTGAAAGGGTTAATGTTCACTCCTTATTCAACCAATGTCATGTTTGACTGCTGCACTTTAAAAGTTGAACGTCTTACCTTGGGTTTAGCCGGAACGACGAGGACCACATTCTCGATTCGAATGCCAAATGAGCCGTCTTCATAGTACCCAGGCTCTAGAAGAACAGACAAGATGGAAGATAGTGATGGAACAGACAGAGCGACTACTGTGGGCGGTGTTGTAGGACTCGAGTCCGAGTCCAGGACTGATTTTCAGGACCCGTGACTTGACTTGGACTTGAGCACTGATGACTCGGACTTGGACTCGAGCATCGACTGCATTCGGACTCGGGATGGTGCAGACAAGGACTTGTTCATTGACAAATACAGTTTTGTTATTTTTTTTAATAGACCCTAATCATTTGGCATAAGATAGTGATGGCTAACTCATTGGACGCCAGACCCGATGATAGTCGGGTTAACTCGCCATCGCTTGAGCGCCAATCACGAGTATAGTCGGGTTTTAATCGTTATTTCTTTTATTAGCGATATCCATTCATTTTCATCCATCCAGCCTGATGTTATCGTTGGGAATGGGTCTGAGCTCGCAAAAGGGCAAATACCACCCCCTACGCCTTCTGGCTGGTATTGGACTCCACTGGGAATGGTATCGTTTTCTTTCTGGGACGATCCAAGCCATGCGGGCGTGGTTTAAATAATCAGGTGAGGTTGATTTCAGAAAGATTCGATAATCAGCCGAAAAATTACAACGTTTTTGTGTATTCCATTAAAGCAGTGGTTCTCAACTAGTCTAGCCTCGGGACCCAACATTTTCCTTAGTCATTAAGTCGCGACCCAACATTTTTAACCACTATGATTTATTTCAAATTCTTTTTTTTGCAGTAATACACAATCTTTCATGCACTGTTACAAACATGAAATAAACACAAAAAAGTGCAACAAAAGTGCAACTAGGGCTAAAAACCCAATGCAATAAAATAATAATAAATAATATTATGCTTCTTAGCAGATTTCTTAGCTTAAGATTCAAGATTCAAGATTCAAGATAACAGACCTAAGTTTGGGGGAACTAATGGGATAACTGGGGTTGCAACAAAAGTGCAACTAGGGCTAAAAACCCAATGAAATAAAATAATAATAATAATAATAATTGTAACTGAGGGGTACAATTCCCTGACTGTATTGATAAGTATGGTATCATTAAACCACTACCGCTTGATGTACTTTAACTTCTGGCCATACAGTACACGATATCTAAGTATGATGAACACTTTCCCACATATGAAATCAGGTCCACACAAATATAACAGTCGAAGGTTTAATATAGCAAAAGGTATATACAACATTCACTTAATTACATTTATGATTTGAATGCACTTGTAAGGCAAATGAGTATTCGTAGGCAAATCAACACTGAATGTCCAATCTCTGGTCACGCAGGAAGCAAGTATACAACCTGGTTCTTTAGGGAACTATAGCGATGGTACTTAAGGATTATAGCGGGATACTAAAGGGGTCCTGCTGGTTGTAAGTCAGTAGGGGGGGGGGGGGGGGGTTTGGAGAGCCGTCAGCTGCATCCCATCTGGCCAACGATTCCTGGGGAGAATTCAGGTACAGAACACAGTGCCCGCAGGATCTTGATCCACAGATGAATACACTTGGGCCCTCTTGTAGACGGTAGCTGTAGGCTGTAGGTCCACAACGAAGGAGAAGCGAGGCGGCCTCGGTCTGGGTTGAGCGCCGTCTCACCTGGGCTCCTCTCGGGGGTAATTCCAACACTCACCGGCGTTGGCTGTTATCCGCTCCACAAATCAAAGCACCCAAAGCAAATAGATATTCCATGCCGTATAGGCTCAGCAGTCGTCCGGGTAGGTAATCCAATGTGCAGGTCCACTCGTCCTCGCCCAGAACTCCTCGGATGAAAGCACCACGCGTGGTCTGCCCAGCCTGGTTAAGACTCTAGATAACGCGAGGAAACGATGGGGGTGCTGCTCACTTTAGAACTCTAACCGAACGATGCACCATACATAATAGACTATTATTAACTTAATAGAAATACGTCCCACTCGACGGTACAGTGCCAAACTATGACAATTCAGCTATGAATTTACACGAGGTCTCAATGCCTATTCTGGGGCCAAATAGGCCATACTGCACCACACGTGGGTCGTGGGTGAGGCTTCACGTCTGTTACTAGGTTGGAGGGTAAAGGACTAATGGACTAAAAGAAAGTTCTACTTTACTTGCGCCATATTTATATGCACGGTGAACAAATAGTACCATTCGTATTTCGGTAGCTGTATTTCGGTAGCCGTATTTCGGTAGCCGTATTCCTACGCGGAACCGGGGCTAGTTGGGACATGTTCGTCGGCACTATTGAACTTGACTCAAGGGGCCTGTCTGCTGGCGCCAGGTTCTTGTCCAATGAGAGAATGAACTATTATGGGCTGTAGTAGACTAAAGGGATATTCAGTGTATATGTACAAAGAATATACAAGGGATATCAAACGATATACAAATACTATTAAATATATATCCATAAATAAATATATATATTCGGTTTAATCTGATCCTTCACAACAGCCGCCCCCTAATTAGTCCCACCTAATTAGCTAAGCAGAGACAGATTAACCGCACTGTCTACCACTCAAGGTCCGCTGTAAGGGTCAGTCAACTCACAAAGTCGTGGGGTCATGGTCGTCATCGATAGTGTCTGGGAGTCTTGGCAGTTCTATTAGCCTCGCCACGGGTCGTGTGTAAGTCCGCCCTTGGACGAGCACTTCAGCTGCTCGGACCTTGCCATCGGCACCGGTGATCACTTTGCTTACGCGGCCAGCCGGCCACATAGCTCTGGGTAGTGACTGGTCGATAATCATGACGACTGTTCCTTCTGTCAAATTGTCTCTCTTTTACCCACTTCTGGCGGGTCTGTAGAGACGGTAGATAGTGGAGTAGGAAGCTATTCCAAAACTTGTCAGCCAGTACTTGACTGTACCTCCACATTCTTCGGCCGTTCGCTTCTTCAGGCCTGTACATTGTCTGGGGTAGCGCGGGGTCCAGCCGCCCCATCAAGAGTGTGTTGGGGGTGACTGGGTCGACATCTGCTACATCACTTGAGACGTAACCGAGGGGCTTGGAGTTCAATACTCCGTCGATCTCCGTGAGGACTGTCATTAGGACTTCTTCCGCCACAGTCTGGGCCCCAAGCACGGCGTACAGGGCTGTCTTTATAGAACGTACTTCTCGTTCCCAGGTTCCACCGAAGTGGGGTGCGTTCGGGGGATTAAACTGGAAGTCAATCTGGGATGGAGCGAGGTGGGTCTTAAGTTCTGGGCCCATAGCTTGGAAGCTCTCTCAGCTCTCTTTCTCCGCCTTTGAAGTTTGTCCCGTGATCAGACAACAATGTAGACAGTTTTCCTTTCCGTGATGTGAATCTTCGGAAGGCCATAAGGAATGAGTCTGTGCTCATGGTTGGAAGGAGTTCGATATGTATCGCTCTGGTGGTCATGCATTTGAATACAATACCCCACCGCTTCTCGGTTCCTCTTCCTTTCTTTATATACAACGGGCCAAAACAGTCCATGCCTGTGGAGTGAAAGGGCTTGTCGCCGAGTCAGAGGCGACAGGGAGGTAGGTCAGCCATCCGGGGTATGCTGGGCTGCGCGCGCCACTTTCGGCAGTCTAGACAGGTTCGCTGGAAGCGTCGCACTGCTTCTCTCCCTTGAAGTATCCAATAGCGACGTCTGATCTCCGCGAAGACTCTCTCTGCTCCTGCGTGGTGCACATCCTCGTCGTATTTCTTTATGATCAGCTCTGTGACCTTGTGTCGGCTGTTCAAGACTATCGGGTACTTAACGTCATCCGGTAGGTCGGGGGCTCTCCGCAGACGACCACCCACTCTGATGAGATTATGGGCGTCACTCTCGGGTGCCAGGTGGAGCAGTCTGCTGTCTGATGGGACGGGCTTTCCTCCCTGTAGACAGTCTAGCTCATCGGGGAACGAGTCTCTCTGGGCTCGTTGTAGTAGAAGAAGTTCTGCTTCTTCGTAGTCAGCTGCTGAAATGTCAGTGGTGGGCTGAATCTCTGGGTGGTGCCACAGGAATGTCTTTAGCTGCGCACTCTGTAGGGTGAGGCAATCATCTATGTTGGGGTCTGTGGAGGCGACTGTGCTCAATCCACAGAACATAGGTTTCTTGTTTTCAGCCTCCTCTTTACTCGCCTCCCGTGGGGTGGACGTAGGCCACTCTTCTTCCGGGAGCTTGAGGAACTCTGGTCCGTCACTGTAGATGTTGTGACGGGTGAGGTCATCTAGGGACATTCCCCGGGTGATGACGTCAGCTGGGTTGTGTTTGGTGTCCACATACCGCCAGCTTGCTGCTTGTTAACTCTTGAATCTCTGTGACTCTGACTCCCACGAAGACCTTGTATCTGCATGAATCAGACTTGATCCATGTGAGTACTGTCGTAGAGTCTGACCACAAGATTGTTCTTTGCACCGGGATGGTGAGTTCACGTTGGATTAACGTGGCTAGATGCGCTCCTGCTAGGGCTGCGCAGAGCTCTAGACGCGGGATAGATTGTTGCTTTCGTGGGGCTATTCTTGAGCGAGCCAGGATGAAAGTGGTGTGTATCTCTCCTCCCTTCTCTTGGGCACGCAAGTAGGCCACAGATCCATAGGCTACTTCGGAGGCGTCGCTGAAGACGTGTAGATCCATCTTGCATGTCTCTGGCCTCACTGTGGGTGGGAAGTAGCTGCGGCATATGTTGACGCCTGGGAGTGAGCGGAGTTCCGTCTCCCACTCTCTCCATGTGGAGGCAAGGTGTGCGGGTATTGGGTCGTCCCAGCCCTGGTCCTTGTCCCATAGTGCTCGTACAATCATCTTTGCCCTGGTGGTGTAAGGTAGAATACATCCCAACGGGTCATATTGTCTGGCGAGTGTTCTGTACACACTCCGTCTGGTGGTCGGTATCGCCGTCGACCTTCCCTGCTCCGTGGTCAGGGGTTTGTGTCTATAGTGGAGCGAGTCTGTTTTGAAGCGCCAGACTAGTCCTAGTGTCATTTCTTGGGCTTCTCCTGGGATGGTCGCCATCCAGGTCTCGCTACTGGCTGCCTTGTCCGCGGGGGAGAGGCTGCGCAATACTTGCGGGTCGCTGCTGGCCCACTGCCTGAGATCAAAGCCGCCTTTGATCAGGGAGGCGCGTAGCTTGAGTAGGAGAGCCTCGGCTTCTTCTTGGGTCGAAACGCTTTGTAAACAGTTGTCCACGTAGAAACTGTTCTTCACACTGTGTCGGACCTCTTCATCTGCTGCTGGGTCCTCTGCGACGTGTTTCTGCAGTGCAAATGTAGCACAGCACGGGCTGCATGTGGTTCCGAAGGGGAGGACTTCCCATTGGTAGATGGCTGGGTGCTCATCTCCGATCCTCTCTCTCCATAGGAACCGCAGTAGGGGCTTATCCTCCTCCACTAGTCTCACCTGCAGGAACATCCTTTTGATATCCCCGCTGATAGCCACCTTGTCCTGGCGGAAGCGTAGTAGCACGCCTAGTAGAGAGGGGCCGAGTGTGGGGCCGGGCAAGAGCTCTTTATTCAGATTCTGGGATCCGATCTGGTAGCTGCAGTTAAACACAATGCGATCCTTGCCGTTGTGGTGGACCTTGTGGTGCGGCACGTACCATGATTCGGTCGTCTGATCGGCCTCTTTAATGTCAATCTTCATTACGTGTCTCACTGTGATTAGCTTCTCAATCTCAGCGCGGTACACACTCTCTTGAGCGGGGTCTTTGGCTAGGCGCCGCTCTGTGTTCAATAGATACCGCTCCGTAGCTTCTTTCGTGGCGTGAAAGGTGGGCATTCCCTCTCGCCTCAGGAGTGGAGTTGCGTATCTCATCACTCCGCCGACTGTGACTCTCTTTGTCCCTTGCTTGAGGAGGTTTATGGCGTAAATGTGTTCTTTAGAACGAATGTCTTTCTTTTCGTTCTTAAAGGGCATTGTCTCTAGTGTCCATAGCCTCTCGACATGCTGCAGGAGAGTGGTGTCTTCTTCTGTCACTCTGGAGTGGAGGCAGCTAGTGGCTGCTGTTCGGTTGAGAGATTTAGCGAGGGGGCCTTGTAGTGTCCATCCTAGGCGGGTCTCGACTGCTGCAGGACAGCCTCTGGGTCCTGTATGGACCCGGTCTATCGGGACTATGAGGTCTGCATGGTCGGAGCCTATCAGCAGGGTCGGGGTGGCGCCGTCTATGAGCGGGATAGGTAGTTGACGCAGGTGCACATATTTATCCATCAGTTTGGCGATGGGGTAGGTGTACTGTGATAGTCCTATTTCTTGGCTGGTGAAAGCATTTGTAATCCTATACCGTCTCTCTGGCTGCCCGCTTGCTGCGATAGTGAAGGAGACATTCTCGCCTTTTATCGTCTTTAAATCTCTTCTTATTGTCCGAATCGTCATCTGGTTCTCGCTCCCCCGCAGTCCCAGCTGGGCCGCAGCGGATGCGAGGAGAAGGGTCTTCTCTGACCCGTCATCAAGGACGGCGTAAGTGTCCATGACTTTATCTTGGTGGCTCAATGTTACACGGACTACCTTTAAGAGCACCTGGGCGCCGCTGCTGCTGGCGGGGTCAATGTACATGACACTTGCCTTTGTGCTGCTCGATGGTGCAGGTGCAGGCTTTCTTCTGTTACTGTCGTGTAGGACATCTAGGTGGGCTCCGTCACACCGACTGCACCTCTTCTTTAGGCGGCACTCGGCTGCCATGTGACTGCGCGCACATCGGTAACAGCGCCTGTTGGACTTTATCCATTGACTCACTTCTTCTGCATTCATCTTCTTGAACAGGTCACATTGTGACAGCCAGTGTTCCTTCTCGCAGTACGGGCACACCATCTTCCACTTCTCTTTTCTCGAGGGGGTACTGTGGTTCTTACTGCTCGGTACTGATTCTGATTGGTGCATGACAGTCACTGATCTTCTTCCATCGTTTACTCTCCTAGGTCCCTCTCTGGAGCTTGGTGTGCTCCGCACGAATGTATCCAAGCGTAGGCTGCTGACTTCTCTCATCAGGAAGTCGGCTAAATCGAGGAGGGATGGTTCGGGACCGTTAGGATCACGGTGGTCTCTTTGCCGCCTAAAGCGCTCTTGTCTGGCGGGCGGAAGCTTCTCTAAAATCCTCTCGACGTTAGAGTTGGCGTATAGCTCGTGCATACCCTTTTCTCGTTGCGCTCCCAGCATCCCTACCAGGGACTGCACTTTTATAGACAGGTCGTCTAGTGAGCGATTGTCTGTTGCTGGGGGTAGGCGGTCAATATGCCTTATCTCTTGGATTACGTAATCCCATATACGTCCATATCTCTGGTCCAGCGCTGCTAGAGCCGCGGTGTATGGGGTCGTAGAGGTGGCATAGGCTAGCGCTATATTGTGCGCTCGGGGTACTTTCAGGTGCTTCAGTAATATTGCATACTTGTGGCGTTCGTCAACGACATCCACCATCATTGTCTCTAAGCACATCCGGAGCTCCGTGTACTGTGCTCGATTCTCATGGGTGAAGTCTGGAAACGTCGGTGTGCCAATGTATGACGCCGTGGATGGCTGGCACATCGGTGAGCGTTGGGAGAGAGGCCTCCTAGGCGAGTCTCCTCTTGCGCCTCTCTGTGGGCTGGTACCGGCAGGGTACCATGGCCCGCTGGTCCAGGTGCTGTTCCTCGGGGCTGGTCGTGCGTCATGCTCACCCGTGAATAGTCGGGGGTCTGTAGCGCAGCGCCGCGGGGGTATAGCCTGGGCTGTACTGGACCTCCTGGTCCGGTGGAGTACTGTGCTGTCGTCGGGCTTGGTTCTCCTCCTCTCCCTCTTCTTCTTCTGTCAGGTCCTCTAGATCCTGTAGTCGTTTATTTAGCCTCTCCGCAGTGTATGCTGCTCCTTCCTTGTAGCTGGGTCTCGCTTGGACCGGTCGGGGAAGGGGGTCTGCGGGGGGTATAGGCTCTCTCTGGTGGTCAAGTTCAGGGTCGCTTGGTCGGTTAGGGGATGCTGCCCTTGACTGTTGTCTCGACGAGGCCCTTGAACCCCTGGCGGAGGGAGAGGGTGTTGCCTTGGTGATCAGCTGCCTATTAGCTGCGCTTGTAGTCTGTCGCGCTCGCCCTGTAGTCTGTCGCGCTCGGCTTCGCGCTGGATGAGAGCGATGTCGCGCTCTGCTTCTCTTTGGGCACCGTCAGCGGCGCGCTGGGTGTCGGACCGGTCTCTTGCCATATTCTCTTCCGTCTGAAGGCGTCTCATCTCCAGGCGTATGTGCTCTTCTTCGCTCCGTTGCTGTGTTTGGAGTCGATCGCGTTCACCCTGAAGTCGAGCGCGTTCACCCTGGAGTCGATCGCGTTCGGTAGAGGCTGTCAGGCTGACGAGGAACGCCTGTGACAGCATCCTCTCCGCCTCGCTGGGGGAAGACGCTTGTAGAGGTGAGCCGCTCCTGGCTGTACTCGTTGGGGAGTCCTGGAGCTCTATCTCCTCGGCGCTCTCCTCATCTTGTTCCGTGCAGGGTTCCACCTCTGTAGGGTTGTCTTCCTCCCGGAGCTGGTCGGGGACTACTTCTTCGGTATTGGCGGGGGGTAAAGGCATGTCTGTTCCCTCCTGGTCCCCACCGTGAGCTTGGTCAGTTACATTAGAACCCACTAGGGCCTCTGTGGTCGGGGTAACCTGGTCGTTAAGGTCAGACATAATTTTACTTTCTACTTTTACCGCGTTTACCGTCTGTAGAAGGCTAGGTAGTTGACTGACAGCGTAATCCTCTAAGTACTGAGGTGTCTGTCGTCTGCGCCGCGGGCGTTCTACGTTAGGAGGACCGTTTCGTGGAGTGTTCATCATAGGCCATTTCAATATTAATAACACTATATTAATATTACACTAGTTACCCTCCGGCTCAAAGGACCAATTGTAACTGAGGGGTACAATTCCCTGACTGTATTGATAAGTATGGTATCATTAAACCACTACCGCTTGATGTACTTTAACTTCTGGCCATACAGTACACGATATCTAAGTATGATGAACACTTTCCCACATATGAAATCAGGTCCACACAAATATAACAGTCGAAGGTTTAATATAGCAAAAGGTATATACAACATCCACTTAATTACATTTATGATTTGAATGCACTTGTAAGGCAAATGAGTATTCGTAGGCAAATCAACACTGAATGTCCAATCTCTGGTCACGCAGGAAGCAAGTATACAACCTGGTTCTTTAGGGAACTATAGCGATGGTACTTAAGGATTATAGCGGGATACTAAAGGGGTCCTGCTGGTTGTAAGTCAGTAGGGGGGGGGGGTTTGGAGAGCCGTCAGCTGCATCCCATCTGGCCAACGATTCCTGGGGAGAATTCAGGTACAGAACACAGTGCCCGCAGGATCTTGATCCACAGATGAATACACTTGGGCCCTCTTGTAGATGGTAGCTGTAGGCTGTAGGTCCACAACAAAGGAGAAGCGAGGCGGCCTCGGTCTGGGTTGAGCGCCGTCTCACCTGGGCTCCTCTCTGGGGTAATTCCAACACTCACCGGCGTTGGCTGTTATCCGCTCCACAAATCAAAGCACCCAAAGCAAATAGATATTCCATGCCGTATAGGCTCAGCAGTCGTCCGGGTAGGTAATCCAATGTGCAGGTCCACTCGTCCTCGCCCAGAACTCCTCGGATGAAAGCACCACGCGTGGTCTGCCCAGCCTGGTTAAGACTCTAGATAACGCGAGGAAACGATGGGGGTGCTGCTCACTTTAGAACTCTAACCGAACGATGCACCATACATAATAGACTATTATTAACTTAATAGAAATACGTCCCACTCGACGGTACAGTGCCAAACTATGACAATTCAGCTATGAATTTACACGAGGTCTCAATGCCTATTCTGGGGCCAAATAGGCCATACTGCACCACACGTGGGTCGTGGGTGAGGCTTCACGTCTGTTACTAGGTTGGAGGGTAAAGGACTAATGGACTAAAAGAAAGTTCTACTTTACTTGCGCCATATTTATATGCACGGTGAACAAATAGTACCATTCGTATTTCGGTAGCCGTATTCCTACGCGGAACCGGGGCTAATTGGGACATGTTCGTCGGCACTATTGAACTTGACTCAAGGGGCCTGTCTGCTGGCGCCAGGTTCTTGTCCAATGAGAGAATGAACTATTATGGGCTGTAGTAGACTAAAGGGATATTCAGTGTATATGTACAAAGAATATACAAGGGATATCAAACGATATACAAATACTATTAAATATATATCCATAAATAAATATATATATTCGGTTTAATCTGATCCTTCACAACAATAATAATAATAATAATAATAATAATAATAATAATAATAATAATAATAATAATAATAATAATAATAATAATAATAATAATAATAATAATAATAATGCTTCTTAGCAGACTTCTTAGCTTAACATAACAGACCTACAGTAAGTTTGGGGGAACTAATGGGATAACTGGGGTTGCAAAAAAGTGCAACTAGGGCTAAAAACACAATGAAATAAAATAATAATAAGTAAGGGATAATGTATAGCTACGAGGTCATTGTCGCAAAATAATTGACCGACACGTAGTTTAAAATACCGAGCCGCTTCGGCGAGGTGTTTTAAACGTCAGTGAAGGTCAATTATTTTGCGACAATGACCGAGTAAAGCTATACATTATCCCGCTTATTACATGGCTAACTTACTAACAATATACCTAATTCATTTGACAAATCGCAGTTGTTCTGTGGCTCTGTCAGCCCAAATAAAGTGATTATTATTATCGCGGGCAGCCTCTGTTCTGGCTCCGCTATAATCTACACACACTCCGCTGTCAGTGCAGCCGCGGCAGGTGTTCTCTGATTTGCTGCACTGATGTGGGACATTATCCCGCTTATTACATGGCTAACTTACTAACAATATACCTAATTCATTTTACATCGACTCGCAACACTGGTTCTGGCTGCGTTCTGGCTCCGCTCGTCGCTCCGCCCCCTGTCATCGCCGGCAGCAGAACATCTAATTGCACTGAAACAGTGTGTGTCAGTGGGCTTGATTGCGAACAGCGGTCATTATTGAAAAAACAGCGGTCATTATTGAAAAATAATGACCGCTGTCGGGGGGCTATTGACCAATCACAAGCAAGCATTTCGGCGAATGTGAAAACGCCATGTAATAATAATAAATAATATATCCTTCTTAGCAGACTTCTTAGCTTAACATCCCAGGGAACTAATGGGATAACTGGGGATGTTGTTTGCTCCTGACAAGAGTCTCAAAGTCTGGGGTGATGGTAGACAAAGCAACTCTGAGGTCATGCTCAATGTCCAATCTGTTCCTCTGCTTTGTCTTCAGCTGGACCAGATACAAAGATAGGTAGTGCAAAAAATAAAAGTATTATTATTATTATTTTTTTTTTTACACACACACATCCGCAACCCACTCAAAATGGCCCCGCGACCCACTTTTGGGTCGCGACCCACCAGTTGAGAAACACTGCACTAAAGGGCTATTATCGCGTCTTTCTCTGGAATGACTAGAAATCACCAAAACTATACTCTTATTCAAAACGGTATAAAACGGAAATGTACCAATGAAAAAACAATCCGTTTTGTACATGTTGACTGCAAGCAACTCACTGATAATCGACGAGTGTATTAGACCCATAGCCATAATTTAAGATATATTTTAAGCACTCGCAAATCTCCCACTCCTCCCATTGATTAAAGCGTGGCCATCTAGACCTATATCGGGCATATGGCTCCGGCGCTGAATGAGTTAATACCGTAACATTATTTAATTTCATGCAAGGGCAGACACGTGTGTTCCACCTACATTCACATCAATACCCTCATGTTCAGTACTTAAGAGATGCCCTGAATCGTGCGCTTTGCTTACATGGATTTGACATCAAGTTCCAGCAAGAGCACTGCTAGATGTTCGATATGTAAACAAACTGTTGAAGAGAAACCGGGACAACCTCAAACTTCAACAGACATCTGTGGAGTGGACTCAACCTTGATGACTTGGACTCGGGTAATGGGGACTCGACTCGGACTCGTCTTTGGTGACTCAGACTTGGACACTGGGGACTCGAGAGAGACTCGACTCAGACTCGACTGGCTCTTCTTTGGTGACTCGGACTCGAACACTGGGGACTCGAGAGACTTGACTCAGACTCGACTCGGGCTCTTCTTTAGTGACTCAGACTTGAACACTGGGGACTCAAGAGAGACTCGACTCAGACTCGGACACTAGGGACTCAAGACTCGACTCAAGACTCGACTCAGACGCGAGATTTAGTGACTCGACTACAACTCTGGTGGGTATGTGCAAACCTTGTGCAACGTGTTGGTCCTGGAGCTCAGCGGGTAGAGCGCCACACTTACAATGGGACCAACAATGCCAGGGTTAGGGGTTTGATTCCCACTGGGACCAGCCATGCTAAACATGCATGCAGGTGTGGTTTGGGGCGGTGAGACCCTTTGCATGAAAGCATCCACCAAATGGCACGTATTACCAAAGTCTGTCTGGAAAGGTCAGTCCACTCTGCTTAGCACAATGAATGGAAGCGGACATGACCGGTTAGCCTAGGCATTGTCCAACTAATACCTCTCCCGAAGGCTAACCGGTCATGTCTGCTTCCATTCATTGTGCTAAGCTAGGCTAACATGCACCCAGATAGCTCTCTACTGAACGCACAGAGAGGAAACTGGTATCCATCTTCTTGTCTCTCTCTGGAGAAGACGGTAAGCTAATTTCCCAAAATGTTGGCGTGTTCCTTTAAAGATGAATAAATGACGTCCGTATCTGTACCGTCGCTGACGATCATGCCGGCCTCCAGGGGCTCGTCTGCGAAGGTCTTGTAGCTGATGCCACAGGGCCCCTCGTGGACATTGAGGAAGCAGCCCACGCCGTGGCCCGTGCCGTGCAGGTAGTCCAGGCCGGAGTCCCACAGCGCTGCGCGGGCGAACGAGTCCAGCAGGTGGCCTGGGCGGAGGAGGGCGGAGGAGTTTTATTTGTCACATACACGAGACATGCAGTGAAATGTAGGTGGCCATGCCCGCCTCCATTGTGCAAAAATACAAATAATTAAATAGAATACGAAAATAGAATAGACATGATAAAAAAAGTAATAAGAATAAAATGCAATGCTAAGCATAAGAAATAAAGGTAATGAGTAATATATACAATAATATACAAATATACAGTTCGGACTATTGCAAAAAAGTACAGTCGTTTTATATTAAAAAAAAATACCTTTTTGTAGTGTATTTGTATGTGGGGTGTGTGAGAGTGTAAGTGGGGATGTGTAGTGTGTGTGTTTGTGTTCTTATGTGTTTGTGTGTGGAGAGATCAGTGTGTGGAGAAATCAGTGTGTGGAGAGATCAGTGTCCAGTGTTCTGATGGCCTGAGGGAAGAAGCGGAGTCTGAGTCTCTGTTTTTGCTGCGTGAATGCGGAGGCGCTTGCCTGACCGCAGCAGCTTAGGGGTTAGGTTAGTGGGTCATTCTTCCTGACATGTAGTATTATGCAGTGGTGGTAGGTAACTAAGTATTTTTACTCAAGAATTGTACTTAAGTACAATTTTCTAGCTACTTGTACTTCATGAGTATTTAAATTTGAGGGAACTTTATACTTTTACTCCACTACATTTCAAGGGAAATGCTGTACTTTTTACTCCACTACATCTATCTGAACCTATCAGTTACTAGTTACTTTGAAGAAAAGGATTTTGCATAGAAAACACAATATACAAAATAGAAAATGTATGAAGATTATATACTTTCACATTAGAAGCATGTACATTTCAAGAGTACGTAATTAGAGCAGCGTAACTGGACCACATACCACTTTAACATGACCTATAGAGGTCAATGGATACACAAACATCACGTTACTTTAGATACTTAAGTACATTCAATAGCAAGTACATCTCTACTTTTACTTAAGTAGAATTTGAATGGAGGACTTTTACCAGAGTACTCATTTATCGGAGTATTTCTACTTTTATTTAAGTAAAGGAACTGTGTACTTCTTCCACCACTGGTATTATGTCCATGCACTCCCGAAATAACATGTTGCGTACTGTACATTATCTCTAGTAAATATCTAGGAATCTTGTGACCAAAACCGTGCATTACAATTATGGCAAGACCGCTGCGACTTCTATACGATTCACATGTCATTAGTTTCAGATCCTAACGTTGATGAAGCTGCTACCTTTGGTTCCGTTGGGGAAAACAGCAGCGCTGACGGCTATGTGTCCCTTCAGCACGTAAGTGAAGCACTCCTATAGGGAAAAGAATGCAAGAATTAATAACTGAGATGACTATGAATAATAATAGACCGCCGGCGTCAACTGACCCATCAAGCTATATGAATGAATGACATTTTAAATTGTATTTTCGTGTCATGTCCGACGACCCATCCCTTACAGGATTATAAGACACCAAAAACAATAATTGAATATAACGTTCACTAGGGATGGGTATTGTTAGGATTTTATCGATACTACTACTCTTATCGATACTGCTTAACGGTTCGGTACTTTATCGATACTCTTATCGGTTATTTTTTATTATTTTGCACACAAAAAAATAAAAATAAGAACATAATCGACATTGCTTTATTATTCTTTTATATAACTATATTAGATATTACTGCACATGGCTACTTTTTGATCAATTAATACAAGCAGTCAGATAAATTAACAATTTTGGGACTTTCTATTTTATTTAGAAAGTACTTAAATCAGAATGTCCCACCCAATACCCAGCTGTTAAAAACGGTTCAATACTCCATTTTATTAGTAGAGGCTGTGACACTATTTCACCCTATCCTCTGTCATCCTTCCTCTAGCTGCTAGGGTGAAGGGACTTTGTTGGTTGAGACCGGTGGTGGTAGAGGGAGGAGGGGTGGGCTGGGACATGGTGGCTGCAGCCTCAGCCTGACGATCTATAAAAAGTTGTCATCTTTCAAATCTATTTGTAGCTAAACAATTAGCTAAGCAATTATATTTGATGTATTAGCCTATTCGTAATAATTCGTTATTAGCCTAGCTAACTCCATATCTTGGCTTACCTGCAGTGGACGTGAATGCAGATGGAACACTGTGAGCAAAGCAGTCGAAAACGGCGCATTTCTGCACACTAATATTATGTTTTGCCAACAGATGTTTTGATAAATTGCTCGTATTGCCACCCTTACTGGCAAATGTTTTTTTTTTTTTTTTTTTTTTGTAAACTTAAATTTTTTATTAACAGTTATTTAGACAGACAGCACTTACAAAAAATAAATAATAAAAAATGAAGAAACTAGCATCACAATAAAAACAAAAGAAAAAACAGTGCACATAAATATTTACATGGGTATCACATGGTTAGTTGTCTGGTTCCCCTACTGTTGTTTTCTAGGTATTTGATATAAAGGTTGATTGTGTATCTCCCTTAAACAGGCATAAACAGGTAATTCCTACTCAAAGACGATAAATGCTGACTAAGGTTTGTATGTGTGATCTGGGTCCAGAGACCCTCCTTGAGCTTCTTTCTTCCCTTCTCCTTCGTCCTTTCTTTTTTTTTCTCTTGTTTATTAACTTTCACTTTGCCTTTTGGTTCACCCATACACAAACCACCTCATCCCTGAATATTTAATATCACACCGTTAAACAGACATAAATAATAAGGTATAAAAGCATTCAGCACTTGTAATATCCCAAAAACAAAATAGAAAATATTAACTAAAGTACAGGTGTGTGACATGGGTTCATAGACCCTGCTTGAACATCTTTCCTCCTTTACCCTTCGCTCTCTTGTGTTGCATTTGGTTCTTCCTCTGTGATGTCGTTCTCGTTCCTTTTATAATCCTCCCACTTTCCCCATCTTTCCCCAAATTTCTCTTCCTGTAACCTCAGCATGTGTGTTATCCTTTCCATATCCTGTATTTCTTCCACTATTCCTACCCATTTTGCTATTGTCGGTGGGTCTTCCTTGTACCACAGTCTCGTTATTGCTTTTCTGGCCGCTATCAACATTATCTTTATTAAATATTTGTCCCCCCCTTGTATTCCCTCGTGTGTCAGGTCTCCTAAGTAAAGCACCAGTCCTGTTTGTGGTAGCCCGTATCCTAATATTCTGATCATTGCTTCCCCTATCTCCTCCCAATACCCCTTCAGCTTCTGACATCCCCAGAATATGTGCGTGTGATTTGCCCCCTCCTTCCCACACATCCTCCAGCATGCTTTTTGTGTTGGTGCATATTTTCCCTTCAGCTCTGGGGTTATAAAGAATCTGATTATGTTTTTCCATCCAAATTCTTTCCATATTCTCGATCCTGTTGTTGAATGTTGTACCTCACATATGTTCCCCCATTCCTTCCCTGTTATTCCTATCTCTAGTTCTCTCTCCCATTTCTCCCTTATATAATCGGTCGTGTGTCCCTTGCTGGTCATTATAGCCCGGTATATTGCTGATATTACTCTTCCTTGCCCCCCTTCGTATGCCCATACTATCATCTTTATTATTCCATTCTGTTCCTCGTCTTTGGCCCCCCTTATTTCTTTGTTGTAGTAGTCTCTAACCTGTAGATATCTGAAGTGGTCCCTGTTTTCTAGTCCAAATTTCTCCTTTAATTTTTGTAGTGTCTGCATTTCTCCCTTCTCTATCATTTTGCATATTGCTGTTGCCCCCCCCCCTCTCCCACCTTCTGAATCCATGGTCTAACCTCCCTGGTTTGAATCTCTTGTCATGTGCTACCCATCTCAGGACCCCTGACTGCTTCTCCAATTTGTGTGTTTTTACTACTCTGTTCCATATGGTCAAGGTGCATTTGGTGATTGGATCTAATAGTCCCTCTTTTTCTTTAAATAGTTCCCTATCCCCCACCAGAGCTTGTACCTTGTATCCCTCCCCTTCTTTTTCAATGTCTTTCCATCTTGCCTCATATCTGTCGTTACACCAGCACGTCACTGCTCTCAGTTGTGCTGCATAGTAATAATCTTGTAGGCTGGGTACTGCCATCCCTCCCTCTTCCTTTGGTAGTTGTAGTGTTTTATATCTGACCCGTGGTCTTCTCCCCGCCCATATGAACCTCGATATCAGTCTGTCCCACTCCCTGAATTGATTCTGTGGTATTTGTATCGGTAGTGACTGGAATAGGTACAGTAACCTTGATAGTATGTTCATTTTAATGACCTCTATTCTTGAATTGAAGTCCAAGGGCATTACTGTCCATCTCTCTAGGTCTCTCTTTATGTTCTGATTTATCTGTGTATAATTCGCCTCAAACAGTTTCTCCACCCCTCTTGTGATGTTCACCCCTAAGTATTTAATCTTGTCCATGTCCCATCTTATCCCGTACTGTTCTCTAATTTCCGTCGTTGGAGAATAGTTCCATGCTAAGGTCTGTGTCTTTGTCACGTTTAGTTTGTATCCTGAGTAGTGGCCATATTCCTTCAGTAGATCCATCAGTGCCGGGAAGCTCTTTTCTGGTTGCCTCATGTATACTATCACGTCGTCTGCAAATAGGCCTAGTTTATATTCCGTTCCCTTTATCCTTACTCCCTTGATGTCCTCGGTCTGTCTGATCAGTTGTGCCAGTGGTTCTATGAAAACGGCGAAGAGCGTCGGTGAGAGACAACATCCCTGTCTGGTAGCCCTCTCTAATCTGATTCTATCCGTCAAGCTGCCATTCACCTTAACCCTCGCTGTCGGTTCTTGATATAGCGCCTTGATCATCTTCATCGCCCTCTCGTTCAGTCCGAACCTCATCAATGTTTTATATAAAAATGTCCAGCTCACACTGTCGAACGCTTTTTCTGCATCTAGGCTAATCAGTACCGCGCTACCCCCTTGTTTTTGTATCTCCTCTACTATGTGTAATGTCTTTCTCACGTTGTCCTGTGTCTGTCTTCCTTTAATAAATCCAGTTTGATCTTCATCTATAATGTCTGGCATAAACGTCTCAAATCTTTTTGATATTATCGATGTTTCCTGGTGGAAACAAGACGAAAGTCTTTCTCTGGTCTGCATCCCCTTAACAATTGTGTGTATTGAGCTGTACTGTATTGTACCCATTCTGCAATCTGTTAATAAAGTTTTCAATCAATCAATCAATACATCTTGTAATCTACGTTGAGTATGGACACAGGTCTGAAACTACTACATAATTCCCTATCCTTCCCTTCCTTCGGTATCGTGGTGATTATGGCTTCCTTCCACGAGGGGGGCATTTTCCCCTCTTCCATCGTGTGTCTGAACGCCGCCCCTAACATGGGTGCTAATTCAGTTCTAAATGTCTTGTAGAATTCCGATGGGAATCCGTCGCTCCCCGGAGACTTGTTGTTTTTAGCTCTACTAATTGCATCTTCCAGTTCTTGTTCCGTAATTATTTTATTTAATTCTTCATTCTGTTCTTTCCCTATCGATGGTAACTCTAGCTTCTCCAGATATGTTTCTATTTCCTCTTCTCCCGCTGCTTTTGGCTGTGTGTATAATTTCTCATAGTATTCTCTAAATGTCCTCTCTATTTCAGCTGGGTCCCTCAATATTTCATTAGTCTTTGTATCCCTTATTGTGTGTATCGTGTTCAACTTCTGTTGCGTTCTAATTCTCCTAGCCAACAGTCTGGTCGCTTTTGGTCCCCCTTCATAGTACGTTTGTTTCATGAACCTCGCTTTCTTTTCTATTTCCGTCAATAATTCCCTATTTATCCTGGCCTTTACCTCTTTGATTTCTCCGAGCGTTTCCTGTTCTTTTGATATCTGGTGTCTCCCCTCTAGCTTCTTCAGCTTCCCTATCAGATTGTGATATGTCTCCGTTCTGGCCTTCTTCAGCATTGCTGTTTTTTCCATCAATTTCCCCCTTATCACTACCTTCAGTGTGTCCCATAGAATGTTCGGGTCTACCGCCCCGTTGTCATTTTCTTCCTTATATCTGGCTATCTCCTCCTTGATCTGACTCACCACCCCTTTGTTATTTAATATTCCTACATTTAGTCTCCAAATCGTGTTCCTCCGTCTCCCTTCTAGATCTACTGTCAGATATATGGCACTGTGATCCGATATGTCCGCTACTCCTATACTGCTCTCCCGTGCCCTGTAACTGTCCCCCGTCGTCATCAAAAAGTAGTCTATTCTCGCATATGTCACGTGTGGGTGTGAGTAATGTGTGTATTCCCTGTCCATGGCGTGCATCTCCCTCCAAACGTCTGTAATTCCCATTTCCGTCATCTGAATATTCATATATCTACTGATGGGCGCCCGTCCTTTTCTAGTACTCGTGGTGTCTAGGTCGTGATTCAGTACTACGTTAAAATCTCCCGTACATATCAATATCCCTTCTAGTTCCATCACTATCATGTCAAAAATGGTCTCATATAAATCCCTCTCACTCTCTGGGGGTGCATAAACATTTACTAACGTAACCATTTGGCCCTCCATTTTCCCCTTCACCAGAACAAACCTTCCCTCCTTGTCTCTTACTTCCTTGATCAATTCAAATTTGACTGTGTTTTTGATTAACGTGATTACTCCTCTCCTCGGGTTTTGTTCAAAGGAACTATAGTATGCATTTTCATATCCAAATCTCTTCAGTTTCTCATGACCCTGTGCTACCAAATGTGTCTCCTGCAGAAAAATCACTTCCATCTCACTTTTTTTACATTTCAACATCACTTTGCCCCTTTTTATCGCATTATTCATTCCATTAACGTTTAACGACATCATTTTTATACCTTTAACCCTTGTCATCTTTCTTCTTCTTTCGTCTGTCAGTCCCCCCCATGTCACACTCATTCCCCCCTCCGGTTGGAGCCTCCGCTCTCTTCACCGAATACATATAGTGATTAACATAAATAAAAAACATAAAGTGCTCCCAAGGCGTTCGGGGGGTCCCTGTGTCCCCCCCTGTCCCCTGTTGGTGGGTGAGGGGTAATTGCCCTCCTAACGAGGGGCCCCCTCCTGACGGCTTGGGGGTTTGAAACCCTTGCCCCCAATCGCTCGTCATATTTGTCCAGCTTTCTTACTGTTTTTTTTTTTGCTTTCGAGCTCCTGGTCAAAAGCGCTCTGTCCTTCCTTTTGATCAAAGACCCTCTTTTCTTGGTCCTCTCATATGTTTCATTGTCCCTCCTTCCTCCCATATCCGTGTGCGGTGTCTCCCGTGTACCCCTTATTATTTTCTTTTCCTCTCCTCTATTTTCTATGTGATGTCCATTTATCCCCTTAATCCCTCCCAACTGTGTTACTCACAGCATGTGTCTATGTATCTGTTTCAGTATGTTCTGTGTCTCGCCTTTCAAACCTAGTTATATTTCCATTTATTTCCTCCATCAGCTTGTGTATTATGTGTCCATGTATACGTTACGTTCATTTCTATATCCTGCCTCTACCTGGGAATGTGTGCTTATGCATATGTTATTTCAGTTTCTATACTTTGTCTCTATTTGAATAGTTTTTTCAATCTCTTGTGCGTGTACTCATCTGTTCGCCTCCTCCCGCCTCCTCTCCGTCTGGCCTCCTCATCCGTCTCCGTCCTCGCTCCGTCACGTTTCACCTCCGCCTTCTCCTCTCTCCTCCCTCCTGTTTCGGTCTCCCACTCTGATCCACCTGCGGGCTCCCTCCAATCTCTGCTGCAGGCTCCGCGTCTGTTCCTCCCGCCTCCTTCCTTCTCCGTCCTCCAACATCCTCATCCCTCGCCGTCTCATCTCTCGCTCCGCTTCTCGTGCCGTCGCGTACATCGCCGCCCCTTCCTCCCAGTGAATCCTTAGCGAGGTCATGGGTGACTGGAATCTCATTCCGTTTTCTTTCAGGGTTTTCTTCAGTCCCGCGTAGGACCTGCGTGTTATCGCTACCGCTGTCGAGTAGTCGTGATCAAATGATAGTCTTTTCCCTTCGATTTCAATCTTCTTGGTCCACGCGGTTCTGAGTACCAATTCCTTAACCTCGAATCTCAGAAAGTTAATAATCACCGCCCTCGGAGGTCTGTCCGGTTGTGGTCTCGGAGCCAACGCCCTGTGGGCCCTCTGTATCTCCATTTTTTCCAGTCCCGTTTCCTTCATTTGTTCTTTGATAAGCTTTTCCACATATAGGGTCACCGATTCCCCTTCGACTCCTTCTTTCAGTCCCCATATTCTGATGTTATTTCTCCGTGACCTCCCCTCCATGTCCGACATCTTTGTCTCCATCTGTTCTTGTTTCTGAATCACACATGTTAATACCTCGTGTATCTCCGTATTCCATTCCTCCGCGTGTGACGTCCTAGTCTGTAACTCGGTCACGTTTCTGTCCTGTTCCGCCATCTTCTCCTCCACCCTTTTGATTTCTGTATTCATTTCACCTCTGAAGTCCTCCTGTTCCTTCTTCAATTCCTCCCGTAGCTTCCCAATATCATTCCTTATCGTGTCCGTGTTCAGTTTTATCGCCGCTGTTATGTTCTCCAGTATCCCGGCCTGCATGATCACGGCCCATCCTGGCATTCCTGTGTCTGCCTCAGCGGTACCTCCCCCTTCTTTCGCCTGGCTTTTCTCGGCTTCGCTTCGGGGATTCTGTTTCTTCAAATTCTCTCCTTCTCGTATGTTCTCCATTTCTATTTCCTTCACAATAGTTGTCTCTTCCTTACTTCTCGTGAGCATTTTCCTTTTTAATTACTTTTCGGGTCTTTTTTTATCCGTTTTTTTCACTCATTTGACCAGGAGCTCTATCGCACGTGTGTTACCCGTCTGCTCTCATACCGGAAGTCACTGGCAAATGTTTTGTTGCACTTGTGGCAACGTGCGTTGTCGGCATCGACTCTCGTAAAGTGTACCCATACTTCCGAGTGCTTCGCTCTCTGCGCCATGACGAGTGCATGCAGAGCTGTCTGTGTGCTGCGCGCTTCAGCAGCACGGAGCAACGGACTGGCACCCCCTTAAGTACCCGTGTGTGTGAGTGTGAGTGTGGGCGGCTCACGACGAGTGAGTGTAATAACGGCTCGCTCCGGCTCGCTCCTCGTGCAGAGAGAGGAGAGATAGTTTGCAACATTTAAATTCCTCGAAAAAAAAACTCATAATAATAATAATTTCTAGAGTATCGATAGCAGTACCGATAACGTCGGAGCTTATCAATACTCTTGTTTTTTGTATGTTTACTCATACTATCTCTCTTATAATGCCAGATTCCCCTTGTCATGGGGTTACATATGCAAGACCGAAATAGGCAGTTGGAAATGGATTGAGGAGAATATTTTATCAGAACTTAGTAAGACGGTATCCTTGGTATCATTATGGTTTCACCCCAAACCTAACTTTAAAATGGATAACCCTATAATAAGATTTTCATGTGAGATAATCAAAACCCTACAGAAACGGCTAGCCTTCAAAGGGATCTCTTTACCTTCATGCCCCATTTGGTCTAACCCCCTATTAACACTTTCTTCGCCAGGCTTATGTACATCATTATACCATCCTCTGCCAGCTCTATTTGTCTATGGAGAAGTTCCCCTTCTTTGCAGGCCTATAACTTTTTAAATTGTATTGCTAAATTGACATTACTATGGCCCATTCAACATCAAGTATCTATTGTTCAGGGTGTAGCAACGTTATACTTTTTCATTCACATATTCATACTAAAATACGGTCTAAAGTATAAGTATGTTTTTATCGTTTTCTGCAGAACGTGATTTATAGCCCTAAATGCATTATATTGATGATTGTATACAGTTTGATAGCGATCGGCGCAAGATAAAAAATTTCAAATGGACGTGCTTCTAGAAGTTACAACTTATCATCTGATGTTTACCGGATGGGGGGGGGGTCGTTTATAATTCCGTGGCCAACGTTAGATGATTCATCTAGTGTGGGTGATATGATCATTAGAGCAGTTTGTATCGAACACGTTAAAAAAAAACACTGAAACTCACCGTAGCTTCCTCGTAGCGTTGGGCGATGAGCGTGGAGCGATGTTGAAATATGCGATCCATCTCCAGGTTGTATAATAGTATATACGTCCAAATCATGTTGTTTATCGAGTTATTGGTAACGGATTGCTATCCATTGTGTCTAGCTCGAGTCCCGGGACTATTAGCGAGTGATCGGACCGAATTGGAATGAGCACCAGCTTCCGTTTCCGGTTTCCGGTTTGGGCGATCCGCCGATCGGCCACCAGATGGCGCTCTTGAACCGTTGGAGAGTTGAGAGGGGATCAACAGTAGATCTCAAGTCTCCGGGGGAGAAATATGATTGCGATCACAGATTTTTGAAATATTGATCTCAATGACGTGTTACGCGTCATTGGCAGAATGAGCATGGCGGGGAATGACGAGTTTAGGCGTCCTTGGCAGAGAAAGTGTTAATGGCTGGGGGCAGTACACTAGTAAATACTTCATGGCAGGGTAAAGGAATACATCAACTAGGACAGATTGTGAAGGATGGAGAGACAATACCCTTTAATGAATCGAAAGATCTGTATAATTTAAGAGATAGTGAATTCATGTTGTACTTTCAGTTAAGATCTGTAGTGAGATCAGTATCCATTAAAAATAGAGATATGGGGATACATAAGGATTTGGATGACAGACTAAGAAGGATCGCTTCAGAAAGGAGGTCAGTATCTAAGATCTATAGGTTACTGTCACTTAGCTCATCAGATGGCCTGGCCTCCATTAAACAGCAGTGGGAGAGGGATTTGAAGGTTTCCTTGACTGCTCCACAATGGGAGACGGTTTTAAAAAATACAACAACATCATCCAAATGTGTAAGATATAAAATGATACAATTAAAGGTAGTTCATCGAGCCTATATTACACCATGTAAAATTAAATAAATGGATCAAGCCATCTCAGATTTGTGCTGGCATGGATGTGGGGAGGTAGGAACACTCATCCACATGTTGTGGCATTGCCCCACAGTGAAGAGTTTTTGGCACAAGGTCATTTTAAGACTATCCTCTATTCTCAGTGTTAAGATACCCTTATGTCCAAAAGTCTGCCTCTTGGGCATAGGGGTAGTTGGTATACAATCAGCACTTACGCAACGCATCATTACACTAGCACTATGTCAGTTAAGCGTACAATCATGATGAACTGGAAGATCCAAAAGCCAAATTGTTTCTGCATGGACACCTGGATGAGGGATTTCATGGACCTATTGACAATGGAACGAGCAGCCTCAACGATCGCTGAACATGACCATGGAGAGGACGGTCCCTGGATCTATATAAGGACATATTTGGAGAATACTTATGACTGAAAGCAGGAGTGTTTGATCTGCACCCATTTTGTTAGTGTGTTTTGTCTGTATTGTACCGTTTGTGAGTTTTGTTTTGTCTGTATTGTATTGTTTATTGTTTGTGAGTTTAGTATTATTTGTATTGTACCGTTTGTGAGTTTAGTTTTGTCTGTATTGTACTGTATTTATGTTGAGCGGTTTTGTGTTTCAAACTATTAATTAAAAAAGGTTTGTAAGCTACACCATGCACACCATCAGAGGCCAAAATAAATACATCATCACATATATGTTCTTTTCATACGTTTATCCCAAGCTTTCTCTAAATATTCTGCAAGTGCAGAATAAAAAAATCCATATAAAAAATCCATTTGTCTTTCTGCATCACTCAACCACATTAACTCAAGGTTTTTACACCTGTCAAATAACATTTGACGCAACTCATAATATAATGGACAATAAAACATAAAATGAAACTCATTCTCAATATCAATATTACAGTAAATCCGCTCTTCTTCTGTGACCCCCCCCCCGTAACGTCCGGTTTTGAGGTGCAGGGGCAAAATCCCAGAGCGGAGCTGGGCACATAATGACCTTTGTCTTTTAGATAATATAGCACACACATATTTTTCATTCAACAACTTTTTATCGTACTAAATGTTCTTTGGTTTATGTAGTATTTCCTGTGACCATTTAATCTGCTGTATGTTACTACTATAACTACCTTCTCAAAAGCAGCGGGGACTCCAAAATGCATGGTGCGGGTGACGTCTGTCGTTCCATCTCTGGACAAACATGACAACGTGGGGTTAAAGATAAGATAAGATAAGATATTCCTTTATTGATCCCCTTGGGGAAATTCAGGCATCATAGCAGCATGGGGGAAGGGGGGGGGGGTGGTACAGGTAGTAAAAACAACACAGGCAGTGTAAACAATTAGGTCAATTTGGTCAATATAATTTACTATCTAACTAGCTGAAAAAGAATATTCACATTATTCACAGTGTCACATAAGGTGCAGTATGCATAAGGTAGTGTTATAATTTACTATCTACTGAGTATACATTATTCACAGTATCACAGTATCCACTGAAATATACATTATTCACAGTATCACAGTAAAGATGGAAAGCCGCTGGTATTCCTGTTATGCAACGGGCACTGGGTATGAAGGCGTTGGTGATTAAGATGATTCTTAAGTTAAAATCACCAGAATCATTCAAATAAATACAGATGGATTAGCGTAAAAAATATGCAGTTGTATAATAATAGCGTGTATGTCGCCATCGATGCTTTTCTTACGTGTACTGGGCTCCGGAGTCGATCAGATATACTTCCTTCGTGCTGAGTGTCCTGTTTGTCTCAGGCAAGGGTCTACAGGACATGGGACACGGGGGGATCAAGTAAAAACAAGACAAACAGTATCCAAGACAGGGAGAGACAGGGAGAAAGACAGAGAGGTGTAGGGAGATAGAGAAACAGGGAGAGAGAGACGGGGGGGGGGGGGGGGGGGTGTTGTAGGGAGATAGAGAAACAGGGAGAGAGAGAGGGGTTGCAGGGAGATAGAGAAACAGAGAGAGAGGGGGGGAGAGAGAGAGTGATAAGTGGAGAGAGAGAGAGAGAGAGAGAGAGAGAGAGAGAGAGACACTACGGTGGGGACTTGTCCTTCTCCCCCTCACAATGCTGGTGTGTGTGTGTGTGTGTGTGTCTCGGCAGTCGGCAGTCAGCTGTAATGACACGCTCGGATCAAACGGACTGACCTGTAATGTATGATTGCTCCATTAGGTCCTACGCTGGAAATTGTAGGGAAACTGAGACCGACAAAATCCTTCTGTTGACTGAAAGGACACGTTTAATTACCTCTCAAGACTGTAAATGGTAAATGGTGCATTTATATAGCAGCTTTTATCCAAAGCGCTTTACAATTTTGTTCCTCACATTCACCCATTCACTCACACACTAACGGCGGAGGCGAACATGCAAGGTGCCGACCTGCTCATCGGGAGCAGTTAGGGGTTAAGTGTCTTGCTCAAGGACACTTCCACATTCTGCCCGGGAGGAGTGGGAATCGAACCGGGAAGCTCCGGATTACCAGACGACTGCTCTACCTCCCGAGCCACTGACGCACTGTACAACATCCTGGAGTGTTGCACTTTCATGGCCAGAAGATGGCAATATAAATACAAAACACTAGGGATGGGTATTTCCAGTCATTTAGCAGTCGAGTGCTCAATGACTTGTACCTCAGAACATCTCCAAATGACCTGCCTGAAACAGTGAACAGGATGAGGATGAAAGAGCTCTTTGTTGTCATTGTTTTCTCTAAAGGTTCGCTCTAACTGGAAGTGAGAACACATTCACTCGTTCATTCATTCAACCTTTATTTAGTCTCGAAGATCATTGAGAGTTCAACTCTCAGTTCAGACGATGTCGAGAAATACGACGCACGATAAATCAATCAACACAAGGGAGTCAAACAATAAACCCACCTGCGGTATTCCTCAGCCTTATCCGCTGCAGAGATCTCAGTCACAGTGCCCTTTGGAATCTGTTGAGAATTACGTCAGCTCCTTCACTGGGTCACAGTGTCTAAACACTTCTAAACACTGCTTAGAAGTGTTATGCAATTGATTGATTGAATTAATTTATTTGACAACTTTGAAAAAGAAAAAAATACATATATTTGAAGCAAGCTTCTTAAAAGCTGAGCAGCAGATTTTTACAATACAGCACCAACAATGGTAACAACAACAAATAACCCTAAGGTTAGGGTTAGGTTTTTATAATAATATTCAAAGGCCAATTAAGAGTTATAGAGTGAGAGGCAGAGAGAGAGAGAGAGAGAGAGAGAGAGAGGTAAAGGGAGAGTATAACTAATCAGCAGGAGGGACGGAATGAGATAAAGAGAGAGAGAGAGAGAGAGAGAGAGAGAGAGAGAGAGAGAGAGAGAGAGAGAGAGAGAGAGAGAGCACAAAGACACTAGGGGGAAATGGAGTGAGAGCGAGAGAGGTAAAATAATTTACCTAAACCCCATCTTTATCCAGGATTAATACCTAATAATGTGTACGTGAATACATACTGGGGTAGGAGGGAGCGGACTGTATATTATATGAAGGGTGTGGGTTGGAGAAAGTGAAATACCTCCTTTTCCAGCCATGCAAACAGCTCACACAGAGCGACCGCATCCTTGATCTGTTGGTTTGGGGGAAGATGTGGGGCTTTAACATGACCTTATTTTACATGACGACAGATTTGAATAATAGTCCTGTCATTTTATGCAAGAATGGAGCACAACCTAGAACAAATTGGAAAAGAAGCAAACTCAACTGATTTTGTATCTTCAATATGTCCCGAGTGAGGGAAAAAAAGGTCCCAGGGAATCTCATGGGAGGAAAGTTTTGAAAATGACTCAAATACAATCATACGAAAAACATCCTCTTTAATACCTACACAGGTGAATAGGGTTACATTTTTAACCAATAGATAGGACCATGAAAATGTACATTACATTAAGACAAAATGTACATTACATTAAGACAAACAAAAAAATGTATTACACGTTTTCTTAAATTGTTTGTTTTCGTGAGCAAATGGTGTATAATCTAATTATGTATGCACTCATTTGCATAAACCACAACCGATGTAAACATTGAATAAAGCCAGGTGAAAATGTTTTGTTGAATGTTTGACTTTTACAGTAAAATACTTAATGTTAAGATAAATGTCTGAATGTCTGCCTCGCTACCATCGTCTGCACATCCTTCACAGGCCCAGTGTCCAGCATGGAAGTGGTCATGATCTGTTCCTCTGTTCTGAGTCAAGGAAGAACACAAAGAAGCCTCACATGTGGAACCTCAAGGCTACAAATGACTACTCTGCACAGACATATGTAAGCATATCTTGTTCTTACATGCCGTCCTTGGATGTGATACTACATCTCGACTTCATCGGATCGGGACGGGAGCGTCCCTCAAGAAATACAAAGAAAGTGACATATTTCGAGAGCGAGCGAAGGAGTTCTACTTACCGTACTTTTCGGACTATAAGCCGCAGCTTTTTTCCCCATTTTTCGACTCTGCGGCTTATATAACGGTGCGGCTTATATGTGGACCAAACCCGAAAATGTAAAAATCGAAATATTGCTTTTTTTACTGCATTGAAATGTTATTTATCTGTTCCCTTATTAAATATGCAACTTGTTTGTTGAAATGTTAATAAATGGGAGCTTCCTCAAACAGCCATCTCTTTCCCGACAATCCCCTCTGTGCACGAACCCTTACATATGGTAATTAAACATTAAAACACCTGCGGCTTATAGTCCAGTGCGGCTTATATATGTACACATCATTCAATTTAGCTGCTGCGGCTTATAGTCGGGTGCGGCTTATAGTGCGAAAAGTACGGCATTCAGCCACAGGTCTTACTACCAATATCAGCAGCAAAGTGCCACAGCCTGCGAGTGTACAGGAATGGAAGGGAACAACACCTGGTACATTTTATTTTACTGTAACTTTGATTTCCGCTATGTTTATTCTATTTTATTGTGTAATTTTGTATCCTGTGTAGTACTTCATTGCTACTGTAACAATATAAAATACTCCTGGGGATTAATAAAGTATCTTATCTTACAGATGGGGCGACAGTGGCTCGGGAGGTAGAGCAGTCGTCTGGCAATCCGGAGGTTCCCGGTTCGATTCCTGCTCCTCCCAGGCAGCGTGTCGATGTGTCCTTGAGCAAGACACTTAACCCCTAATTGCTCCCGATGAGCAGGTTGGCACCTTGCATGGTTGCCTCCGCCGTCGGTGTGTGAATGTGTGAGTGAATGGGTCAAATGTGAGTAACAAATTGTAAAGCGCTATATAAAAAAAAGCAGCCATTTACCATTTACCAGATGGACTTAGGTCATATCCACACGTATATGGATATTTTGCAAAACGGATATTTTCAGGCTCCGTTTAAAAAAATATCCTTATCCACACGGCAGGGTTTTTTATCCGGATTCGTGTGGACATGACCTTATGTGGCGAGGGATTTGTGCCAATTAAGACAACCCTACCTCCTGCTCCTGAGCTCATCAAGGTCATAAGGTGTGACTGCCAGTCTGATTGCAGCACCCTGAGATGCAGTTGTAAAAAGAACAATATGGAGTGTACTCCAGCCTGTGGACACTGCAGGGGAGCGGGCTGCACAAAGGATGAAGACAAGATTGTCTAGTGGTGCATTGTGTACGTAATTTGATCAGTCTAGCCACTTTTTTTTTTAAACCTACTTGTCCTCTGCATTCTCCTTACCCTTTGTCTTCCACTCCTCCCTCAGACTGGGAGACTCATCTCCCAGAAACAGCCCCACAGCCCCAAACCAGATCTCTGCCATAATAATTAATAAATAGACCCACTGGCTTGAAGTACCTTCTGCCTCCTTGCCTCTCTGTATGAATGCTCATGGGGTCCATTCAGACATTTACCTTAACATTAAGTCTTAGTAGGTCAATAGGATTCAACAAGACATTTTCACCTGGATATATCCAATGTTTACCTCTGTTGTGGTATTTATACAAACAGGGCCGCCTGGGAGAAATGCGAGGCCCTGTGCGAGATTTAACGCGAGGCCCCCCCCCCCCCCCCCCCCCAAGGTAAAAAAAAAAAAAAAAAAAAAAAAAAATTATATATATATATATATATATATATATATTTTTTTTTTTTTTTTTTTTTTTTTTATACAGTCAACATATTCTTAAATAATAGCGCTGCCCGAGGCGGGGCATGATACAGTCAACATATAGCAAAAGAGAGAGCGAGAGAGAGCTCCCGTTCTACAGTCAATATACAGTGTACAGAGAGAGAGAGAGAGAGAGACACATTGGAAAGAAATTGAAATGCTATTTGGCCCTAAACAGAGAGTACACAGTGGCAGAATACCTGAGCACTGTGACTGAAGATCCTTGAGCACAGCCTAGCCATCGAGAAAGGCTGCCATAGGCAGACTGTGTGTGTTAGAAAGAGAGAGAGAGAGAGAGAGAGAGAGAACATGTGTGTTTGTCATGTGTGTGTGTGTGTTAGAGAGAGACTATAGCATGTATGAGAGATTCAAAAGGACAAAGATCAACACTTAAATCCAACAAGAAGAGGGTCAACAGAGAAACCAAAGCAGCAAGGAGCCAATGGCCGACATCAGCTAAATAGGCTAGCCAGGTACTGTGACACCAGGCCACGTGACACACACAACGTGGCTACACAAACGACCATTCACACACAGCACATGTCGTATCTCCAAATGTTGTGAAGTAGCATATGTTTTGCCTGGAAAAAAACATCGTTATTAACAAAACATTCGGGAGGGGAAGGAAGGAAGAGTGGGGTAATGTCATCATGACATTTTCATTAATCCAAGTTACCTGCACGATGAACGCTGGGCGAAAGGCCGCAAGGTCTCCACGTTGACGAAAGGCCTCTCGCTGGCGGGACAAAAAGAAGCTATGGCCACTGGCCAGAGCCTTGTCATGGTGCAGGCCCGACTACATCTTCTGTCAAAGGGCCTGCTATTCTCAAGGCTAACTGATAGCATCAAACGAACGTTCCCAGCTGACGCTAAACAGCTAACTGGCTAACAGTTAGCTCACACAGTTAGCTACTAGTAGTATTAGCTAGACCAGTTTGGCTCCAAGAGAGAAAGAGAGATAGGGTCAGGTGACTCAGATCCACGGCGGGTACATAATCATAAGTTGACTCACCATAACGCAGTATCAACGTGGAAGGATACTTTCTTGGCCCCACGGTGTAATTTCGGCGTATTGCTGCCTAACAGATTTATCTGCTCACAAGTTCTCTTCTCCTTCTTTTGAAAAGACATTCACTCGCCTCGCCTGGTTAGCTAACGCTAGTTAGCATTTAGCTAAGCTAGCTACTAGCCGACATGGCTATACCGAAAGGCTCCGGCCATTTGTCCCGCTAGCGAGAGGCCTTTCGTCAACGTTCCTTGGTTGGTGACCGACCGACTGATAATGACCGACCTCTTTCTTCGTCTTGGCTATTGGGCATAACTAAGCATAGTCAAAAGCTGCACGCGCGAAAATGTCAAACGCAGCCGACTCACGCTGCCGGAGTACTGTCTACACATGATGTCTTCTTCTTCTTCAATGGTTTAATGGCAGATCGCAACACATGATGTAAGTAAAACCACTCCCTTCGTTGAAACCAATGCTGCTGCAGAACCCCAGAGGCTGAGCTCCAATAGTGAGTATGTCTGCAGCTGCAGGACTGCAGACCCAGGAACAAGTCAGACACATTCTACAAACGTGTCTAATGTGAAATATATAAGCATATAAGCAAAACTAGATTTTAGGTCTGTGATGAAAAAGGGCCTCGCGGGAAGGGGGGCCTCGCAAAAAAAAAAATAAAAAATAAAAAATAATAATAAAAAAAATTAATAAATTTTTTTTTTTTTTTTTTTTTTTTTTTTTTTTTTTTGCGAGGCCCCCCTTCCCGCGAGGCCCTGTGCGACCGCACTGCTCGCACACCCCCTGAGGCGGCCCTGTATACAAATTAGCGCATACATAATTTGATGATGCACTATTTGTTCATGTAAACAAAAAAAACATGTAATACATTTTTTGTTTGTCTTTGTGTAAGTAATCAACTCTGTCATTTTCATGGTGATATCTATTGGTTAAAATATTAACCCTATTCACCTGTGTTGAAATAGAGCGTTTTTCGTATGATTATATTTGGGTAATTTTCTAAACTTTCCCCTCATGGTATTCTTTGGGACTTTTTTTTGTATCACTCAGGACATAATTGAGGATACAAAATCAGTTGAGTTTGCTTCTTTTGCAACTTTTTTTCATAAAATGACTGGACTATAAATGTGACAGCTTGAGAAGATTGCATAAGCTCCATAAATCAGATATGAGGTGTGTAATCAGATGTTTAGTGCAGTCCAAACAGTGCTTACGTGGGCCGTTCTCATGCCTTGGATCTCACTGGCATTCTTGACAGCTTTGGAGAGGCAGAGGGGGGTGTAGGGAATAGGCGAGCGGTGGCTCTGGAGAAGAGAAGGAAACAAACAAACTAAAAAATTTAAGTAAAAAAACTAAACAAAAGGAAACTATTTGAGACATTTTCTAGATCTTCCAATCACAACTTCAATGCACTTTAAAAAGTCTGATACTCTTTCAACCTTTGGACAATTAGCTTTGATTAATAATAACCATTGTATGTAATTTTGTAATTGCTTTTAGTCTGCTTTTCATGTTTTTATCTTATTTTAACTTGATTTTATCGTGCTGATTATTCATTTTTATCTTTGTGTTATTCTATCTCTTTTCATTGTATACTCAACGTCACTGTAAAAGAGGGAAACCTCAGTGTCCCTCGAGTTACGATTTTCTTTTTGACAAGGTGAACCTAATGAAAAGCTGTATCGTTGGATCTGGTGGGACATTGTTTGAAAACCATGTACTGAATAAATCCTGTACAAAGCTAGGCAGGTGTAACACACCTGTACCATCCACGTACACACAGCAGCCATTTTGTGCCTGTGGTCGCAGTCTCTCACCTTGAGGATAACCTGTGTGAGGGCGCAGCTGGCCTTGTCACAGATCCACACTTTGTCCTTGGGGCCGAGGGCAGCGCAGACGGCCTGGAGCTCGGTGTAGACCGACTCGTAGGGGAAGGTCTGGACGCTCAGCTCTGGCTTGCTGGGGCAGTCTAGCTGCAGGTGCTCCCTCACCGCTGGAACAGAGAGACGCTTCTGGTCCACAAACAACCTGAAAAGGAGCAGGATGGAGAGGTCAATGCACATCACCCCCACCCTCATTCACCTCCACTGGCTTCCTGTAAAATCTTGTGTCACCTTCAAAATCCCCCTGCCGACATAAATCCTTACACACTACCGCCCCTCAATACCTATCCGACCTTCTCCACACCAACACCCCCTCCCGGAATATCCGCTCCTCTGACACAGGCTTGCTTACCATCCCACAAGCCAGGTTGCGGACCTTCGGGGACAGGGCTTTTAGTGTGGCTAACATGCACTTGAGGACGATTTTCCCACCTGCACTTGGGCGACCTCTAGCGGCTCGGGTGTGCATATCTTTTAATACAATATATATCGAATTAAAGCCCTATTTGTTGCCTATCGATAGCCATTTCAGGTGACAAAATCTGTTAGGCGGTTCTCGAGTTACATGCCGATATATGAGGCGTGCGCCGAAGTACAAGGTATTGCGCAAATACCACTCCAGACTCCCGGGGCTCTAGCTCCGTCAATCATTTGGCGATGTTGAAAATCATTGGACAGGGTTGTAGCCAATGAGTGTGGCTGTCCAATGATACCCCACCTGGGGATGTAGGAATCAGGGATCTACTGTAGTTGAAAAATCACGAGTGAAAACAGGAAGAGAAAAAAACGCAGAATAAATTGAAGTCTATGAGGAAAAGGAAACCAGGAACACTACACAGTTTAACAAAATCACTCATAATCACTCATTTCTGAACAGATTTTTATGGAATTTTGACATGTACTACACAATACTTCAGGCTATGGACCCAGGGTGTCTTTCCATCCGTACACATTTTTGGGGAAATACTACTTCTGGACTACTAACTACTACAGAAAAACGTGAGTATTCTACAACTCAAGTTCAGACCGATGTTACTCTAGGTCAGGGGTGGCCAACTAGTAAGAGACTAAGAGCCACAAAAATTACTGTGGTACCACAAAGAGCCACACCATATACCAGCGTTTCTCAACCTTTTTTTTCAGTCACGGCATCCTTCATGTGTTTATAGGTCTCACCCTCTGGCCTCTGAAGTTGCTAATGTCTTTTTTATTTGGGCCTCACAGGGTTAAAAGTACCCTGTGAGACCCACGGTTGCAAAATTACTAAATCACTTTTAGCCATTTAAAAAAATAATGTAATAATTGGTCCTGTTGTTCAGCCTCACAATGCTATTGGATAGTAAATGTGTTTATATGTCCCAGCCTCTGGCCTCTGAAGTTGCTAATGTCTTTTTAATTTGGGCCTCACAGGGTTAACCTCTTAAGCCCGAGATTTACAGTAAAAGTGTATATTTTCAGCATTACGTTTGTTTACCAATGATTTTAACTGTTATTAGTGAAATATAAGATTATAGAAATCTCAGGGCATTGAGTCGGAAAACCGGCACATATTGACAGGAGGAAGTGGCACAGCCAAAAGTGAGTGTAGTCTTTTGAAGGAAGAGACTCAGGGCTTTCGAATTTCGAAAAACTACCCTACCCAGCTCACACCAGCCCCTGTCAATCATCTGACTTCTGGATGTACTTTTTTATTTCTCTTATTTTTTGGAATTATCTCCCACAAACCTGAACGTTATTGCCATAAAACAGAACGCAGTTAGTTTCTCTACCTTTCTGTGAACGTCTTGCAAAAAAACGGTGTTGCAATACGATGAAAAATGGTGGAGAAATTTACATTATAAAAAAGATGGCAGAATTCAGTACTGCATCTACAAAACCTTCTGTTTAATCATCTTCCCTTTATTCATTTGCTTAGATTTTTCAGGTCTGGTGAATTTTAGCATGGTGTTATTCACAGTCAAAGATAAAAAAAATAATTTTAAATAGAATTGATATTCTCCTTTGGTTCATTACAATTTACTCAAGCCTAGTAACAGACACACTATTTCTGACACTGATCTAGTGGTCTGCAAGGGCCTTGAAATGAAGCCCGTACCCAGCCCGAGCCCGTGAACTTCAGGCCCTGCCCGAAAATAAGCCCGACTGTAAATAATATTTTAGGCCCTAGCCCGCGTGAAAACCAGATTTTTTTTTATTATTTATTATAAAAAAAAAAATTATTTGTTTTAAATATTCGAAACACGGTTTTATATGAACTTAATAAATAAACAAAAACGAAAATGTTCAATAGGTCTACCTAAATAACAGATAGTGAAAACGAAAGAAACATTAATATATATATTATAACATATAGCCAAAAATTATTTTATTTTTTTGTTTTAAATATTCTAAACACTGTTTATATATTAACTTAATAAATAAACAAAAACGAAAATGTCCAATAGGTCTAACTAAATAACACATTATCATGCTGAAAACTAACAACCATTATATAGCCTTTTTTCGCAAATTCTATTTCCCAGCGAGTCAGCCTCGTAAAACTCGTAATTTGAAGGCTATATGGAATCTTCTTTGACACACACACACACACACACGACGCAATAGCCTACTCAGTCACTGTACAAACAAACAGAAAACATAAATCAGATTTCGAGCAGAGCAACATTTAGAAAGCGCAACAGAACAGGGCAGCCGCGACGTCACCCCACACACCAGCAAATAATAATAATCAAACTCACCACTTCGCTGTGTTGATGTCAGCAAGGCGTTGAACAACGTTAACAACGTTAACATCCAAGAACAAATTAAAACATTCGCCAACTGGCTATATTACAACTTCAACCTATGCCGCTTCGGTCTGGTTAATTTGTTCAGCATCCACCTGAGCCACGCGCTCCCCTCGAAAAAATTAAAGAGGGCACTGCCCGGCCCGGCCGAGCCCGAATTATTTATTTAAAAACAAAGCCCTACCCAGCCCGAACCCGTCGGGTAGGGCCCCGTCGGGCTTGGGCAAGGTTGCAGCGCACTAATCCATATAATATTATGTCCCTAGATTCAGATACCAAGAACATGCAAATAGACCATAAAAAAAATAAAAAAAAATTATTCTACGTCCTTACGAGTGAAATCAAAAAAGTTAAAAATCAAAAAAGAAAAGTTAAAAAAAAATACTTTTTTATTTCTTTTTTTATGGATGGAAGAGCCGCACATTGACGGGCAAAGAGCCGCATGCGGCTCGCAAGCTACGGGTTGGCCACCCCTGCTCTAGGTCATTAGCACTAAAAGTGAATCTTCTTTATTGTTTCAGAAACTTCAGAATGTCATCTTTCAAAAGAGACCAGGCTCATGCATGTGCTAGAAGTATAAAATATCGTATTTTGGTTTGCAAAAAAAGTATGCAGTCCTCAAAAACGAAAACTAACGAAAGGCTATGGTGAAGAGATACATTTTTAGTTTTTGGAAATATTTTGTGATCTAGCCTCCCTAATGTCTATATATAAAAAAGCAGCCATTCCATAGCTTTGGTGCATAATTCACAAAGCATCCCCGATTTTCTTCTGGCTGTTGCTGGGACCTTCAATAAACCAGTAGTAGATGATCATAATGTTCTTGGGGGCACATAGTTGACAAGAGAATTAGCAACGTAGCTTAGTCCTGTTCCATTTAGTGCTTTGTATCTCCTGTTCGCTGTTTACAAACATACCTTGTTCGAGCCAATCAGCAATACCAACCAAGTTATGTGACCAAGTTGCCTCGGACCTGCGTGAACTGCTGCGCTAAAAGAAAACGACGGGGCTATATGGAGAAACCATACGTTCCTTTCTGCTCCGGGGAGTCTGACGTATACAGCGAACAGGTAAGGAAGACCTTTTCAATATGCGACAGGTGTGTGACAAGTGTGTGACATGTGTGTGACAGGTGCGTGACAGGTGCGCGACAGGTGCGCGACAGGTGCGCGACAGGTGTGTGACAGGTGTGTGACAGGTGTGCGTTTGTTCTGACCTTATTGTGTTGATCCCCACAATACTGTATGCAAAAAACACTGGGTTGTACTCTATGTCTGAACCACGGAGGTTAAACAGCCCTGGAAGAGAGAGAACAATGGAATTACCAAATTAGGACGCTGATGAATAGATCATGATCGATTAGTCTATGTTGCGTATATGTGTGTAATTTAAGCTTAATTAGGAATTAAACTATTAGGAATAAGAAAGTGTGTCTGATTCTTAACCACCAAAACCTGCACAGACTACAATGTATCTATCATGCCAATTAGGGTACCTTGTGTATACTGCACCTTTACTTTTACTCGTAGTATACATTCAGACTCAAATATTGCCATATTTATAGTAACGTATAATATAACTGATAGGGTATACAGACCCTCAGCTGTACCTGTTTACTTTTTTGACGGTTTATGTTTCTCGTATATTTATATTCAGTTAATTATATTGTTTACACTGTTTATTTGTTCTCATATTTCTATATTCAGATCTAATATTGCCTATATTTATGTCTTTCTACTATTACCCTGCCCATACCTGTACCTCCCTCATACTGCTATGATACCCACATTTCCCCAAAGGAATCAATAAAGGAATATTACTATTAATAATCAAATCTGGTGATACCATCTGATAGTAGTTCATAGAGTACATAGAATACAATATTACTATTAATAATAAATCGGGGGATACCCTCTGATAGTAGTTCATAGAACACTCATAGGGTCGTTCGTTGTGGAGTCCATGGGGGTTGCTCTGTGGTCACTCGGGTTACTACTACTTTGTGTACCGTTATGGCTTAGTTGTAATTTGATGACTAATTGTCTAGTTTTTCCAAATTATTAACTTTTGTGGCACAATACTAGGCTGCAAGTTCACACTGAAGATGTCAGAAGACACAAACTGTCAAAGTAAAAGCTTTTGGGTTATTTACAGAGTCCAATACATGGCACTCTCGCTCGTTTTTGCTCTCATCCAAGTAGAGCTTTTACTTTGAAATGTCCTGACTTCTGTGCGTGCCTGTATGTAGGAAGTAACGTCACCAGGAAACTTGGACCAGTCGTTATCAGCCGAGTATTGTGCCACAAAAGGTTCATACTGTAGAAAAACTAGACCATTAACACTTTGAATGCCCCATCATTTTTTTTTTTTTTTCGCGATCTGAATTCATATTTCATCAACCGAGTCGACCGTTGGAAAATCAGCCACCCCAGGCGCTCAGATGTGAAAAAAGCGCCCCCTATCGTCTCCCAGATGGTAATTCACCCTTTTGGATTGGACTCAATGAAAATGAATGAGAAAAAAAAAAAACTGACTCCACATTTTACTTCTCACTCATGTAACCGGGGTCGATCAGCTTCAGTCTGGACCCTCAGAGCAGCGGGATTATGTGTTTTTACAGTATACGCGTGGGATCAATAAAAGGATCGATTTTTTCGAATGGCAATCAGGAATTGGAATAATCCATTTGGATACCATCTGATCTCAGGTAAGGAATCTATGTTACCAGTCTTAGGATAATCAGACCCGTTTTCACGGAGATATAAGCGTTTCCCCTATAATGTAATATGGCTGTTTGACTCTAAGAACGATCAGGAACAGAGAATCGATTTTCAGCGCGCGGCACCAGCGTGCACACGTACACATATACTATCGATAATCTAGCGTTTATTTGAAAACGATTCATAAATAGGCCGACAAATGACAACGTTCTAGAATATTACAGTACGGGGCGATTATCATGGAATCCTCTTTTTTTTCGTGAAAACGAGGGGTTTTCTAAATGCTATGAAACGGAAATGAACCGATAAAAAAACAATCTGCTTCGACAATGTTGACTGGAAATAGGTCATTGATAATGCGACGGGCAGATTAGACACATAGCCATAATTTAAAACATAGATTAGGCGATACTAATGCTAACATTAAAGTGGATGTGGGCATTCAAGCACTAAATGTGCGCCCCCTGCTGGGCATTCAAAGTGTTAATCAACAAATCACAACTAAGCCGTAACGGTACACAAAGTAGAAGTAATTTCACAGCAAGTTAGAGCGACCACAGAGCAACTTTTGCAACAAACTTTGGAATAGTGTCCATCCACATTTCAAAACACCATCTCCAGAGCCACAGTAGGGCCGATCCTAGATGGGGACCAATCCCTCTAGACTTAAACCCAACTGGAACCCTCTTGTCTAAATGTGACCTGATGGCAATCAAAGTCAACATGGTCCTAATTAACCTAAACACTCTGGCCGACCAATCAGACACAAGAGCTCATTAGCCCAGGTTAAGAAGGTGCTTAAACAAGCGTCTAGATTGAGGAACACCCCTGGGGTCCTTGGATCGTGATCGTTGGATCGTGATCAGGTATCAACGTGGGTCTTATGTAACCGTGCAGACACAGTTCCTCTTTTGATAAAGGCACAAAATCCCATAATTGCTCATTGAACATCAAAAACTGAGCCAGAAAGATGATTCCAAAAAATAGTTATCCTCAATGATTCTGTATTAAATTCAACATCACTATTTAGAAGGTATTAGTATGCAGGAAACCATACATGCAATCTCATCCAGCGCTGTGGCAACAAACCAGCTGATCTTCCTTTCAGTCATCTTGGCTCGCAGGGCTGTGATCTTCTCTTGCCAGGTCATACCTGTAGCAAAGCAGTGAAACGTTATTTTTTTTTAATTAATTTCACACACCAATTTCTCAAACATCCTCACAACAAATGGCTCCAGTATAACAGTATGTGTTTTACCGGTGTAGCCCAGTCCCAGGGTGATTAGCTGGGTGCTGGGTCTCACAGGGCGCTCTGTCCACACGGCATCGATCAGGTTGTCCTGCACTGCCACCAGAGAGTGGCCTGCGCTGGTCAGTGCCTTGGATATGTTCTTCCACTGATCTGCAACATACACAAGGGACGGGCATCGATTTTCAAAGAAATTATAAGAAAAGTATGTATGCACGGCTGGGTGGCGCAGCGGACATTGTGCTCGTCACCAACGCAAGAGACACCGGGTTCGACTCCGGCTGTCGGCGTTGCCTCCGGCTTGGGCCGGCCGTCATACTGACTCAATTGGCAGAGTTAGCGGGTGGAAGTCGATGGGTGGTAATCTGGACGTTGTGGACAGCGACTCCTACAGGTCGGTTGGGGGACGCCTGCACAGCAGAGACAGGAGATGGTGAGGGTAGTGTGAGCCTCCCACACGTTACACCTCGCCAATGAGAGTCCGCGCTGGCAGGTGAAAAGATGCGACAGGCTGCCTCCACATGTATCGGAGGGGACATGTGATGCAAGGCTTCTATCCTCCCTACAACCGGCCAGTGGGGCGCATATGCGAGCAACGTTCAAGACAGGGGAGGGTAGAATTGGCACAGCGAAATTGGGATGGGAGAAAAAATTGAAAAAGAGGATAAACATTTTTTACCGGTATGTATGCGAATATCGTTTTGTCTCAAGAAATATATTTTCCCTTGTTTCTACCCGGCAACTACACTGTGCAGTGTATTGAGATGGGAGCCCCATTAACTGTTACACCACTGAACGGCATGCTGGGTACAGCCCGCTAGCTAGCCAGGTAGCATGACAGTATGTTGACAACTGGGGGAACAGAAAAGAAAGAGAGACTGGACACTTAACCCCAAACTGCTCCCGGTGAGCAGGTTGGCACCTTGCATGGTTGCCTCCGCCATCGGTGTGTGAATGTGTGTGAATGCAGGGCTGTACGTTAACTTTTTTTGCACATAGCACTGGTGCTACAGAGGTTGATAGTTTTGTAGCACAGGCCAAAATCTAGCACAAGTATAAAACGTGTTATATTTGTAACAGTCACAAATGTGCCGATTGTATTTGTGTTATTTAGTTGCAGTGCCATGTTTGGCTGTCATTTTCATGCTGACAAGTTGACGTCACACAGCCAGACACGTTACGTGTAAGGAATTATGGGATTTGGTGTTGGGTGTATGGCCTCTACTAGAGGTGGGAATCACCAGTTTCATCACGATACGATATAGATTCTTTGGACAACGATACGATATTTGCCGGTATCTGCCACGATACGATACAATGCAGGTGCCTGCAATCGATATGAGATAATATAAGCCCATTTAACACAATCAGTAACATTTAGATCAACTCAAAAGGTAACAAATATAATTTGGGGGAAAAAAAATTAGCTCTTCCAGACATTTAAATGAAAAACTATTTATTGTTTTTAATACAAATATACCTCCTGTTCACTATAAAGTGCCACGTTTTGATATATTGAGCTTTAAACTTTAAGTCAATTTTTTTTGGAACACGCAACCTAAAACCCCTTCCTCTCCCAAACCGTTCCTGCAATTGTTTTATGTTGCATGATGATCATGCATACATTTATTATGTATTATATTTTTTATGTTTAAATATCAACATCATCTGTCCACCCTCAGTACATTTACTATCAATATAATATACTCGTCTGACTTGATCATATCTTTTCAAACGCACGCACACACACAGAGCGAGAATGCCCCTCCTTCCCAGTCCCCACTCTGCTGTTCTCTGTCGCTCTGAACAGGGTTTTAGCTTGTTGTTAGCTTATGCTAACGGGACGTTAATTCCGGTCTTAAACACGACGTGGTCATAAAGGAATGGCGAGGATTGCAAAGCATGTTATATGCATTTGACCCGTTGCGGAATAAAACAGCAGGGATTTGTTTTGGGTCGCGAAATAAGCACACTAGCCTTGCTATGTTGCAATGTCCGCGTTCCAGACGCTACTGAGACGAGTACTGTTGTGTCAGAGCCGTGTGCTGTGGAGCGGATATGAGTCACGACACCACGGATTTTCAAAATAAGAGTATCGAAATGAACTGAGCGTTGCTAGCTGCCGGAGCCATAGTTATTATAGCTGGAGCTGCGCTTAGGCGGAAATGAGACCTGCGACAGGATTTTCAACATAAGAGTATCGATATGAACCGAATGCCTATCGCACCAGTGCTACTGAAGTAAATCCATTCATCGCACAGACCGCTGTTGCTGTAGCACGTGCGATATATATATCGCACTGTACAGCCCTGGTGAATGGGTAACTTTCAGAATTAATGCTCCTAAATATCTAGCTGTTAGCAATGACAGCAGCCAGCTAGCTCGCTTGTTTGATTATGTCACGTTCGCTATCAACACTTTCGCTGTGTTTTCCTTTTTACCCCCTTAAATGCCGTCACCCACTTGAATGTTAGCGTTAAAAACGCATAATCTATGTTTTAAATTATGGCTGTGTCTAATCTGCCCGTCGCTTATCAATGACTTGTTTGCAGTCAACATTGTCGAAACGGATTTTTATTTTTTATTTTTAAATCGGTTCATATCCTTTTTATAGCATTTCGAAAAGCTATCGTTCTCTCGAAAATTTCCAGAAAATAGAAAGATTCCCCCATAAACTACATTTATTGGAATATTCTCGAATACACTAGACACGTTGTCATTTGTCGGCCTATTTATGAATCGTTTTCAAATAAACGCTAGATTATCGATAGTATATGTGTACTTATGCACGCTATAGAAGCGGGCTGAAAAATCTATTCTCTCATTTCCTCAACATCACACACACACACAGCACATGCTGTTATCTCAGTGAATACAGCTCTGATTATCCTAAAACTGGTAACATAGACTCCTTACCTTAGATCAGATGTTCTCCAAAAAGATTATTCCAATTCCTGATCGCCATTCCAAATATATTATTGGCTGCTGTAAATATATATTCCACGCTGCTTTCCAACTCGCGATCACTTCCCTCATCATCAGATCCATCGCCAGCTAAATGCTGCAGCCAGGCTACTCACAAGGTCAAAAAAATCATGTCACATCACTCCCATTCGGCATCCCTGCACTGGCTCCCGGTACACTATAGAATTCACTTCAAAGTCCTCACTTTCACTTTCAGAGCACTTCACGGTCAGGCCCCTATCTACATCACTGAACTCATCCATCCCTACACCCGCTCACTCAGATCTGCCGATCAGCACCTCCTGGTGGTCCCCAGGTCCAGGCTGAAAACAAGGGGTAATCGAGCCTTCGAGGTGACAGCACCAAGGCTCTGGAACGCTCTCCCCCTGGACCTGCGAACTGCCCCCTCTGAAAACTCTTTTAAAAAACAACTAAAAACACATTTGTTCAGACAGGCCTTTGGTCATACATAGGCACTTGTTCTTGTCCTCACTGTTCCTATAGTTTTGTTTTAATTAGTGACTCATGATTTTATCCAAATTCTTTTATTCTACTTTTTCTATCTAGTTTCACTGTTTTTTAACTGCCGTCTGTTGTTGTTGTCATTTATTTCTGATTTTGTTTTATTGTGTTTTTTTTATATTAAGCTGTAGTGTAAAGCACCCTGTGCATTCGTGCTGTGAAGGGTGCTATATAAATAAAAGTCATTCATTAATTCATTCATAATGGAGCCAGTAGGCTCCCCCCACAGCGTGTATGCTTTCTACAACGCAGTTCGGCGATTTGTGAATCTGATTGGCCACTGACGTTTCTGGTCATGTGACATGTGCGCCCAATAGCGTGACGAGCTGTGTCTTTGCCCATTTCCGCGTCGAACAGCCTGCAAAGCACCTGGCGTTCTATCGCCATGCTCTAAGACAAACTCTAACCTTAACCAACTTCGAAAGAGTGCCTAAGCTTAACCGTCGAAAGAAGGGCAGGCGTTCTATCGCCATGCTCTAAAACAAACTCTAACCTTAACCAACTTCGAAAGAGCGCCTAAGCTTAACCAGTGTAGACACTTGCGGTCCCACGATTGGGCGTACATGTCACATGACCAGAAATGACCTGGCCAATCAGATTCGCTAATCGCCGAACTGCGTTGTAGAAAGCATACAAGCCCCCCCACAGGGATCTCCCAGTATAATCGAATGGCCTGCAGTTACACAGGGATAGACGATAGGGGGCGGTATTTTCCCATCTGAGCTCCTAGAGAGTCTGCTGTACCAACGAGAGACTCGGTTGATGAAATATGAATTCAGATCGCTAATAAAAAAATCAAACGACAATTAGCGTCGTCGGCACTCAACAGGGGGGGCATGATAAGACGACAATAGACGCCGCTAAATCATCATGTGATTTTTTATTAGTATTCGAATAGTTCCCAGTGACTATTGATATTGTGCGACAGGTCCTTTTCCTTCCTTTTGCCCCCTTGATGTGCACACTGAGTCTGACGTGGACAGCGAACAGGTCTATAGAACATGTGGATGTAAAACCCACCAGCAGCTATGATCCAGGGATCCACCCCCACTTTGGAGTTCTCAGGCAGGACACTGATCAACCAGTCCTCCTGGGAGGGGGTCTCCTTCAGTCCTAGACGTGGTAAACGCAAGAAAAATACCTTACTCACCATGTAAAGATCATTACTTAACCCTGTAATTATCCAATAATGATAATAATATTAGTAGTAGTAGTAGTAGTAGTAGTAGTAGTAGTAGTAGTAGTAGTAGTAGTAGTAGTAGTAGTAGTAGTAGTAGTATTATTAATGCTCAAATGCAGTGGTGGAAAGTAACTAAGTATTTTTACTCAAGTACTGTACTTAAGTCCAATTTCCAAGCTACTTCTACTTCACATAAGTATTTTCATTTTAGGGAACTTTGTACTTTCACTCCACTACATTTCAAAAGGAAGTATTGTACTTTTTACTCCACTACATTTCAAAAAGAAGTATTGCCTTTTTACTCCACTACATTTATCTGAACCCATTAGTTACTAGTTACTTTGAAGAAAAGGATTTAGCATAGAAAACATGGCAAAAATAATATATATGAAGATTATATACTTTCAAGTCAACTTCAAATAATATATATGAAGATTATATACTTTCAAGTCAACTTCAAAAGGACGTAATCAGGGCAGCATAACTGGATCACATACCACTTTAACATCAACCTTTAGACATCAGTGGATGGAGGTTTGAACGCTCCCAAGCATTGGAATACACAAATGTCATGTAGAATGCATACTGTTGTGAAGGGCCAGATTAAACTGAATATATATATGTATCGTTTGATATACTTTGTATATTATTTATATATATACACGGAATATCCCTTTACCTGCGTACAGACCAGAGTAATATTCGCTCTCCTATTGGACAGCGCCCCCAGGCGCCAACGCGCAAGCCCCCAACGGCAAGTTCAAAGACAACTGCAGGCATGTCAGAACATGCCCAGAGTCAGCGTAGTAATACGAGACAAGGACTGAGGTTGGGACTAGATATTCACTTAAGTATAAATACGGCGCAGGTGTAAACAGCAGCACTTCGTTCATTCAGTTCATCTAAAGCAGCAGTGTGACAAGTTCGGTAACATTGAAGTGAGCAACCGTGCGTTTAGAACATATGCGAATAGAATAGTAAAAGTGTCAGAGTTTAGTGAAGTAACGTCAAGTTCGACCTAGTTTAATGTGAAGTATAGTGCACAGGAGAATCGGCGTCGGCGATTGCAGAACCATTCCTGGTTGGATTATATTGCTTTGGGACGTGACCACCGGAGAAGAGCATCGTTGATTTCCACTATCGTTTGGGATTTAACCTCGTGAGGATTACCACTCGGGCCTGCCTCGTGGACGGGGCTGGCTAGCTGTCATCAATGCTGTCGAGCATTTTGGATTACAACTATTGCTTTTGGCTGCTGATCAAGGGAGTACAAGCACCGACTCCTGTACCTGGAGTCTCTTTATTCCTCGTTGACTCAGACGGAGTACCCGAACATTCCTCTACCCTCCAGGCCTTACACCCCGGAGGGAACCCATTGTCTCCAGTTGGTACCAGTGTTGCCCTATATAATTGCTACTATACAACAGGTGGCGTCAGCTTAGACCCATCGTAGGATTCCTGCTATTCTTAGTGACTTATGCTCTTGACTGACTTTACGTATATTCTTCGCCATACAAGCGCAACCCTAATTCTCATTCTGTAACCTAACGTTGCCTAATAATAATAAATTACCCTCCAATAGTATTTCTGTGTCAATGCCGTGTTCTTGTGGGTGTTCACCATCTATATTTGATGTACTGTCTGGCCAGTAATTAAAGTACATAACTAGCAGTGGTTTAATCTATCACAATCTTTAATACAGTCAGGGTTTTGTAACCCCTCAGTTACAATTGGTCCTTCGAGCCGGAGGGTATCAGTGTAATATTTAATATAATATTAATATTAGACATGGCCAGCGGTGAACACTCCCCAAGCGGCTCCCCAAAGCTAGAACGCCCGCAGCGCAAACGTCAGCCACCTCCATATCTGGAGGAATTCGCTTTCGTTCTACCCCCTAGCTTATCTAAACAGACGTTAAATACGGATAAAGCGGATAGTCAAAGCATGTCCAATCCTATCGACTTGGCGACCCTGCCAGTAGAGACCCCAGTGGGTTCAAACGAAACTGACTCAGCTCACGGGGGGGACCAGGTGGGACATGACATGACTATACCTCCAGACAGCGTCACCGGGATAGACCCCGGAGCGCTCCAGGATAAAGAAAGCGCTCCAGGGATAGAACCCGACACATAACCAAGTGAAGAGAACCGCGCCCAGGAGATAGACCTCGGAGCGCGCCAGGAGAACAGATCTCCAACAAGCCCTGTCAGCACCCGATCACCTCCGCCAGTGTCATCCCCCAGCGAGGCGGACCAGAGACTGGCGCAAGCCTTGATCGCCACACTGACAGCCTCCACCGAAAGAGACCGACTTCAGGGTGAACGCGACCGGCTTCAAGCAAAGCCGATTAGTGAGCGCGAACACTCCGCCACGGAAAGAGAGCGCCTCCACGCGCAACTCCAAGCGCAAGCCCTTGGTGAGCGCGAACACTCTGCCATGGAACGAGAGCGCCTCCAGGCTCAACAGATGAGCGAGCGCGAACAACGAGAGCGCCTCCAGGCGCAACAATTAAGCGAGCGCGAACACTCTGCAGCGGAACGAGAGTGCCTTCACGCGCAACTCCAAGTGCAAGCCCTTAGTGAGCGCGAACACTCTGCAACCGAACGAGAGCGCTTCCAGGCGCAACAAAGGAGTGAGGACGACCGCATAAGACTGGAGGAGAGGCGCCTTCAGATGGAAGAGAACATAGAACGAGACCGCGCCAATGCACAGCGCGACGCCGCCAATGCCCAGCGCGAAGCAGAGCGCGACCGGCTGCAGGCGCAGATGATAGAACAATTGATTGCCAGGGCGACACCCCCTCTCTCCGCACGGAGCTCCCGGAGATCATCACGACAAGGGTCTAGGGCACCTTCCCCTACCCGACAAAGCGACCCGGGACCCGGCCAACAGGAGGAACCTGTCTACGTCTCCGACCCCCCTCCCCGACCGGTCCATACGAGACCCAGCCAACGGGAAGAACCGGCCTACGTCGCCGAGAGACTGACTAGAAGACTCCAGGACCTAGAAGAGGAAGAGGAAGAGGAGGAATGTCAAGCCCACCAGCAGCAACGTACTCTGGACCAAGAGGCCCAGTACAGCCCCGACTTCAGCCCCGAGTCACTGCACTACAAACCCCCGACCCAACTCACGGGTGAGTTTGACGTACAGTCAGCACCGAGGAACAGCACCTGGGGACCCGGCCTCTGGTACTGTACCCACCAAGTACTAACCCACGACCACACGTACGGGGAGACTCGCCCAGGAGGCCTCTTCCCCTACGCTCACCAATGTGCCAGCCATCCATGGCATCGTACCTTGGCACACCGACGTTCCCCGACTTTACGCGCGAGGACAGAGCACAGTACACGGAATTACGCATGTGTTTGGAGACTATGATGTCCGACGTCCCCGACGAGTCGTACAAATATGCCATCCTCCTCAAGCATCTCAAGGTGCCCAGAGCGCATAACATAGCGCTGGCATATTCCAACTCAAGCACCCCATACTCCGCGGCTCTAGTGGCCCTCGACCAGCGTTATGGACGCATATGGGATTACGTGATCCAAGAAATACGGGATATCGACCGCCTCCCCCCAGCCAAAGACAATAGAGCACTGGATGACCTCTCTATCAAGGTACAATCCCTCGTGGGGATGCTGGGGTCCCAAAAGGAGAAGGGGAGACATGAACTGTATGCAAATTCTAACGTGGAGCGGATACTGGAGAAGCTCCCTCCAGCCCGTCAAGAGCGTTTTCGGCGGCAGAGAGACCACCGCGACCCCAACGGCCCAGAAGCATCCCTCCTAGACCTAGCTGATTTCCTCGCCAGGGAGGTCAGCAGTCTACGACTGGACACATTCGTGTGGAGTGACTCTAGCCCTAGAGATGGACCGCGGAGGTTCAATGACAACCGCCGGTCCGTGACAGTTATGCACCAAGCCGAGGTTGAGCCACGGCAGACGAGCCACAACACCCACGTCAAGGAGAAGTGGAAGGCTGTGTCAGTACTGTGAAAATGAACATTGGCTGTCTCAATGTGACACCTTCAAGAGGCTGACCGCTGACGAGGTGAGTCAGTGGATCAAAGCGAACCGCCGCTGCTTCCGCTGCGCGCGCAGCCATATGGCAGCTGAGTGCCGCCTAAAGAAAAGATGCAGCAAGTGCGACGGCGCCCACCTGGAGGTCCTGCACGACAGCAACAAGCGTCCGCCAGGAAACCAAAGTGGGCCCGTCACGGTGATGTATCAGGCCGAGGCGGTGTCACCACAAACCAGTCCTGGACCCCCCCCCCCTGGTGTCCTGACTGCTACAGCAGACACTGGGAGTCACGGTGCTACTCGGACTACCGCGAGTCGGCACCACTACAGAAGATCCATAGGCCCCCCCCCTGGTGTACTTACTGCCGCAGCGGACACTCCATGTCACGGTGTGAAGCCTACCAGAAACTGACCCCCGCCGAAATGGATCAGTGGAGTAGGACGAACACACAGGACCACGCTCGCTGCGATACACTGCGCGAGGCCCACAAGAAAGGACTAGCCCGACAAGGCAACCCACCAACAGGAGTGCTCCACATAGACCAGCATAGCGGGAGCCCCCGAGTGCTCATCAAAGTGGTCAGAGTGCTCCTGAGTTACGAGGACAAGGTCCTGGACACTTACGCCGTCCTAGACGATGGGTCTGAAAAGACTCTCCTCCTCGCTTCCGCCGCAGCCCAGTTGGGCCTGCGGGGTGCCAAAGAAACAATGACAATCCGTACCATTAGAAGAGACCGGAAGACCATAAAGGGTGAAAATGTCTCCTTCACGATAGCAGCGGTCGAGCAGCCCGAGAAGCAGTATAGCATCACTAACGCCTTCACCAGCCACGACATAGGCCTGTCAAGCTACAACTACCCCATCCCACAGCTGATGGCGAAGTATGTGCACCTACGTCAACTACCTATACCGCTCATCGACGGCGCCACACCGACCCTGCTCATAGGCTCCGACCACGCGGACCTCATTCTCCCAATTGAGGCGGCCCACATCAGACCCAAAGGATGCCCAGTCGCGGTTCAGACCCGAGTGGGGTGGACGCTCTAAGGGCCCCCTCTACGGACTTGACAGTCAACCCACGTCTACACGCTGCCTGCACACAAAGGTGAGCGACACCGGCCACTCTCTCGTACAGCCCGTTGAGAGGCTATTGACATTAGACGAGAGGCCTGTGAGAGAACCGTGGGCCCAAGAAGAGGGAGTTCCGAACTCCACCCCCCTCAGCTGCGCTCCAAGCGACGTAGCTGACCTCGAACCCAGCACCCCAAACGACTTCTTGATGGGGCGGCCGGAACCGGCCCCTCCTCAGACGGGGTACAGACCGAACAAGAGGAACAGACGGAGGATGTGGAGACACAGCCAAGCACAGATCAACCAGTCTCAGGTAGAGTTGTTCCGATACCGATACCGGTATCGGAAATGCCGCCGATACTGCCTAAAATGCTAGTATCGGTATCGGCGAGTACACGTAAATTCTAGCCTCCGATCCCATGATGTAATTTATCTCCTGCCGAGTCCTGCGGAGAGTGAGGATTATAAAATGAACATGTTTTAAAGTGTGATGCTGTGTCATTTTAACAGCAGATACACTTTCTTAAATTCCATTGTCCCCGACAGTGCGGTGTGACGGGGAGCTCGGACGGGAATCGGGATGTGTTTGGCTGGTGTTATGATAGCATTAGCTGGAAAGATAGCTAGTGGAACAACATCCGCTTTTAACGTTACATCAAATCAGATGATCGCCTGTCCTTTCTCCAGGACCTAACACTGTCCGTGACCGTCTATCAACAATAATGCACCCACGGTGAATTGTATTTAAGTTAAGTAGCTACGGACTAGCGTTAGCTGACTATTACTAACGTTATCTTAATGTCACTGCGGGAAGGCGAGCTAGGTCAGTTAGCTTAGCTTGATAACGTTACCGTGTCTAAAGTTGGTGCTATTCACATAATCCAGCAATAATGGCTGCAGACCTGCAAGCAAAGTACAGCAAGTGCCAAAGGATAAGAGTCTGAGGCGGAGTTTCAAAAGAGAATGTTGAATATTTATTTTGCATCAAAAACCACAACATGAACGTTCTATCTGCCACTAGCTTACAGACTGAATAGGGTATATCTGCAGAGCCACTGAGTAGCGAGTGCAACACCGTTTAATGTCCGTGTGGATCATTGGAGTAGGGTATATCTGCAGTGCTGCAGCCCATACTCATTGATTAATGATACTAATACAAATCTATACAATCACCTGTTGTTGAATAAATACCATACGTTCTAGTTATTACTAAAAAACAGTATAACAGTATCTAAAAAAAAAAAAAAAAAAAAAGTATAATTTATATAATTTTTTAATTCTTTTTTTTATGCACTGGTATCGGATAAATATCGGTATCGGCCGATACCCAAAGCTTAGGTATCGGAATCGGATCGGAAAGGGAAAAATGGTATCGGAACATCTCTAGTCTCAGGCCCGCTTCCTCCTAAGCTCCCTACCATCCCTTCCAGCCCGTCAGAAGCGGGTCAAGGACAGGGACAACTTAAAAGTGGACACATTCGTTATGATCATAGACCAGTCACTACCCCGAGCTGCGTGGCCGGCCGGCCGCGTAAGCAAAGTGATCACTGGTGCCGACGGAAAGGTCAGAGCGGCAGAAGTTATTGTCCAGGGGCGGACCTACACCCGACCCGTGGCGAGGCTGATAGAGTTGCCGAGGCTCCCTGACTCCCCTGATGACGACCATGACCCACTGACTTTGTAGATTGACCTACTCCTCACAACAGACATTGAGCAGTTGACTAGACTATTAATCTGTCTCCCTTTTAACTAATTAGGTGCGGACTAATTAGGAGGCGGCTGTTGTGAAGGGCCAGATTAAACTGAATATATATATGTATCGTTTGATATACTTTGTATATTATTTATATATATACACGGAATATCCCTTTACCTGCGTACAGACCAGAGTAATATTCGCTCTCCTATTGGACAGCACCCCCAGGCGCCAACGCGCAAGCCCCCAACGGCAAGTTCAAAGACAACTGCAGGCATGTCAGAACATGCCCAGAGTCAGTGTAGTAATACGAGACAAGGACTGAGGTTGGGACTAGATATTCACTTAAGTATAAATACGGCGCAGGTGTAAACAGCAGCACTTCGTTCATTCAGTTCATCTAAAGCAGCAGTGTGACAAGTTCGGTAACATTGAAGTGAGCAACCGTGCGTTTAGAACATGTGCGAATAGAATAGTAAAAGTGTCAGAGTTTAGTGAAGTAACGTCAAGTTCGACCTAGTTTAATGTGAAGTATAGTGCACAGGAGAATCGGCGTCGGCGATTGCAGAACCATTCCTGGTTGGATTATATTGCTTTGGGACGTGACCACCGGAGAAGAGCATCGTTGATTTCCACTATCGTTTGGGATTTAACCTCGTGAGGATTACCACTCGGGCCTGCCTCGTGGACGGGGCTGGCTAGCTGTCATCAATGCTGTCGAGCATTTTGGATTACAACTATTGCTTTTGGCTGCTGATCAAGGGAGTACAAGCACCGACTCCTGTACCTGGAGTCTCTTTATTCCTCGTTGACTCAGACGGAGTACCCGAACATTCCTCTACCCTCCAGGCCTTACACCCCGGAGGGAACCCATTGTCTCCAGTTGGTACCAGTGTTGCCCTATATAATTGCTACTATACAACAGGTGGCGTCAGCTTAGACCCATCGTAGGATTCCTGCTATTCTTAGTGACTTATGCTCTTGACTGACTTTACGTATATTCTTCGCCATACAAGCGCAACCCTAATTCTCATTCTGTAACCTAACGTTGCCTAATAATAATAAATTACCCTCCAATAGTATTTCTGTGTCAATGCCGTGTTCTTGTGGGTGTTCACCATCTATATTTGATGTACTGTCTGGCCAGTAATTAAAGTACATAACTAGCAGTGGTTTAATCTATCACAATCTTTAATACAGTCAGGGTTTTGTAACCCCTCAGTTACACATACTTTTACTTTAGCAATAGGCAAATACTTCTCTACTTTTATTCAAGTATAATTTGAATGGGGGGCTTTTACTTTTACCAAAGTACTCATTTATCTGGGTATTTCTACTTTTACTTAAGTAAAGGAACTGTGTACTTCTTCCACCACTGCTCAAATGTACTTAAAGGGTATACTCAGTTATTCATGCATGCTATTCCTATGGTCTAAGACAGTTCAAGAAATCAAACAATTGGAATGCTAAAACTCAAACGTGTGAGGTCATCTGGTAGGCTTCTAGGTAATTGGGAATGGTGGCAAAGGTGATGCCTCCTTGGTCGAGGTAATAACTCCAGGCTACAGTGAGTGTCACGTGTGTGAAGCTAAACCCTACCCATCTTCATGAGGGTCCAGTTGTTGTCCATCTGCTGACTGGCCTGGAGGAAGTAGCGTCCATCTGTCCACATAGCAGCATGCTGCTCTGTCACTATGGCTGTACCTGCAGGGGGGGGGGGGAGACAGAGAGAGAGAGAGACAGAGACCAATAGAGAGGAGAGAGACAGAGAAGAGAGACAGAGAGAGACAGAGGAGAGAGACAGAGGAGAGAGACAGACAGATAGAGAGGAGAGAAACAGAGGAGAGAGACAGAGAGAGAGACAGACAGACAGACAGAAGAGAGATAGAGAGAAAGATATACACATACAGAGAGAGACAGACAAAGATAGAGAAAAAGATATACACATACACAAAGGAGAGAAAGAGAAAGAGAGGCAGAGACAAAGAGGGGGGAGAGAGAGAGACAAAGATAGAGACGCACAGAGAGAGCGAGAGAGGATGGATTTAGGTATGTGTGTGGACATGAATGATTTATGTCCACATAAATACTAGTATGTCAAGGACATAAACACTAATAATGCAATCGGATATCGAGAGACGGTTAGTTACAAGTGCCTGACTGGCCACATTGTTGCAACACAAACAGGATAATAACACATGATGAAAATAACATTAGCAGGTGAAACGGCTTCATGGATACAAATAGCAGCTTCTCCTCCATACTGAGCGGCTACCAATAACATCAGATACTGAGCAACACCTTGCTGACTGAACAGCTACTAATAACATCAGATACTGAACAACACCTTGCTGACTGAGCAGCTACCAATAACATCAGATACTGAACAACACTTGCTAACTGAGCAGCTACCAATAACATCAGATACTGAACAATACTTGCTAACTGAGCAGCTACCAATAACATCAGATACTGAGCAACACCTTGCTGACTGAGCAGCTACCAATAACATCAGATACTGAACAACACCTTGCTGACTGAGCAGCTACCAATAACATCAGATACTGAACAACACCTTGCTAACTGAGCAGCTACCAATAACATCAGATACTGAGCAACACCTTGCTGACTGAGCAGCTACCAATAACATCAGATACTGAACAACACCTTGCTAACTGAGCAGCTACCAATAACATCAGATACTGAGCAACACCTTGCTAACTACTTGGCCCTTCCCACAATTATAGATTGGTTATTCGACAGGACAGAATGTTAAAGTGTTAATGATGATGGCTGGGTGAGGTCAGTCCAATAGGACAATGTTAACGTGTCAATGATGGTGGCTGGGTGAGGTCGGTCCAATAGGATTAGATTGGAATGGAATAGGACAGGATGTTAAAGTGTTAATAATGATGGCTGGGTGAGGTCTGTCCAATAGGACATGATGTTAAAGTGTTAATGCTGATGGCTGGGTGAGGTCAGTCCAATTGGACAGAATGTTATGTGAATGCTGATGGCTGGGTGAGGTCGGTCCAATAGGACAGAATGCTACAATTATAGACAACGACCACATTCATCAACACTTTTCCTTTTCTTTTCTGTAATGAAAATTAGATCCTGGCTCTGACTGATCATATTCAATGGAGACTTGAACCTGTGCCCACACGCACGCACACACACACAGTACCTGCGGAGCCATTGAATCCACAGATGAATTCACGTCTGCAGTCACATGGTGCAATATATTCACTCTGAGAGAGTGAGAGTGAGCATGAGAGAGAGAGGGGGAGGGGTGAGATCAGCTTAGTTAATCATCAGATCTGAGTGGTGGTCATCATCATCACAGACATTTTAATTGCTACCTCTGTCGCTCTTCTCACATCACGACTTGTAGATGGGGAGAGGGAGAGAGGGAGACAGGAATAACCATAAGGAACCATTTGCCAGTAATGGTGAGACAAACACATTAACAGTGTGTTTTATGACAAGAGAGCACTCAAGATATACACATACAATAACCTTTAACCTGGTTATGGTGTGTATGTGTGACTTTCGATTATAACAAATTAAATGTCAGCACTGACGGCTATGTCATTGTTTAGACTATCGAGCCAAAGATTAAACTACTTTTGTTTAACGAACAAATACGTTTCAGTTCATTTGTCCTTTAATTTAACATGGTTGTTATTTTTGTTGTGAATGAATGAATGAAAAACTTTATTTAACAGATTGCAGAATGGGTACAATACAGTACGGCTCAATACACACAATTGTTAAGGGGATGCAGACCTGAGAAAGACGTTTGTCTTGTTTACATCAGGGTCCCCCATTTTCAATTCATATAGACATTTATGACATACACAACATACATGACATTTATGTATATGTATGTTTATAGGTATTTAGTACTGATACATTTGTGACATAAACGGTATTCAAATATACAGTACTGTTACCCCTAGATCCTGACAGAGTATATACCTATGATGGGGAGGGGACTGTACATTAGGAGGGGGTGGGTGGGTGCGAGAGAAATATACATACGGCGGGGAAGGAATATACATGCGGTGGGGAGGAGACTGTCTATTAGGAGGTGGTGGGGGTTTTGGGCATTTACGGTGGCCAGTTTCGAATTGCAGCCTCCCGTAGGTGCTCTTTAAGAGCGGTTTTGAATGTGGGTAGGGATTCACATTCCTTTACAGCTTTGGGTAGGGCGTTCCACATTGATGTGGCATAATTGCAAAACGTGTTTAGTCCTTGTTTGAGCCGAATCTGGGTTTAACATGATTTGTTGAGCTTCCTCTGGTGTAGTGGTTGTGGTATTCACTGACCTTTGGGAAGTATTTTGACATGTACATGGGTACCTTAGTCGTATAGTGTATCTTGTAGACCAGGCCTATTGCAAATTGCTGTACTCTGTCGTCTACTCTAAGCCATCCTAGGTTGTCAAAGTGGGCAGGGGTGAGGTGGGTTCTGGGGGTAAGGTCAAGTAGTAGTCTGACCAGTTTGTTTTGTGATGTTTGTAATCTTGTTTTAAGCGCCTTTGAGGTGCTTTGGTACCATGAGGTGCACGCATAGTCGTAGTACCCTTGAATGAGTGCTCCTGCCAGAGTCTTCAGGGTATTCTTGTTTACCAGAGAGGAGATCCGGTACAAGAATCTAATTCGTTGGTTGACTTTTTTTTATTACATTGGATGCCATTTTGTCACAGGAAAGATTTGCCTCTAGGATGGAACCCAGGTAGGTAATTTCGTCTTTCCTTGTGACAATATTGTCACCCACTGTAACTGAGAAGCCGTCGGTCTTGCCGAGTTTGTTATTTGAGCCGAAGAGAATGGACTCTGTTTTGCCCATGTGTAATGATAGTTTGTTATCAGCGAGCCATATGCAGATTTTGCCTAGTTCCGAGCTGAGGGTTTTTTCAACCTGCAACTTGTTCTTGTCAGAGACCAGCAGGGCTGAGTCGTCCGCAAACAGGAACAAGTTGCAGTCACAGGCTGACGACATGTCATTTGCATAAATTAGGAAGAGTAGCGGTCCTAGTATGCTTCCTTGTGGAACACCACAGCTCACTGTGAGGGGGGGGATAGAGTACGGTTTACCTCTACCATCTGTTCTCTCCCCTCCAGGTAGGATTGCATCCAGCTCACTGATAAACTATCAAAACCAATTGCTTTTAGCTTGTCAATCAGAATGGAGTGATTGACAGTGTCGAAGGCCTTTTGTAGGTCCAGCATGACCATGCCGCAGTATTTGCCCGCGTCCACCTCTTGTTTGATGTGGTCGTTCAAATAGAGGAGGCATGTGTCAGTGGAGTGGGATGTTCTGAAGCCAGATTGGAATTCGTAGATTCGATTTTTTTCCGCCAGGTACTTTTCGACCTGTTCGTAGACTATTTTCTCCATGACTTTCGAGATGGAGGTAAGAATAGAAACAGGGCGGTAGTTGCCTGGGTCTAATTTGCTGCCCTTTTTGTGCAGAGGGGTCACTCTCGCAATTTTGAAGTCCTTGGGGACGTGTCCCTGTTTTATAGAGAGGTTTATTATGTGTGTGATGACTGGGGTGATGGCGGCTGCGGAGTCTCTGAGGAATTTGGAGGGGATGTTGTCATGGCCAGTGGCCTTGTTAGGTTGGAGGGCGCTCAATTTTTTGAGTACCTCATCGGTTGTTACCATTTCAAGTTTGAAGTCGTCTTTGTGGACCCCTAGGTTTTTGTAGTATGCTACTATGTGTTCTACTATGTCATGTTAGTGTGGTCATGTCAGTGATGTCAGTTTTTATGAATGAACGTTGTATGGTCCGTTTTGTGTTTGTTTTATGTTAGGACTACGGGTGGAAATTAGCCCTGTGCTTAGGGCTGGGCGATATAACGATAACGATAAATATCGAAAAATCGTTTTTTTTTTTTTTTTTTTTTTTTTTTACCTGCAACAGGGCAGTTTTAAAACCAGAGACAGTGGACAGACTTGTCTTTCTTGCCTGCAACTTAAAGTAATGGCTTTGCTTGTCCAAATGACAATACTGACCAAATTCAGATTTATTTTTCTCTTGTCCATTTATTTTGTTTGCTTTCTAATTTAAAATACATTTTGAAACCGTCTGTACACAGTAGGCTATGTGTGCTAGCAGAACTAGACTCCAGTCACGAGTCACAGTGCACATGTGCGGTGGTTTGTCCACCAAAAAAGCGCCAAAAGATCGAAAATAAACTAGCAGAGCCAGAACTGTTCAACTCCTCTGGAGCCACAGCCAGCAGAGAAGCCGGTTTACTTTAGCTTTTAAACCAGCTGCAGCCTGAGAACTGGAGTGTGAGGGGATGTAACACTAAAGATGGCGGCAATGACAAAGAATTGCTGCAAAATAAACATACATCTGTTGTAAAAAAAAAAAAAAAAAAAAAAAAAAAATGTTTTTTTTTTATACTTATAACAATTCGATAATTATCGATATCGAGAAATAAAATAAAATTATCATATCGTTATCGCGATATGATTTTTTTCCATATCGCCCAGCCCTACCTGTGCTATTCCCGGCATATTTACGTCCTTATCATGCTGTGATGTTATGCATACACATGTAAATGATGTTCATTAATTTGCATTGTCCTTAATAAACAAATCTTAATCTTACCCCATAATGCCCTGAGTGGGAGGGTAGTTTGTTTACCAGTGTTGTGGCTATGTTTGTGAAGAAGATGTTTTAAGTAATTGGCTACATCCAGCTTGTCTGTGATGAGCGTGTTGTCCGTCTTTATGTTTATGTTTGAGAACCTGGTTTTAAGTTTTTTACTGCAGCCTAGTTGATTATGGAGTAATTTCCAAAGTTCGCGGGGTTTGTTTTTGTTTTCCTCAGTTTTGTCGTTGATGAAATTTCTTTTTGCAGTTTTGATCATGGTGTTTTACGTCATTTCTTAGTCTGTTTCTTTGAATTTTTTGTTCAACCACGTGGGCTTGGAGTTCACTGTTTGAGCTTTTGGAAAGCTTTGTCTGACTTTTATAAAGTTCAGAGCATTTTTTGTCTCTGGTTTTCATAGCGGCCAGTATTTCAGTGTGCATCCATGGCTCAGCGTGATTTTTAACCCTGATGGTTCTTAGGGGTGCCATGTTGTTGAGTATTGTTGTGAATTTGGTTTTGAATCCAAGCCATGTTTCTTCAACCTGTGTACCACTGAGTTCATCCGACCAGTCCAAGCTCCCCAGTTCTAGGTTAAAGGCCTCTTTAGAGTAAGTTTTGAGGTCTCTAGATGTGACTGTTTTGTGACAGCCGGCCTTCTGTTTTAGCTTTTTGCGGGTACAGAAAATCATATAATGATCACTTAACCCGCATGCTATCACCCCTTTATTGGAGATCATGGACTTGTCAGAGGTCAAAATGAGGTCAATGGTGGTTTGTGTCGAATCACATACCCTTGTGGGTTGGGTGATTAGCTGGCTGAAACAGTGCAGATCAGAAAATCTACTGAAGGCCTTGAAGACGGGTGCTGCTTTACGCAGCATATCCGTGTTCCAGTCCCCAATACGAATTTTTTCTACCCCCTCCACCCCAGCTAAACACCCATCAAGTGTGTCATAGAAGCCACTCTGTTCTGGCTGTCTATATATTGTGCCTACTAGTACTGGTTTTGCCCTATCTAATAAGATTTCAATCCAAACAGTTTCAATTTCGTCATGGTCAGGGGAGGAAACTAACTTTTTGGCTTACCAGCCAACTGGCGAGTATCTGATTTTTTTTACCAGCCAAACAGATTTTTTACCAGACAAAAAAAAACGCTAATTGTGATAATTACTTCTTTGTATGTCTTCGTCTAAATAGATTTTCAATCATAGTAAAATAATCACACCGTGTCTCTACTCTTTAAAATATGTATTAGCATAAAACATTAATCTCTACTCTTCACAATATTAGCATAAAACATATTAACATGAAAGAGGTATCTATTCTGGACTGGGTTGGGCTGAACTGGGCAGTGAAAGATGCTGGGTTGGACTGGGTTGGGCAGTGAAAGAAAAAAACCGAAGTATGTTGTGAAGTGTATAGATAGATGTGAAATATATAGATGTAGCAGTAGTCTATCTGTATGTCATGATGAATTGAAAATGCCGTACTGTATTGTACCCATTCTGCAATCTGTTAATAAAGTTTTCAATCAATCAAGTTAACTTTGAACCTCGGTTGTCAAGCCTCGTCAATGTTGTGTATGCATCTGGGTAGGCACACTGTGCCTTTAAGACAGCACGGTGGTCTTACGACAGTACCGTCAAGTGTTGTGGTAACGTCAGTTGGGTTGGTGTGCTGTTGTACACAGTGCACTGGTTGAGCTTAGCTAGCCCCTTTCGTGACTGCGATGTGCAAGCCAGGGGCTTTTGAGCATGAAATAAAATGTCTAACCTTACGTCGTAGTCCGGTGCTTTTTTGGAAACATTATAGTCATAACAGATACACCTAGCTGGCTGCTTTGAGCACACGGGGCTAACGTTAGCTAGCAAGCAGCTATCGCTAAAACTAGAAGCTAACCACTGTATACATTTCCAGTAGACTAACATTACACCTCTGTGATTTAAATGTGTCCTTAGTAACTTATACTCGAGGGTTGTACTAGGGTTGGATGCAGTTCCCCGTTGGTCAGTCTGTCTGTTTTCCATCTTCTGCTGTGTTTAACGTTATCCGTTTGCGAGTGCTCCTGATGGCTAGCCTAGTAACGCAGGACTTTTATCATTATATGTCCGCGGGTTGGCCAGTACTGCGCAAACTTTTATTAAACATTATATGTCCGCGGGTGGTCTTGTGCAGTGCTCTCGTGGCACTGTCAACTAAAGCGAGCACTCAGAAGACGCGCACCGTTTGCCAGTGCAGTGATTGCAGAATGTTTTTTTTTTTGTATACTCGCCAGACTGGCGAGTGGTCTTCATGAATCACTCGCCAAACGTAAAAAATACTCGCATTTGGCGAGTAAAGTGGCCTAATTTCCTCCCCTGGTCATGGTTAAGGTCAGTACGGTTGATGAATTTGGTATCTTTGTATATATACACACAGACGCCAAATGTTACTGGGAATGTAACTCTACACTCATGAGACCGCTTGAATTTCTGAAAAGGCATGTGTAAATATAAGTTATGCTGGTTTGTACTTTTGACTTTCGCTCATTTAGATTAGATTTTTTTATTAGATTGTGATACTCCTAATATATATGTGTGTGTGAATGAAAATAAAAATACATTGCCAAATGAAAGTCACACACTGCAGGCCTTAGTGCTCAATTCTTATTTATTGCTCAGATCAGATTTTTTTTAATATTTTCTTTTTATGTGGCTAAAATCAGATTCCAGTGTGAACTGGTCACACTCCTGAACTGACACGCAAGTGCAAATAGTGAATATGAATGTAAACATGGAGGACACTGAAGTCACAGTTTAATTTACAAGTTGAGGCCAACTGATTTGTGAGCAGATGATAATGAGGACGAGGAGGAGGTGAAAGGTAAACTCCTCACTGTCCCTCCACTGACCAGACAAGCTACGTCAGGCCATCTACTGGCACCTAAACCCAGGACAAATATACTAAAATATTCTGTGATTTACAGAGCTATCATGGAATGGAACTCATTGCCAAGCTACTTCGCTGAAATATAATCCAAAAATACCATCTACTAACAAGCATGCACTGAACCCTTATGGCATAGCAGTGAACACCAATTGACTGTTTGTTAATTGTATTTATGTTGATACTTATTTTAATACTTTATACTAATAAGTATCTTATACCGTCATCCTTAACTGAAGATGAGATTGTTAATGATGTTGATAATGATGTAATTGATGATGTAATGAATGTTGATAATGATGTAATAATGTATTGAATATTGTTGTATTGTTGTAAGTGCCGGACCCCAGGAAGAATAGCTTTTGTCAAGTGCAAAAGCTAATGGGGATCCTAAATAAACATAAACATAAAACCTCCATCACAGCTGTCTTTCATGTTTGTATTCACCAAGGGACTCCCGGGTCTAGGGTGACTTGAGTGAATTTCAATCTAGAGTGATGTAAAAGTTGCATGAATTCTGACATGACTGTTCAGAGGTCGCATTGCAAAAAATCAGACCTGTATCTGATTTAGGACCACATATGAAATGAAAGTGGCCCAAATCAGAATAGAAAAGATCAGATTCCATGTGATGTGTTGTTCACACGGTTATGAAAAAATCAGGCCACATATGAGTTCACATGCCCTCGAGCAACATTGTCTTTTATACCTATTCTTATGTCTGCAATTCATGCATTGTTTTTATTCTGTCAACTGTGTGCTGATTTTATGCCTATGTTAATTTTATACTAATTGCTGTGGGGCACTCTGGACTGCGGTCCATGTGTGAATGAAAAGTGCTATATAGATATAGACAGAGTTATTCATATTTATGAGGGTGACCTCAATTGTCCTTTCGAGAATAAATAAGGTCTGAAATGTGTGTCCTTGTACCTGATGTGCGTCTCCAGAGGGGACGATGTAGGCCTGTATGGGCTCAGCGAAGTATTTACCGTTCCTCATCGCCTGGCGAAGCTGCCTGAGCAGCTCCACTGTGATCTTTGGAGACATAGCAGCCGTATCTGGATAAGATAAGATTATTCCTTTATTGAACCCCTTGGGGAAATTGGGCGTCATACTTGGGGGGAGGGGAGGTAAAGGTATGGGCAGGGTAGTAGTAGAAAGACATAAATATAGGCAATACAATTAGATCTGAATATAAAAAAACGTGAGAAAAAATAAACAGTGTAAACAATCTAATTAACTCTGAATATAAAGATATGAGAAAAATAAACTGAGTAAACAAAGGTACAGATGAGGGTCTGTATGCCCTATTGGTTATATTATATGTTACAATAATAAATCATTTGAATGGATATAAAAATAACTCAATCTCAGCGATGAACATGTACAAAATCTGAACGTGTTGAGACCCAGGTGAATTTGGTAGATGTAGACTAAGCAGAGTTGCAGATAAAGGTAATACTTGCCTCCACATACAGTACTTATCATATCCCCATGTCCAAAACATAAATTTCAACTAAAGGCAGCAGACAGAATGAGCAAGGTGCAATAAAACATATATCATTATTCTAAAACCAGAAATAATTATCATTAGTTTACCTGAATCTAGCGAGCCCATGATGACTTCAAGCAACTGGAAGTTTTAAGCAGCTACTGTAGGTTCACTGTCTCATATAACCTGTCTCAATATGCTGATTGAGCAATGTCTGAGACAAGAGCAGTGGTTAAATATTAAAAGATCAGCCTACTGCTGACTTAAGATGTCTCCCTATTGCACCGCAGTTTCCTTCCAAAGTAAAAAGAAAATATAATATTCAATAAATGTTTTTATTATTCTGGCAATTAGGCTACTGTAGTTACACCCAAACACGCATACCGTTACGCATCCTTCAGTGGGTACCATTATGGTATTATATCGGTTGCCAACAATCAACCAATAGCGTCGACTGATGTCTGCATCGATGAGCTCACCCATTGGCTCGCGTTAGGCATGCGATTGTTGTTTACAAGTTGGCTTCAGCCAGGCTGAGCAGTCTCTCACGTTCTGTGAATGCTGAATTACGTTCCGAAAATTATTAGAATAAAGAGACACAGCCAACGTCTGTAACAGGTTACTGTTCGGCAGTGTTTTCAAATTAAACTCTTTGTTTTCTAATGGCCACATGCGCATCGCCTCAGTAACGGTTAATTAATTCATGTCGCAGTTGAATAGTTAATTGTGGGTGTGGCAGCGCATCATTTGCTAACCGTTTTGGAAAGTTGCAACAGTTTTAATGAATGTGTCTTTCACAACGCGTTTTGGAATCAAGTAACGGAGAACGTATTGCAGAAACAGGCATGGGGTGACGAACGTTTTCCTAATTTCACAACAACAACCCTCGCTCGCTCGCTGTGCCACGCGACTTTAACCATTTGGCTAACCAACTAGTTTATTTACATACAGTTGGAGTTATATTACACACACAATGAACCATTTTACCTTTCAACTGTGATTCTTGCGTAAAAAGCACTGTTTTTCCTGCTGTACAGTGTGTTAATTTACAAAACAGGAGGCTGCCATTTCATCGTTGACGTTTCTGGTCACGTGACGTGCCTGCAGTTTCTTCTAGTAGAAGTAGGGGGAGCCAGACGCGCTTCTTGTCGCTGAATGAATGAAAACTGTATTTAACAGATTGCAGAATGGGTACAATACAGTACGGCTCAATACACACAATTGTTAAGGGGATGCAGACCTGAGAAAGACGTTTGTCTTATTTACATCAGGGTCCCCCATTTTCAATTCATATAGACATTTATGACATACACAACATACATGACATTTATGGCATAGGGACATATAGGTATTTAGTACTGATACATTTGTGACATAAACGGTATTCAAATATACAGTACTGTTACCCCTAGATCCTGACAGAGTATATACATATGATGGGGAGGGGACTGTACATTTGGAGGGGGTGGGTGGGTGGGAGAGAAATATACATATTGTGGGGTGGAGACTGTACATTTGGAGGGGGTGGGTGGGTGGGAGAGAAATATACATACGTCAGGGAGGGAACATGCGGTGGGGAGGAGACTGTCTATTAGGAGGTGGTGGGGGGTTTGGGCATTTACGGTGGCCAGTTTCGAATTGCAGCCTCCCGTAGGTGCTCTTTAAGAGCGGTTTTGAATGTGGGTAGGGATTCACATTCCTTTACAGCTTTGGGTAGGGCGTTCCACATTGATGTGGCATAATTGCAAAACGTGTTTAGTCCCTTGTTTGAGCCAAATCTGGGTTTAACATGATTTGTTGAGCTTCCTCTGGTGTAGTGGTTGTGGTATTCACTGACCTTTGGGAAGTATTTTGACATGTACATGGGTACCTTACCTTAGTCGTATAGTGTATCTTGTAGACCAGGCCCATTGCAAATTGCTGTACTCTGTCGTCTACTCTAAGCCATCCTAGGTTGTCAAAGTGGGCAGGGGTGAGGTGGGTTCTGGGGGTAAGGTCAAGTAGTAGTCTGACCAGTTTGTTTTGTGATGTTTGTAATCTTGTTTTTAGCACCTTTGAGGTGCTTTGGTACCATGAGGTGCACGCATAGTCGTAGTACCCTTGAATGAGTGCTCCTGCCAGAGTCTTCAGGGTATTCTTGTTTACCAGAGAGGAGATCCGGTACAAGAATCTAGTTCGTTGGTTGACTTTTTTTATTACATTGGATGCCATTTTGTCACAGGAAAGATTTGCCTCTAGGATGGAACCCAGGTAGGTAATTTCGTCTTTCCTTGAACATGTCAATAACGGTGCAGAGATTACTATGTGGGCTATAAAGATGTACGTCTTTCAATGATTATCAGCCCATGACATTATGAATAATAGTACAATATTTTATTCACATGAATTCCCACACATATATACAAAACATATATTGACTTGGAAAGTGCAAAATGTACTGGAATTAGTCAACGGAGTTAGAACATCAGTCCTAAAACACAACATTTGTTATATTATGCTAAGAATGAATAATTGTCTAATTGCTGCCACAAATGAAGAACCAGTACAGTGAACATTGTGTTTTTCCAGTGGCATTCATTGTTAAACAGAAGGTATGTGAATGTAAAGTTGTGGAATGTTTTGTGGAAATATGATGATCTTGAGAAACTGAACTATCCTCTTGGTCGTCGTCATCATACAACCATTTGAGATAGCCAATCTACTCCCTGGAGAATCATTATACCCAGCAACCCTGATTTGCCCATCAGTTGGCCTGTCAGTTGTCAGTACTACAATAGGCCCATGCAGAGTAATATAATATAATTGTTTTCCAGTCGCATTCATTGTTAAACAGAAGGTATGTGAACGTAAAGTTGTGGAATGTTTTGTGGAAATATGATCTCCTTGAGAAACTACTTGGTCGTAGTCATCATAAAATCATTTGAGATAGCCAATCTACTTCCTGGAGAATCATTATCCAGCAACCCTGATTTGCCCATCAGTTGGCCTGTCGGTTGTCAGTACTAGGCCTAGTTGTAAAGGATATCAGCTAGCTAGTTCACAAACAAGTAATAAATTGTAGCAACGAGTTTGCTACAATTTAGTTCATTTTAGTGGTTCAAAAACATGCATAGCAACCGTGACAAGTTATCACCTGTAAGCACATGGCCAATGTTTATCTCCCATAGCAACTGATCACACTGGTCTCATGAATTTGAATGCTGAATGCTTCATGTATTGTATTGTGATACAAACTTGACATCTCCTTTAAATTAGAGGGCTACACCCCCTCAACCTACTGAGAGTTGGCTGTACTTAGAGAGGGTGCACTAAAACAATTGTAACAAATAATTCTGAAGCTGAAAGAAATTACACTCCTGACATTAACATTCCACAATAAGCTTTTTCTGACTGAATGTACATCATTGTAGTGGTTTTTCATGACAATCCAAAATGACATGTGCTATTATAAAAAAACTAGTATTTTACGTCAAACTGACAAGAATTGGGATTGATTGACAGTAAGGTGTAGGGAATCGTGATTATTTGCTTTACAATAAAGCAGATTCTATATGAGCATCATGTCACAGTGTATAGGTGATTAGATGAACATATCCACAGTTATTGAATATTACTATCCCCGGAGGTGATGTGTGGTGTGGCTGAATCTGTGAGCTAGAGTTGTGCCCAGGACATCACAGCGATCATGACGGCCATGAAACACCTCCCTGGACCTAGCAGGACACCTGCGCTCCCTGAGGAGGCAAAACATACATTATTCATTAGGTGGTTCAAGCATGAAATTAAGTAAACAGACCTATTGGATGCAGAACTTGCCAATGTTCAAGTTTAGTTGTGGCTATAATCAGAAAAATTATTAGATTAGATTAGATTAAAATGTATTGTCATTATACAGCACAAGTACAGTACAACAAAAATAAGTTTGTCGTCCAACCAGAGTGCAAATGTAACAGTAAAGTGCAATAGTAATATACAATGTGCAGGTGATTAAACTGGGTATAAGATATATAAATTAGTACTACTGCGTATAGTGCTAATCATGTATCTACAGAGTTATAGTATTAATATGTACAGTGATACATGTATAAAGACACTATGATAGTAAATCATACTGGCCAGCATGCAGCGTAACTAGTAAGAGTTGGTAAGGGATATGTACATATATAGATATTGTATCTACAGACATGTAAAAAGGATTATATGTGTTCGGATCTTTCAAAAATGTTCAATTTGAATCCCTCCGAAAGGGCTGACGGGCACCACACAATGGATGACTCAATGGTTAGTCTCGTGGTTATTTTAAACAAACTAGTTCAGATGTTTTTCTCCACAATACAACTTTTATAATTCCCACAGTTGACCATAGGCTTACCATAGGTCAAAAACCTGTGAAACAGAACAAAATGCAGTGCATACACATTAATTAAGCATAATATTAATATACACTATACATTAATACCAACACCAATCAATCAATTAATTCATATTAATATCAATATACATATTAATATACTATCAATACTACTATTAAATATACATACACTATTCATTTAATTTACACTTCATCAAACCAGCATGTCATGTCTCCTTTAACTGTGGGTGAAAGGAGGGAGAACTACAATGACTACATTAACCAGAATGCCTGACAATGTTTACTTCCTCCTCCGAGACTGAGCCAATAAGCTCCTTGTCTCAGACACAGCGCAAACCCACACACAATGGACAAGATAGCAGTTCTCTCATCAGAGCACACACACACACCAAAGTTCCACCACATGAATCTCACCGTGACAAATCAGCAGAGCCACAGAGGCACTAGATCAGCCGTGCGCCATCGGCAAAGTACGCTAGCCTAGCCACAAACATTCATTCATTTAGCCAGCACCACTAACACAGTGCACATGCAAATATTATCTGCAGGCTGCATTAGCAGCCAGCAGCCAACGTGATACATTACATTGTGTTTATATGTGACATAGCCAAGTTAACAACGTTTCAATCCCTTAATCAAGTCCACTTACCAATGGGCGATGTGATCCTGTCAGTGCTATATTGAGAATGACAATCGCCAGCCACCATTTAAAAGGCAGCTGCGCCAACTGCGCATGCTCACAAGCACAAACACCTGTTAACTTATTTAGACCCCTTTACATAGATCTGATCCTTATATTAAATAAACCAAAAGTCTTGACAATATGCAGGTACAGACAGATGTGGATAGATATACAGTAAGAATAAATATATGTATATGGTATATATAGCATTAATGTACATGCTGTCATACAGAGTTATGTGGGTTATATGCAGGTGTATTAGTGCACGCTTACTTGTACAGGATCCTGTCTCTTTGAAGATCCCCATCTCCTCACTGTTTTTGACATAGTCCAGCCTTTCCTTACTAACATCCCCTGTAAGATAAAGACCATGTGGCAACGTATAATAATAATATTAATAATAATAATAATTTATTTATATAGCACCTGTTGTGGAATATTCAAATGAGCCAAGACAGTAAGCTGTAGGAATTCATATGAGTTCATTCTCACTTTCTGGTCAGAAGTTAGCATGTCTGATTGTGAACTGAGCTCTGAGGAAACAGATTAATAAACTATGTTCTATATTTTTTTTATACAAATTGACTCAGTCTTAATTTCTACAATTTGACCTGTTTGGCTCATTTGAATATTCCACAACACACCTTTCATACATGGATTGCAGCTCAAAGTGCTTCACAGCAAATAGCATAAAATGAACATAGACACAAAATAAGTACAATAAGTACAGTGTTGCTCAAAAGTTAAAGAAGTTAAAGATTAAAGTTAATGTATCTCATATTGAAGATGAGACACATTTATGATGAGGTATCCCCACCGGCTATAATGCAGGAATGTGCAGAGGGGCATTGGCCAAAGTGCCCTGTTTCCATGAAATAAAATATTGAGATAAAAAAAAATCTAGTCTATTATAGCTATTACAACAATTACAATATATTCTATCAAAATAGCACACCTCTATAATGCAATTCGTAAAATTAAATCAGTCAATTCGAAATTCGACCAAATAAACCACAGTTCATTCATAATACTGTAGTGTAGACTATTGTTGCATTTCTTTTCTGGTTTGTGTGAAATCATTAAGAGTAATGTAAAACCAGTCTGCACACCACTGGTTTGGCCTTGGATTAAACCAAAAAAAAGGGGGAGGGGGGCATAAAGCGGCATGAAGAACTAGACTTTCCACCCACACAATCTTTGCACCCGTATAAATGACCAAAAGCGACTTGATTTTTCTCCCACATTAAAATAAAAGTCAAACCGGTTCCCTGCCAGCAATACTACAAGCTCAGTGTATTATTTTGTGCTATACTGTGTGAACCCTCTATACACATACTCCTCTGTTTGCTATTGGGAGAGGGGGGGACTGAGAGGGAGACATGCAGAAACTCAACCCTAGCATCAGGTTACTCAGCAATTTTTCAGGTTTTCTGAAGCTTTTCAATGGCCAGAATTGTTCATTGTCCAAAGAGATACAAGCCTGAGAAGCCAGGAAAGGCGGAGGGAGAACAGAAATCCCCATTGCCATAGAGAAGTGAATCAACACTGTGGGTTTAATTTATATAATCTAAGCATAGGCTAACAGCCACACAAAAATATTTAGTTCAAATAAAATAAAAAACAAGCTCGTTTTTAACGAGATGACTGCTATGCATATAGTGTAAATGCAAAAATGCAGGTGTTAGCCTATTATGCTTCATTGTACCTCAGCTAAACTTATTTGTGCAATTTCTTTAGAACTGTTTAGAACTTTCTTTCTCCTGTTTGTGGTTAAAAATAGTAATAATTTTTTTCACTGGTGTGATTATTTTTCTTTCTTTCACCGGTAGTCTATTGTAGTCCTGCTTCAAGAGAGGTCATGCCATAGTTCTGCACTTTCCCACAAAACAGGGGTTACCTGATCCTTCCTCTGCAGGTTGCATGATATGGTACGAAAAGACTGGTTGGGAACAGGTCCAGGTTTGCAGACCATGGAATCTGAGACCATAGGAAACTGTAAATGTTTTAATTGACAGAGCGTATTTTCTTTCCTTTGAGCTGTGTGAACATGAGCTCACTTAGTCTGAATGTTATAATGTTTGTTTTTGTCTGAAACGAATGTGTTTTTGCTGTCCTTCTTGGCCAGGTCACTCTTGTCAAATAGATTTGAATCTCAATGAGTTATCTGGTTAAATAAATGTTCAATACATAAACATTTATGAATGGGTATTTTCAACAACTAATTATTTATTTTTGAGTAACAACCCCAACACTCCTGTCAAACCACATAGATCTCTTTTTTATCAAGATCTGTGAAAAATACTTCAAAGCAATGATAGTGCCAGGTGAACTATAGTCAGAGAAATGAATAATTTGAAGGTATATTTTATTGAATAAACCAACCGTCAGGAAAATTGGATCCCTGGAACACTGTTTGAAGCTAGAAAGTTACTATTTCATTGCTGAAAGGCAGGACCCATCATTTTGTTAAACAAACTGTGAGGTTTTGTCCATTGCTCACCTACTCGCTCTGTTCCTTTAAGCCTACTCGCTCTGTTCCTTTAAGCCTACTCGCTCTGTTTCCTTTAGTTTTCTGTTATCAATTGCATTCTCCTCACCTCACTAGCCCCCACCCTCGCGTTCGTTTGCTCTCAGCAGCCACACCCTTGGACTACCTGTCATTTTGTGTTTGATTGGTCTGGTGCCGAACTCACACTTCTAGTTCGATTATCAATTACCTCCCGCACCTGATGTGTATTCTAATTAGCACCCCTGTGGGCTTTAAGTACCTGGCTCTTCCCCTCTGTCCCCTGTCGGGTCGCGCCGTATCATTCCGTATCATATTCTCTATCACCAAGACTCCTTCGGGAGGTCCTCTGTCTGTCTATGCTGTTTTCATCTCCGGCGTGAGATGCGCTCCAGCCTTCGCCTCCTGTCGCCGTTGCCTGAGGGAGACACTGGACTGCGCTCTCTAAACTTCCACGGGAGGTATCCCAGTGTTCCACTTCAGACCTCCGCGCAGCAGACGTCCTGACGCGCATCCAGACCTCCGCGCAGCAGACGCCCAGACGCGCATCCAGACCTCCGCGCAGCAGACGCGCTCTTCACTCCAGACGCGCATCGCTTCCTAATACTCTACGGGAGGATGCGTCTCTCCGAGCCGGCGCGATCTTCCGCGCAGACGCGCTCTTCACTCCTGACGCGCATTCAGACGCACTCCAGATGCGTCCTCCGTACCGGCGCGTACTCTAAGCAGTCGCGCACCACTCAGACCTCCGCGCCAGATGCGCCCTCCGTACCGGCGCGTACTCCAAGCAGTCGCGCACCACTCAGACCTCCGCTTGGACAACCCGTTTCCCGTGGCGACGCGCTCGCCCCGTTTTGATCCTTCTCTCTTTACGCACAGCGCCTGGGTGAGTTTTTATGACTGTCTTTGATCCTATTCGTTTTTCGTGTGTTTAATGACACTGAAGATATCCTGCTTTTTGTCAGACTGTCACTCACCCAGCGTCAGCTTTTTGGATAGTTCATTGGGATAATCTTTGGCCTCAACATCGCTCACTGTGTGTATACTCACCGAAGATATTATTCACTTGGATTTGTATTTTGGGACTTCACTCAGTGTGTATATACACCGAAGATTCTGTCACTTGGATTACTCTGTTTTTGGGACAAGTCACCTCTCCTGTCACCTGCTCTGTTCCCAACTGAACTCTGAGCTAACCCGCTCCCTCTCTCCCTCTCGGTCCCGTTTACCACCCTCGGAGATCTGCCGAGAGAGATCTGCAGAGCGGTTCTGATGTCCACCGTCAGCTTCCTCAGACGAACCATCCCGGGAGAAGCTGCAGAGCAGCAACATTCATTAATGCTTGTGTTCCAAGGCCTTACCCTGTTTTCTCTGTCCCAGTATGCAGCTCCAGCCCTCGCCCTGTTCCAAGGCCTTACCCTGTTTTTCTCTAGTCCTCCTAGTCCTCCCTGTCTAGTCCCTCCAGTCCTCCCTCTCCCCAGCCCGCCTCTGCGGGCCTCTGCCCCTGTTTTTCTCTAGTCCTCCTAGTCCTCCCTGTCTAGTCCCTCCAGTCCTCCCTCTCCCCAGCCCGCCTCCGCGGGCCTCTGTCCCTGTTTTCCCCACTCTAGTCCTCCTAGTCCTCCCTGTCCCCAGCCCGCCTCCGCGGGCCTCTGTCCCTGTCTCCCCTCTCTAGTCCTCCTAGTCCTCCCTGTCCAGTCCTCCTAGTCCTCCCTTCCTCCCTTGCCCCGGCCCTGTTTTCCGTTAGCCTTCCCTTAGCCTTCCCCTTAGCCAGCTCGCCTCTTAAAGGCACTGTGCCTTTTCCCTTTCTGTTTATCCAGTAATTTGTGTTCTCCCTTAAAGGGACCGTGCCGTTTCTGTGTGTTTTCAATAAATGCCCAGTTCTTGGCTTACTCTCATACCTGTCTTGTGTTGTGCGATTGGGGTCGGTTACAAACCATAACAGTACGACCCGACCAATCGACGACCCCAGCCAGCACAGACGGTGTATGTGAGTTTGCCTTTTTTTTTTTTTTTCTCTAGTTCCCCTGTTAGCTCCCCTGTTAGCCATGTTAGCTTCCCTGTTAGCCCTGTTAGCTCCCCTGTTAGCCCTGTTAGCTTCCCTGTTAGCCCTGTTGGCTCCCCTGCAGCTTGTTAGGCCTCTACTACCAGCATGGCCCCTGTCTGCTAGCTTTGCCCCGGCTGCTAGCACAGCCTCTATGTTAATGCAGCCCTTGCTGCTGGCATAGGCCCTGTAGCTAGCCATGCCCAGGCAGCTAACCCAGTCCCTCAGCAGGGCCCCAGTCTGCTAGCTTAGCCCCGGCTGCTAGCACAGCCTCTATGTTAATGCAGCCCTTGCTGCTGGCATAGGCCCTGTAGCTAGCCATGCCCAGGCAGCTAACCCAGTTCCTCAGCATGGCCCCAGTCTGCTAGCTTAGCCCCGGCTGCTAGCACAGCCTCTATGTTAATGCAGCCCTTGCTGCTGGCATGGGCCCTGTAGCTAGCCATGCCCTGGCAGCTAACCCAGTCCCTCTGCATGGCCCCAGTCTGCTAGCTTAGCCCCGGCTGCTAGCACAGCCTCTATGTTAATGCAGCCCTTGCTGCTGGCATGGGCCCTGTAGCTAGCCATGCCCTGGCAGCTAACCCAGTCCCTCTGCATGGCCCCAGTCTGCTAGCTTAGCCCCGGCTGTTAGCACAGCCTCTATGTTAGTGCAGCCCTTGCAGCTAGCATAGGCCCTGTAGCTAGCCATGCCCAGGCAGCTAACCCGGTCCCTCTGCTTGGCCTCCACCTTTTGTGTAGTTTTCCCACTGCTAGGACTGCCCTTTCAGCTAGCAAGGTCAGTTTTTTCCCACTGCTAGGACTGCCTTTTCAGCTAGCAAGGTCAGTTTTTTCCCACTGCTAGGACTGCCCTTTCAGCTAGCAAGGTCAGTTTTCTCCCGCTGCTAGGACTGCCCTTTCAGCTAGCAAGGTCAGTTTTTCCCACTGCTAGGACTGCCCTTTCAGCTAGCAAGGTCAGTTTTCTCACACTGCTAGGACTGCCGCTTCAGCTAGCAAGGTCAGTTTTCCCACTGCTAGGACTGCCCTTTCAGCTAGCAGGGTCAGTTTTCCCACTGCTAGGACTGCCCTTTCAGCTAGCAAGGTCAGTTTTTCCCACTGCTAGGACTGCCTTTTCAGCTAGCAAGGTCAGAGTTTTTCCCACTGCTAGGACTGCCCTTTCAGCTAGCAAGGTCAGTTTTCCCACTGCTAGGACTGCCCTTTCAGCTAGCAAGGTCAGTTTCCTCCCTCTGCTAGAACTGCCGCTTCAGCTAGCAAGGTCAGTTTGCCCCACTGCTAGGACTGCCCCTTCAGCTAGCAAGGTCAGTTATCTCCCACTGCTAGGACTGCCCCTTCAGCTAGCAATGTCAGTTTTTCTCCCACTGCTAGGACTGCCCCTTCAGCTAGCAAGGTCAGTTTGCTCCCACTGCTAGGACTGCCCCTTCAGCTAGCAAGGTCAGTTCCCCACAGCTAGGACTGTCCTTCCAGCTAGCTTGTTCTCTCATGCTGGTCCAGCCCTGTCTGCCAGCCTAGCTCCGGCAGCTAGCGCAGCCTCTATGTTAATGTAGCAGTACAGCTAGCATAGGCCCTGTAGCTATCAGTGCCCTGGCAGCTACCCTTTCCCTCTGCTAGCCCCTTCCCTGTTCCCCTCTCCGGTGCCCCTGTTCCAGCCCTGTCTGCTAGCCTAGCTCCGGCAGCTAGCGCAGCCTCTTTGTTAATGTAGCAGTACAGCTAGCATAGGCCCTGTAGCTATCTGTGCCCTGGCAGCTACCCTTTCCCTCTGCTAGCCCCTTCCCGGTGCTCCTCTAGTTACCCCTCAGCTCCTCTGGTTGCCCCTCAGCTCCTCTAGTTACCCCTCAGCTCCCCTAGTTACCCCTCGGCTACCCTGCCCCAGTTGCTGGCCCCACTTTTGTTGTGGCTTCCCCTGCTGGCTTGGCCCAGTACTTTTTGTTTTGTTGCCTTGTTTTGTCCCCTGCCACTGTCTGTATTTTTGGGTCGCCGGGTGGCTCCCGTGGAGGGGGGGGGTACTGTGAGGTTTTGTCCATTGCTCACCTACTCGCTCTGTTCCTTTAAGCCTACTCGCTCTGTTCCTTTAAGCCTACTCGCTCTGTTTCCTTTAGTTTTCTGTTATCAATTGCATTCTCCTCACCTCACTAGCCCCCACCCTCGCGTTCGTTTGCTCTCAGCAGCCACACCCTTGGACTACCTGTCATTTTGTGTTTGATTGGTCTGGTGCCGAACTCACACTTCTAGTTCGATTATCAATTACCTCCCGCACCTGATGTGTATTCTAATTAGCACCCCTGTGGGCTTTAAGTACCTGGCTCTTCCCCTCTGTCCCCTGTCGGGTCGTGCCGTATCATTCCGTATCATATTCTCTATCACCAAGACTCCTTCGGGAGGTCCTCTGTCTGTCTATGCTGTTTTCATCTCCGGCGTGAGATGCGCTCCAGCCTTCGCCTCCTGTCGCCGTTGCCTGAGGGAGACACTGGACTGCGCTCTCTAAACTTCCACGGGAGGTATCCCAGTGTTCCACTTCAGACCTCCGCGCAGCAGACGTCCTGACGCGCATCCAGACCTCCGCGCAGCAGACGCCCAGACGCGCATCCAGACCTCCGCGCAGCAGACGCGCTCTTCACTCCAGACGCGCATCGCTTCCTAATACTCTACGGGAGGATGCGTCTCTCCGAGCCGGCGCGATCTTCCGCGCAGACGCGCTCTTCACTCCTGACGCGCATTCAGACGCACTCCAGATGCGTCCTCCGTACCGGCGCGTACTCTAAGCAGTCGCGCACCACTCAGACCTCCGCGCCAGATGCGCCCTCCGTACCGGCGCGTACTCCAAGCAGTCGCGCACCACTCAGACCTCCGCTTGGACAACCCGTTTCCCGTGGCGACGCGCTCGCCCCGTTTTGATCCTTCTCTCTTTACGCACAGCGCCTGGGTGAGTTTTTATGACTGTCTTTGATCCTATTCGTTTTTCGTGTGTTTAATGACACTGAAGATATCCTGCTTTTTGTCAGACTGTCACTCACCCAGCGTCAGCTTTTTGGATAGTTCATTGGGATAATCTTTGGCCTCAACATCGCTCACTGTGTGTATACTCACCGAAGATATTATTCACTTGGATTTGTATTTTGGGACTTCACTCACAGTGTGTATATACACCGAAGATTCTGTCAATTGGATTACTCTGTTTTTGGGACAAGTCACCTCTCCTGTCACCTGCTCTGTTCCCAATTGAACTCTGAGCTAACCCGCTCCCTCTCTCCCTCTCGGTCCCGTTTACCACCCTCGGAGATCTGCCGAGAGAGATCTGCAGAGCGGTTCTGATGTCCACCGTCAGCTTCCTCAGACGAACCATCCCGGGAGAAGCTGCAGAGCAGCAACATTCATTAATGCTTGTGTTCCAAGGCCTTACCCTGTTTTCTCTGTCCCAGTATGCAGCTCCAGCCCTCGCCCTGTTCCAAGGCCTTACCATGTTTTTCTCTAGTCCTCCTAGTCCTCCCTGTCTAGTCCCTCCAGTCCTCCCTCTCCCCAGCCCGCCTCCGCGGGCCTCTGCCCCTGTTTTTCTCTAGTCCTCCTAGTCCTCCCTGTCTAGTCCCTCCAGTCCTCCCTCTCCCCAGCCCGCCTCCGCGGGCCTTTGTCCCTGTTTTCCCCACTCTAGTCCTCCTAGTCCTCCCTGTCCCCAGCCCGCCTCCGCGGGCCTCTGTCCCTGTCTCCCCTCTCTAGTCCTCCTAGTCCTCCCTGTCCAGTCCTCCTAGTCCTCCCTTCCTCCCTTGCCCCGGCCCTGTTTTCCGTTAGCCTTCCCTTAGCCAGCTCGCCTCTTAAAGGCACTGTGCCTTTTCCCTTTCTGTTTATCCAGTAATTTGTGTTCTCCCTTAAAGGGACAGTGCCGTTTCTGTGTGTTTTCAATAAATGCCCAGTTCTTGGCTTACTCTCATACCTGTCTTGTGTTGTGCGATTGGGGTCGGTTACAAACCATAACACAAACATATTCTAGGCTTACATCTGTTTCACTATTATGATGACACAAGATAGTCTAATCATTCTAATGACTGTAAATGCCTTTTGGAAACTCCGCAAACAAATCCCCCTCCTCCGAAACGGCATAGTGGACCTTTAAAGACATTTCCTGTTCGCTGTTTTTTACTCAGATAAATCACATCAATAATGAATATACTTTGAAAATATTGCTGTCTGCTGAATATTCAGATTCATTCAAATCTTTAATTAAATAAACCTTTACATTTATGTACTCTTGACCTTTGTGGAAAATCCTCTCTTTACTCGAAGTAATATTTTCATCATTCATACTTGAACTAATATGAAGGCATATTAGGGCCATTGTAGGTAAAAATATATGTATGAAATGATGGAGCCGGGGAAGGGAGGGGGGGGGGGGGTAATATATGTAATTTACAGTACAATGTAGGCTAGTCTATGTAGTCAATGTAGGAAAGAACACCAATTGAAAAATGCCTTTTTGGTTTATTGATTGAAAAGCACTGAGTAAAAAGAAAAGGTGCACTGGAGACGCCTGTCTGAGACCACGATAAAACCGAAAACAAGATGAGACCTATACCTCGACTTGTCGGTCTAAAAACCCAGCCAGTTCTGGCCAAGGTTGTGAAAGGTGGCCGTGTCAGCCGGGGTCCAGCCAGGTTTGTCCTGGTTCTAAAGACAATGGAGATGCTCACTGTGTGCCAGACAGGCCACAGCACGGCTAAACCCTGGCTAGTGGAGACAGGGCATTATTGTATTTTTAAAAGGGTGCGTTCAGAATTGTGGAATCCTAGTCCTATTTCTGATGTCATTGATCGGTCCTTTCCTAGCACAATCCATGCCGTTATTCATACTGGATATGCACACAGTTCTGGCTAGTTAGCCACAAAACTAGTTTAGTTAGGATGTCTGTTATCTGCTCCCATGTCTGGTTTTCTGAATTTGTTAACCCCTGTCTCTGTCTCTCTGAGTGAATTTATCGATATAGACATTCCAGTGACCTTCTACCTCATACTGGACATGAGTACCACCGGTCCCATGGAACAGCTTCATACCGCTTCCTGTCTGGCCTGCAGCGTTGAACCTTACCTGCTCTGCCTTGACCTATTCGGAGTGGTTTCTCCTGCCCCCCGGGGCATATGGCACTGAGCCTTCATCTTGTATCTCATCCTGTTTACATATGCGTGCACTAGTTCTTAGTTCTACCCATTACTTAATTTCACAATTCTCTTATATACTTTGATTCTATTGTCACCATGTTTGCATATATGCCCACTACATGTATTTATTGCTCCAACTCGGCCCACTACAAACATGGGAACTCTATAACCCCTGCCCCCATCTCCCCATCTCTCTGAGTGGTTGTCTCGTAGTGTTGACCAAGGTGGTGGTTGTATCGGGGTGATGGCCAAGATTGCAGTGACTGTTCTACCCCCATTTTGGTTATGTGCACCATTGAGGTCATGGATCAGCTTCATACCGTCTTCTGTCCGATCTACAATGTCTAAACCATGCCTGTTCTAGTTCATTGCTGGGTTAAGTACTTCTATTCTATTTATATTATGCTTACTACATGTAGCTATTCTATTCACATAATATGCTTACTACATGTATCTATTGCTATGTCCGCCCATCACAAACACGCAAACTGTCTAACGCCTGTCCCCGTCTCCCTGTGAGTGGATGTCTCGTGGTGATGACCGGAGTGGTATATTGAGGAACCATAATTACTACTACTGGATAATTGATAGTTAACTGAAGGGTTGTCCCAACTTGTTAAAATGTTAACATTGGCTGGCTTCCCACAATAGCTGAATTTGCAGAGCTAGCGAGCACAAATTCCGTTTCTGTGGTGTTTGCTATAATCTTTGCTATTGTCAGTTTACTCCAAGATCGGCACACAGGTGCTTCAAAGTCCCCTAGTGACAATGTAGCTTTTGCAACGAGACCATTAAAGATATTTAAGACAATGGTAGAAGAGAGTGTAGTTCTGTTCTGTTCAGTTTGGAGTTCAGTTTATAGATAACCTTATCACAGGGACTTCGAAGCACTACAGCTGCATACTGATCTTGGAATGAACTGATGATAGAAAAGATTCCACATAAATGGAATAGGCGCTAGCTAGCTGATATTTGCTTTAGTTTTAGTTTGTGATGTTTCTTTTTGACTTGTTTAAAGAAGACGTGTCCGGCCCATGGGGACAGTAATGTTGTCGGACCTTACAAATACATTTGATTTGATTTGATTAAGCACATAACCCCCATCCTCCACTCACTACATTGGCTCCCTGTCTCATCCCGGATCAATTACAAAATCCTGATGCTCACCCATAAGGTAAGGTTATCCTATAACCCTAGTTATATGATACTGGCTGAGCGTCTCGGGGAACCAAACAAATGCACCCACTTGCACGTGACCATGCCACTCCCATGCGTCCCCTATATTACGCCCGAAGTGGTCACGCCTCACCCTTCCCATAAGCGGAAAACATCCAAGGGACCTCAGGGCGCTAAAGAGCGAGACGCTCAGCCAGTATCATATAACTAGGGTTATAGGATAACCTTACGTTATATATCAACTGGCTTCGCGTCTCGCTCTGCCTTCTGAGATAAAGGCCCGACAAATGCACCCCCTGAGGGCCCATAAGCCCCAGCCAGGGAGGAGGGGAGTCCCGTCCACCCGCCCGTCCTAACGAAGGGGGGGAGGCAGTCAACTCCACCAAAGTGCGAAAAAAGGGGAAACCAGGCACCCCCGAACGCACAGCGCAAGCGGGACCACGTGTGACACAGCACCCCGCGGTCCACACCCACACACCCCTGCTAGCCCACCTGATGGCGGGATGCAGGAGAGGTCCCAGACCTCAGGACCGCCTGGGAGACAGAACCCCCAGTCATGTCCATGAGGTAAAACCTAACGAAAGGACTCAGGGAGGACCAGGAGGCCGCAGCACAAATGTCCTCCACCGAGGCCCCCCCTAACAGGGCAGCAGAGGCCGCCACACCACGAGTGGAGTGCGCCCTGACGCCCCCGGGGGGAACCTGTCCAGCCAACGTGTAGCAAAGGGCAATGCCCTCGCACAACCAATGTGACAGGCGCTGCTTGGACAGCGCCTCACCTGCGCAAGGGCCACCGTAACAAACAAACAGTTGATCGGAAGCCCTGAGACCCTGCGTGCGACTAAGGTAAACCCCCAGTGCACGGACAGGACACGACAGGTGAAGGCTCGACTCCAACCCACTAGTGTGAGGAGGAGGATGAAACGCCTGAATCACAATATCCCAGGAGCGACAAGAGCTCTGGATATTCTTCGGCACGAAGGCCGGATCAGGCCACAGAGTCGCCTGCTATCAGCCCGAATAGACAGGTACTCCGACTGCACAGAGAGAGCACATGGCTCACCCACGCATTTAGCGGAGGTGATGGCCCAAAAAAGGAACGTAGTCGTAAGACAGACAATCCAATGGCGCCTGCTCAAGAGGCTCAAACGGGGCCCCCAACAGCCTTTCCAGAACAGTTGGAGGTCCTTACTCGGAGACAGAGAACGTTGCACAGGCTTGAGACGCTGTGCGCCAAGCAAGAACGTCCCACGAGAGGGTGGCTGAACAGTGTTCTGCCCTCAAAGCCCACATGACAAGAAGATATAGCTGCGGCATATACCTTCACTGTCGAGGCCGACCGCCCATCCAGGATAGACTGGAGAAGGACAGAACCGAGTCCAGGGGGCATGACACCGGGTCCAAGCCCCCAACCTCACACCACTCTCGAACCATACGCCACTTCCAGTGATGGGCAGTAGCTTGCTACAAGTAGCGAAGCTACATAGCTTAACTACAATTCTCAGTAGCGTGCTGGTAGCTCGCTACTTTTTAACCAGGGTAGCGTTTTCTGTAACGCAGCTATTTATAGAACGAAGTAGTGAGTAGCGACGAGGAAACGCTACAACGGCGACAACGCTACTATATCTTAGATCATAGATATATATAAACAGTCTAGACCAGGGATCGGCAATAGGCGGCCCGCGGGCCAACATTGGCCCGCCAGCAATAATTTCTGGCCCGTCAGATTATTTGAGAATATGATATTTATTTGACGCGCGGGAAATATTCACTCGGGACGCCAGGGTGTCTTTTATTGTGAAGCTGTATCTATCTACCGGCAGTCATCAAAAGCATGTCTGTCACTATAGCCAATTGAAATGCTAGAAATGGTCAGGTGGACTGGGAGAACCAATGGAATAGTCCCACCGGGCCCCGTGTCTATTTCCCTAACACACTTTCACTTCCGCGTTCGAGATGCGACTCGCGAGCGAGTTGAAGAAAACAAAACAAACATCTTTGGATAGCAACGGGGAAATATAACGCTTCTTTTAATAAACAGGAGCCATACTTAAAATACGGGTTTATCGCAACAGGTCGGTGATTCTTGCGTGCCGAGCCGACGTCCTCTCTGCATAATATGTGGCGACAACAACAACAACAACAACGAGGCAAGTTGGCAGATGAAGTAGCTGCATTCAACGCCAATCTGGAATTGGAGGGCGGCGAGTGGATATGACATGTTTCAAACATTAGCAGGGATTTTGGAGGACTTAACAACAAACAAGGAGGTATGGTGAGTCGTGTTTTCATGCATTCTGATCTGTTCATCACCCGCCGGCGCCGCGGTGATCTGCAACAGCTGAGAGCTGTTCATGAATGAATGGATGAGTGAGAACTTTGTTTGGCGGATTGCAGAGTGGGTGCAGTGCAGTGCGGCGCAGTGCACACGGTTGTTGGGGGGATGCAGACCAGAGAAAAACGTTTGTCTTTTTTCAATATCAGTATATTAAATTAGCCATTGATTTTGATCCTGGCCCGCCAAGCAACGGCTTGGGGAAAATCTGGCCCGCGGCCAAACCTAATTGCCGACCCCTGGTCTAGACTATAAGGAGAAAAAAAAACTCCACGTAGAAAACCCACTATGATTGGTTGGTTGGTTTGATATGAGTATGACGACTCACGATTGGGTATGGTTAGGCCAAAACTTTACGGGTAGGCCAATCAGAGGCAGGATAGGGCGGGACTCCAACCGCAAATCAGGAAGTGAAAATCAAAACAGACCACTGATGAACGAACCAGTCCACGCGAAATGGCAGAGGGATTCGATGTTTCCAGGGCTTGTGATGGCATTGATGAAGATGATGTCAATAACAACAATGTCTCTCCATGGAATGAATGAATGGAAAAGATGAAGTTGTGGGATGCAGGCGCGGCGTATCTAAGGTAAGGGATAATAATGTTGTTAAACTGCCGCCGTGCACTGCAGCATTGGGCTGTGTGTTGGCACTTTCTTCGTCTGTTAACTTACCATGGTGATTGATCTGATCTGTGGTCTGGGGTCCCCACATGATTTTGGGGCCATGGAATGTTTTGTGAGTTACATATTTAAATACATTTGGTCATTTAGCTGACGCTTTCATTCAAAGCAACTTACAAATTGTGTACAACAAGTCAGCATGAGTGGTACATATCTAGCAGACAAGGATAAATAGTATTGTTTGTCTAGCAGTGTCAAGCTTGAGTGTTATACTCTGAGTAGTACATACTATACTGTAGTAGTATAGACATATTAGCATAGTTGGTGGTAGTATAGACATGGTAGCATAATAGTAAAATGCAGTAAGACAGTTATTATTAGTTAAAATTCAGATATTGAATAAGTGTTTTTGGTTGATAAAGTGGGCAGGTTTCAGCTAGGAGAGGGTATCAGGCAGCCAGAAGATGCAGAGTTTAGGGATAAATAATACATAAAGATAGAATAGAAAAGAAACTTAGCATTTTTTTTGCCTGTTTGGTGGAAACTTGATAATGAAGTAAAAAAAAAAAAAAAAAAGTAGTGCCGATGTAGCTAGCTATTTTTGACATGTTCTTGTAGTGTAGCTTGTTACATTTATCTGGGGATAGCTTCCATTGTAGTTGAGCTATATTTAATCGAGAGTAACTTGTAGTGTAGCTTGCTACATTTCCCAAGTAGCTTGCCCATCACTGGCCACTTCCCTGCGTGCGCGTTCCGGATGGCGTTAACCACAGAAGAGTTAAGACGCATCCCCACCAGATTCACCCTTCCAGCAGCCAAGCCTAGAGGCCGCCCCAGAACAGGAGGCAGAGAGAGGGCCCGCAGTGACCACGGAACAGGCCACGGCGGGGCCACCAAGAGCTGAATCAGGGCCGGGAACCACACAGCCGAGTCCCGGCCCGGCCCGACCAGGATCAAAGTCCCGCGCTCCTGACGTACCCGCCCCAACAGCTGAGCTATCAGGTGTATGGGGGGGAACGCGTACAGAATCCCGGGCGGCCACGGATACATCGAGAAGGCATCCACCCCCAGAGAGGGGTTGTCCTTCCGACTGACCGAGAACCACAAGGGGCACTGGTGGGACTGTCTGCTCGCAAACAGGTCCACCGTGGCCTCCCCGAATCGGTCCCAGACCTGTCTGACTATGTCTGGACGTAGTCCCCACTCGTCGGGGTGAGAACCGCCCCGCGACATCACATCTGCACCCACATTCTCCCTGCCGGGGATGTGGAGAGCCCTTAGGCTGCGCAGATTGAGAGACGGGGCGGTGCAGACGAGGGGAGCGTACTCCTCCCTGTCTGTCGATATACGATGCTGACATCGTGTTGTCCGTCCTGATCAAAACATGCTTGCCCACCACAACGTGGCCGAGCCGTTTGAGGACCAGAAGGACTGCCTTCAATTCCAACACGTTGAAATGTAGTGCAGACCGGGCAGCATGGTCCTGCCAGCTGCCCCCTACTGCGTTGGCCCGACACGTCCCCCCTCATCCCGTGAGGGAGGCGTTGGTGAAGACCGTGACGTGTGACAGCCTGCTGCCCATGGGGACCCCGCTGGTGAGAGCCCCAGGCCCTCCCCAGAGGGCGAGGTCCCCCAGTACTGACATGGGAACCTTCAGCCGCTTCCACTTGTCTCTCACCGGGTCTATTTCCATACTGGAATAACCCACCTCTGTATCCTCCTCATGAAGAGGAGGCCAAGAGGGACCACAGAGTGAGCAGATGCCATCATACCGAGCAGGCGCATCACGGACAGCGCCGTAACCGTCCTAGGACGGAACCTCCTGAGCGCGCCGAGAACATCCACTCGCCGCCGCTCTGAGAGGAATGCCCATATAGACCATGAGCTTAGAAATAAGCCCAAGTACTCCACCCGTTGACTGGGAAGAGGAGTACTCTACTTCCAGTCTACAGCAAAACCCAGGCTGGTGAGGAATTCCTACACCTGCCTGGTATGAGACCTGGCGATCTTCTCTGACCGGCCGAGGACCAGAACGTCGTCCAGGGTAGAATAAAATTCGTATCCCCTGACGACGCAGAGGCCCCAGCGCGGTCTCCACGCACTTGGTGAAGACACGAGGAGCCAGAGAGTAGCCGAACGGCAGCCTCTGGTACTCGTACGATAAGCCCTGAAAAGGAAGCGTAGGTATGTCCTAGGAGGGAAAATCGGGATGCGAATATGCATCCTTCAGGTCTATGGAGGTGAACCAGTCCCCCACCTGACAGCGCTTAACAGGTGGGTGACGGTCAACATTCTGAACCTTCCATGGGACAGGTCCAGTATGGGTCTGACACCCCCCCCCCCCCCCCGATTTCTCGGGCACCAGAGAATATCGGGAGGAAACGCCGTTCATTGCGTCCTCCCATGGGACCACAACGACGGCCTGCTTCGCCGCCAGAGAACGAATCTCCTCGGCCAGGGCTGTCACTGCCGCGGACTCTGATAATACTAGAGTCTGTACCAAACCCAAAAACGGAGGGCGGGGGTGTAAAAACTGTAACACAAGCGCCGCCCTCAGCGCTCTCTCCATCCACACCGGCATATGGCTACTACTGCAGCCATACGTCGTAAACAAATTCCAAAGCGCCCCCGCCGCCAACTGCCGCTGGTCCGCTTAGGAATCGTAGATAGGTGGCCCGGTCCCTCCCGCTGTGCGTCGTCAACCCTGGTCTCGCCAACCGCGTGAGCAGGGTGTCCCGTGGAGCCGGGATATCGCACCCTGACTCTACCAACGAGGCAATCGCACCCAAGGGGGGGGGCCCCGACAGAAGGGGTGGTCTGATACGGGGGGAGCGGCCATCACCCCTGGTGATATAGGCTCACCCGCTGAGCATCTTCCCGGACAGCCTGCTCTGCAGCTGGACATGCATGGTGTGTGGTCCCACACTGCCCGATAGGGTGGGTCTCTAGTACACACCGTAGCCCTGTAGTGATATTACTACCACCCAAATTACGCGTGCCTAACTGACCACTGGGCTGGGGGGAACCCACGCTGCGACCTCCTGGGCCTAGAGTTCCCCCTCTGACAACATTTTTCAGATACAGGGAACCCTGCTCCGTCGACAGATACAACACCAGGCTCACCAAACACAGAAGCAGGACATGTGGTGTGGGAGCCGCTTGACAGCACAGCATTCTCATAGACAGACCCAGGCCTAGCTAGCAACTGGGTGTCAGCCCCTGTCTCCATGAGAAGCAAAATGTGGGGCCGCTTGCGCTTCACTGGAAGAACGCGCCCCGCAGCCAAAGGGGACAAATCAGAGCCCTGAGTCCCGTAGCGTAGCGGGGGGGAGTAACCGTAGAGCGTGCTAGACACAGCTAGATGGCAACGGTTTTTCAGGGCGTGCCCATCTAATATAGCCGATCCCTCGGGCCGCCGAGGCTGTCGGCCTTGTGATCACCTGTTTCCTTTGTGTCCAAGGTATCTCAGGCGGGGGAAACATGGCCGCTGGCCGGGGGCCTCGCAGCAGCTGCTGGCGAGGCCGTGCTCTCACCTCTGGCTGCGCGGTGTGGGGCGGCGTAGAGCCCAGGTCAAATACCGCCCGCGCCTCCGTGGACAGACCAAGGTCCACCCGCGGAGAGGGGAGCCCCGAGGAGGAGACCCCTCCACTCCTCAAGGGGAGATTGCTCCAACCAAGATGCCTGTGAACAACCGTTGACAGCATCCTAGCCCTCCCTGCGGTTATAGCTTGCGGCTGGGTCAAAAACGGAATAACCTCAAAACCTTGCGCGATGGTTTTGACGTCGGCTAGCCCTAAGGCCCCACCACCCGACACCATTTTTGACAGAAAAGCAGCGAATTGAGCAATGTTGTTAGTTGCTGCTAAATTCTGTACCGCGGCGGTATAAGCTTTAACAGCCCACCAGCCACCTGCCGGGCCGACTCGCCTCTTGGCGTCGGCTGGGCGGGATACCGTTCCACCATGTCAGGGCAAAGGACCGATGCCACCTGCACCACTAAGCACGGAACACCAGTGGCGGCTGCTGACCAAAGTCAATTACTAGTGAAGCACTGCTCCATTAGTAGGCATGCAACAACCTCCCCTGCAGTGTGCACCTGTGACGGGATAAATGAATGAATGAACGAAAACTCTATTAACATATTGCAGAATGGGCTAGCCCAATACACACAATTGTTAAGGGGATGCAGACCAGAGAAAATGTTAGTCCTGTCTACATCAGGGTCCCCCATTTTCAATTAATAGATTCACAAAATGCACACCTGCCCTGAGCCCTGTCGTCAGCCCATCCACCCATGTAAAGGGTAAATAGACCTCCGCTAAACCCCCAACATTAGACACAGATTGACCGTCAGCATGAATGGTTAAGAGGAGGGAAGAGTAAAGACAGCCCCGACGGGGTACATGGGAACGGTGCCCCAACATTGTAGCATTAGCATTAGCTGCGCGCTAGGATACTTGGAAAAACATCTCAAAAGTGATGACCACGTTTATCCAAATATCCCGCCCCCTGCGCCAATACTCGGTCGTCTCACGAGACAACGAGCAGTATTACCCATGCCAGTACCAATGCCTGCTAGCGCAGGTCCTACCTGAGCGCGATGTAGTTCGACTGCTAAAAGTTGCGCCAAGTCCATCGGTCCGCTGTCAAGCAACGAGGAAAAAACACAGGATAGGACCGCCGTGCTGTGCACGTGCCGAGAAGGATCCGGGGGCTGGCGTACTTCTGGCGAAGCCCAACATTGCGTAATCTTTCGCTACAAACAATCTCCAGTTCAGAAGTGCATCTGAGCTGCTTCCGCGTTGGAAACGAATGAGGAAGGGTGAGGCGTGACCACTTCCGGCGTAATATAGGGGACGCATGGGAGTGGCGTGGTCACGTGCAAGTGGGTGCATTTGTTTTGTTCCCCGGAGCACACTAGTTGCTGGAGATAATGGGTTATCTCAGAAGGCAGAGCGAGACGCGAAGCCAGTTGATATATAACTGCATAAACGGACACGCACCCCTCTACCTTCAGGAACTCATCACTCCACAATCCTCCACCGTACCCTCAGATCTGCAGGTAGCCTGCTCCTTCGGGTCCCCAATACCCGGCTCTGCACCATGGGTGACCGAGCCTTCTGCACGGCTGCACCACGCCTGTGGAACAGCCTCCCCATCCAGCTGAGGGCATCACAGAGCCTGGACTCTTTTAAAGCAGGCTGTATCAAAAGACTTTTTATTAAACAATTTTTCTTGTGATATTATTTTATTTCTTGTGCTGTTGTCTTTAATTTGATGTTTATACTATGTTTTTAACTATGTTCTATTTTTATTCTGTATTTTCTTTTTATACAAATAATAAAAAAAAAAACAAAAAAAAAGTGTAACTGTTTTTAACCTTGTAGCACTTTGGGATCCTAGTGAACAAAAAGTGCAATACAAATTAAATGTATTATTATTATTATTATTATTATTATTATTATTATTATTATTATTATTATTATTATTATTATTATTATTATTATTATTATTATTATTATTATTGTTATTATTGGGTCACAAGTCTAGGAATAAACATGGAAACCTACTCGACAACGCATCAAAAGTAGGTGTCAGCGATTCTTTCAGGGTTTGTACGGCAGTCCGTGGCCCCATTGTCTTTGCATTCGTTTTGTGACTAACTAGCAGGAGCTGCAGCCTGCAGGCATCCAGTATAGACCACCGCAACACTTACGGTATTCTGAAATCATGGGAGAGAGAGCGGTGGGAGAACATTTATGAATGTGGATGAGAGCCTTGACATTAAGTGGTTGTAGCTACGGCTGTGGGGGTGCTGGAGACATGATAGACTTTTATACGCCCGAGTCTCCTGAACACCGAGCGATCAATCCCAAGTCGACTTTCTCTACCAAGCTATAGTCACTTTTCCGCACCTCCTGAACTCTGCATGCGCAGATTGCCCACAGGGTCTCTCTGGATTGTCCAGAGATCTAGGTTCATCAATCTGTGCATGCGTAGTTCGGGAGTAGGTGCGACAACCACTTAATGTCAAAGCTCTCATCCACATTCATAAATGTTCTCCCCCCGCTCTCTCCTCCATGAGCTCAATGTAAAGCGGAAGTGCAGTGGTCTATGAAGAACGACATGGACTGTACGGAGAACGGACCGATCAGTGACATACAATGCAACGTAAGGCATGTGTTTTCCTTCGGTCATGACATGCTTTATCAGGGGGTATGTCTTGGATGGGGATGTAGTGGGGATTGATGTGTGGGGTGTTTAGGAGACTGGCTGTTCCGGGGGGGTTCACATGCTTTCGAGCAACACTGTACTTATTGTACTTATTTTATGCCTATTCTTTATGCATTGTTTTTATTGTATACAACTGTATACATATGCACATTTTATGCCTATGTTCATTTTATGCTATTAGCTGTGAAGCACTTTGAGCTGCAATTCATGTATGAAAGGTGCTATATAGATAGTTATTATTATTATTATTATTTTTATTTTTATTATTATTATTATTATTATTATTATTATTATTATTATTATTATTATTATTATTATTATTATTATTATTATTATTATTATTATTATAAAGGGTCAGATTAAACCGAATATATATATTTATTGCTTGATATCCCTTGTATAATATTTGTATATCGTTTGATATCCCTTGTATATTGTTTGTATATATACACGGAATATCCCTTTACCTGGGTACAAACCAGAGTGATATTCGCTCTCCTATTGGACAGCGACCCCTAGGCGCCAGCGACCAAGCCCCCAACGGCAAGTTCAAAGGCAACTCCGGGCATGTCTCAACATGTCCAGAGTCTGCGCAGTAATACGAGACAGAACTGAGGTTGGCACTAGATATTCACCTTACGTATAAATACGGCGCAGGTGTAAACAGCAGCAATTCGTTCATTACTAGTAAAGCCTTCACCACGAGACAACGTGCAGTGAAGTGAGCAACTTTGCCTCTAAATAGAGCCTTGAGAACCGCGTGCGAATAGATTGCTAAAGTGTCAGAGTTTAACGCAGTAACGTTGAGTTCGACTTATTCTAATGTGAAGTAATAGTCTATCATTTATAGTGTATCGTGCGGCTACAGTTCTTCAGTGACCAGCATTACCACCGGTTCGTCGTGTATATAGCTAGTGCACTTATCCAGGCTGGGCGGCCTAAACTCGTGCCCCCACCCGAGGAGTCCTAGACGAGAACCGTTGGATATGTACACCGGAGAACCTACACCGGCGACTGCAGAACCATTTCTGGTTGGATTATATTGCTTTGGGACCGTGACTGCTGGAGCAGAGAACCGTCGACCCCACTGTCGTTTGGGATCTACCCCCTGTGAGGATCATCACTCGAGCCCGCCTCTAGGAAGAGGCTGGCTAGCTGTCTTCCATGCTGTCGAGCATACTGGATTATAGCTGTTGCTTTGTCTACTGATCAAGGGAGTACATGCACTGGCTCCTGTATCTGGAACCTCGTTATTCCTCGTTGACCCAGACTTTGTACCCGAACATTCCTCTACCCCGGCCGGCCTTACACCCGGAGGGAACCCCCCAGTGTCTCCAGCTGGTACTAGTGTGCCCTATGTAATTGCTATACCACAGGTGGCGTCAGTTTAGACCCATCCTAGTATTCATCCTATTCTCATTGACTTACGCTCTTGACTTACTTTACGTGTGTTCTTCGCCATACAAGCGCGAGCATAATTCTCAATCTGTAACCTAACGTTGCTTAATAATAATAAATACCCTCTAAATAGTACTTTATGTGTCAATGCCGTATTCTTGTGTGGGTGTTCACCATATATATTCATGTACTGTATGGCCAGTAATTAAAGTACATAACTAGTAGTGGTTTAATATATCACAATCTTTAATACAGTCAGGGAATTGTACCCCTCAGTTACAATTATTATTATTATTATTATTATTATTATTATTATTATTATTATTATTATTATTATTATTATTATTATTATTATTATTATTATTATTATGTGAGGCCTACCTGATACAAGGTAGTTGACTTGCTGGCAAGCTCCATCGGCTGTGTAGAGAGGTGACCCCGGTAGGATGGTGACCCGTGACATGGTCACCTCCAGTGCACTAGCGACCCGTCTCCGGAAGTCATATCTGAAAAAGAAACCAATCAAACGTACACAATAATAACTGGGATTGTTTTTAATTTGTTTCACAGTGTAATGACTTGATGAAGAAAGGCTAAGTGTCTAACTTTATTATGAGGTGATCATTTGAGGAATGGTGGATGTGTTAGCTAACAGAGCAGCAGGTAAGATAACTGTTAAAACCTCTTAACAGGTGGGGTCCCGAAATCGGGCCCTCATGCCCATGCACGCAAGTCACGGCACTTTGTGAGTGTCTACCGGCTCGGGGCTGCATTCTTCGCTGAACATATAATATACCGTTCGAAAGATATATTTGTTGCTGTTCAAACGCCACCTCACTCGACCAAATCCATGCCTCGGTTCTCGAGTTACATGACGATATGTCAGGCGAGCGTCTTTTTACGCGCGTCATGATGACCACCCCGGACCATATACGCTCCAGAACTGACCAATCACCACTGATGGCAAAAATTATTAGTCAGCGTTGTAGCCAACGAGTGTACGCTTCCAACGATACCCCATGTGGGGGGGGGGGGGGTTGCAAATATAGGAACTAGGTGAAAGTTGACGAGCAAAAACGGAAAGTGAATCAGACTTCTGAACTCACAGGGGTGGATGAGGAAATGGATTTTGGAACGCTTTTTTTTTTGGTTTTACTAAAACGTCTCTCAAAGACCCATTTCTGAACAGATTTGTATCAAATCTGGACCTGTACTACAGTAGATAAGACTTAAGGCTATGGAACCGCAGTGTTTTCCAGCTCATATCTCTATGCTGAAATATTGGAATATGGAATCTTGCAACCACTAATGAAAAATGTGAGTACACAAGTTCAAGTTCAACTCAAGTTCAGACCTCTGTTACTCTATTTGATTAGCACTAAAAGTGATTTTCCTTTTTGCATTAGTAACTTCAGAATGTTATCTTTCAAAAGAGATCAGGCTCATACATGTGCTCTAAGTATAAAGTATAAAGCTAAGCTTTGCAAAAAAGTATGCAGTCCTCAAGTTCAAGTAAAAGAAAATTGCCACTTTTCTGCCTGCCTGTTAATCCTTTGGTAAAAACAATACAAAACGGGGTGCCAGGGTGGCGCACCATGTAACACACTGCAGTGCTACGCGGTCGACCCGGGTTCGTCTCCCGAACCCGACGTACATTTGCCGCATGTCTTTCCCCCCATATCTTCTCCAGACCTTCCTCTCTCTGCTCTGTCAGTCATGTCTGACCTGGAAAAAACTGTAAAAATGCTAAAAATAAATCGTACAAAAAAGAAAAAACAATACAAAACAAACAAACCAAAGTTAGCATTTTGGTTGAGGGAGGGAGGAGAGGAACATACAGTATGGTGCAATGTTGATTCTGACATTTTTATTAGTGCTTAACTAGTAATTCATTGCTGATGGTTATGTTATAACTTATAACCTATTCTTCCAGAGTCTTCAGTTTTTTTTTCTCTTGTCGGCAGGGGCACGAATTTAGTCTATTTCCTTTTTTGGTGTTGAGGGACCTGGCGTAGCCCTGGTCTGTGATAGGTGCATCAGTGAAATGATTACAGCTGGTGCGCTATTGGCACACAAAGCAGTCCAATAGGTGAAGCAAGATGCTTTGCCTGCACTCATATAACTAGAGTTATACTTCATAACTATCTGCAAAGAGGTCAATGAGGTATATAGAGATAAACGCAAACTCATGATACTGTAATGTTTATATAAAAGCTGTTTATATGAAAACAAATGGTCATTGTCTTGGCAGCCATATGACCAAGCTGACAGTATACAGTACGTCACAATAACACCTGTGATGCTTCAGTGGAGATTACCACCAAAATAAATAGTCTCAGTAGTCTGTATATATGAACAGTTTATAGTATTTTAAGTTAGACTTGATGAATTCTTTCCAATTATAAACTCAAACTCAGTTGAATATTTAACATTGCAGATCAATTCAAGGTAAACACGGTTGTTTTAATAAGCTACACTCATACATGGGGTGTTTACACTCACCTACTGAAGGATGTGACATTAGGAAAGACCTGCTCTGCTGAAGGGGATGTAGGGAGAATATCAGCACACGCCAAGACACCATCTCTGCTCTTCAGCACCAGGGACCTGTGGATTACTACAACCACAGCAACACGTGGGTTACAACCGGTTTGCCCCATGATGACATTCAACATGTGCCAATGCAGAGATAATTCCTTTTGGGAATAGACCTGTTCACTGTATACAAACATGCCGTGTTCGAGCCAATCAGCAATACCAACTGAGTCACGTTAGCTGCGCTAAAAAAGTATGACGGGGCTCTATGGAGAAACCATGGCACTCCCCTGACTAAACGTTGTTTCAAACGAAAATGGCTGGATGTCATTTTGCATTTTACATATCTAGCTTTAAAGTCAAGGTAGACCGCGCTCTCAGTATCTGACACTGGGTGCTGAAATCCCAAGGATTATGAGGAAAAAAGCCGAAGGCCGGACCAGCACTCTCAGATTTAAAAAAATACATACATAAATACATATCTAGCTTTGGCATGGATTGATTGTTTAGATTGCTAGCATGGCTAACAAATGCAAATATTTTGTAGTCTGCCCCGTTGTTCTGACCAGGATTACGTTCCTTTTGCCTCCTTGATGCGCGCGCACACTGACGTATCTGACGTAGGCCTACTGTATACAGTGAACAGGTCTATACACAGTGTCTGCAAACCTACAAGTGCTTACATAAGATAAGATAAGATATTCCTTTATTGATCCCCTTGGGGAAATTTGGGTGCCATGGGGGAGAGGAGGTACAGGTATGGGCAGGGTAATAGAAGAATGTAATCTGAATATAAAAATATGAGAAGAATAAACAGTATACACAAGGTGCAGGTGAGTGTCAGTACCCTAACTGGCATGATATATACGTCATACATTATAGTCCGAGCAGGTTTTGGTGGTTAAGAGTCAGACACACTTAGTGGTCTGACATTCCTAATAGTTCTCGAGTTCTGCAGCTGTTAGTTCTCCAGCTGCTGGCAGCGGTCCATGCCCACGTCTGTGAAGCCTGATGGCCGCTGACCATTACCATGAGATAATGGTTCAGGTAACAGGTCATTACCATAAGATAATGGTTCAGGTAACAGGACCATTACCATGAGATAATGGTTCAGGTAACAGGCCATTATGAACAAAAATGGTTACAGATTTTAAGACATACACTGAACAAAGATATAAACGCAACACTTTTGTTTTTGCTAAAAAAAATTCACGAGTTGAAATCAAAGATCGAAGACTTTGTCTATGTACACAAAAGGCCTATTTCTCAAAGCCGTCTCCACATTCGTTGTGAGGCCGGTTGGATGTACTTCCAAATTCTCTGAAACTAATTTGGAGACGGCTTATTGTAGAGAAATTAACATTAAATTCACGCGTAACAGCTCTGGTGGACATTCATGCTCGCTCAAAACTTGCGATATCAGTGGCATTGTGCTGTGTGATAAAACTGGACATTTTAGAGTGCCCTTTTATTGTGACCAGCCTAAGGCACACCTGTGCAATAATCATGTTGTCTAATCAGGATTATCTCTGCAATGGAGAAGTGATCACTAAACAAGTTTGTGAACATACTTGAGAGACCATACCATAAGATAATGGTTCAGGTAATGGTTCAGGTAACAGGAGATAAATAGGCCTGTTGTGTACATAGAAAAAGTCTTAGCTCTTTGATTTCAACTCGTGAAATATTGGAGAAAAAATATATATATATAGATTGATGGAAAGATATATCTCTCTGTATTACGAGCCTGTGTGTTCTACCTGTGAAGTCCCCGGCCAGCTGCATGTGGGTGTCGCTGTAGATCTGTCTCTCTGTCAGGATGATCTTGCCCTGCCTCCTCGTCAGGTCTCCCACCTCACAGCTCAGGCAGGAGTCACGCGAGCAGCTGGAACTCTTGGGGAGGAACAGAAAGAAACAAAACTCCCACTTCATTTCACTTCCCCTTCACCTGGACAATGACTGCACCATGATGACTTCTGGCCGCCTCAGACATACTCCTATCCGAGCTCTGGGAGGGTCACCAAAGAGAAGTCGCCTATTCTCGGTCCTTGCCCCACAATGGTGGAACGAACGTTCCCACCACAGTTAGGACAACCGAAACCTGTCCAATCTAAAGACGCACTTCTTCAATCATTATCTAAAGAAAATTATAAAAAAAAAACTCTAACCCTAACTAACCTTACTGTCATGCACTTGTCCTAATATACTAACCTACACTGTAGCACTCAAAACTTTGATGAACATTGTTACTCAGCTGATAGAGTTGTACCCGTCCTGCTGACTTGTTGTACAAAACTTGTAAGTCGCTTTGGATAAAAGCGTCAGCTAAATGACTAAATGTAAATGTAAATGACTGGCAGTGGTGGAAGAAGTACACAGTTCCTTTACTTAAGTAAAAATAGAAATACCCAGATAAATAAGTACTCTAGTAAAAGTAAAAGTCCTCCATTAAAAAAAAAAAAACGTAAGTAAAAGTAGAGAAGTATTAGTTATTGAATTTACTTAAGTATCTAAAGTAAAAGTATGCATTCTACATGACGTTTGTGTATTCCAGTGCTTGGGAGTGTTCAAGCCTCGATCCACTGACCTCTATAGGTAAAGGTATGTCGTCCAGTTATGCTGCTCTGATTATGTCCTCTGTGAAAGTATATAATCTTCATACATTTTTGCCATGTTTTCTATGCAAAATCTTTTTCTTCAAAGTAACTAGTAACTGATGGGTTCAGATAAACGTAGTGGAGTAAAAATTACAATATTTCCTTTGAAATGTAGTGGAGTAAAAGTATAAAGTTCCCCAAAATGGAAATACTTGCGTAAAGTACAAGTAGCTCGAAATTGTACTTAACACTTTAATCGCCATGGGTTAAATTCCTAATTTACCATCCCTCGCCAGCTCTATTTGTCTATGGAGAAGTTCCCCTTCTTTGCAGGGCTATAACTTTTTAAATTCTATTGCTAAATTGCCATTATTATGGCCCATTCAATGTCCTATATGTATTGTTCAGGGTGTAGCAACGTTAAACTTTTTCATTCACATATTCATACTAAAATATGGTCTAAAGTATAAGTATGTTTTTATCGTTTTCTGCAGCTTTCTTCAGAACGTGATTTATAGCCCTAAATGCATTATATTGATGATCAAATACAGTTTGGTAGGAATCTGTGCGAGATAAAAAATGTCAACTGGACGTGGTTCTAGAAGTTTCTATGCATCATCTGATGATGACCGGATGGGCGGGGGATCGTTTATAATTCCGTGGGCAGCGTTAGATGATTCATCCAGAGTGGGTATTTTTTTTTTATTGATTGAATACTTTATTTTGACACAAATCGTAGGACAAAAAAACATTTTAAAAGACAAGACAATAACAGTGTCAACAACGCTGGTCAAAAATGGATAAAACACAATAAAGCCAAGGCTTGTTTCCATTGTGGTCATATGTTCATCAGATCAGTTAGTATAGAAGACGTTAGAAAATAACGCTGAATCTTACCGTGGCTTCCTCGCGCCGCTGGCAGATGAGCGTGGAACAGAATTTTTTCTATTATGGGATGGAGAAATGCCAGATCCATTTCCAGGTTGTATAATAGTATATACGTCCAAATCATGTTGTTTTTTCGAGTTATTTGCACCGATCGATGTTCACTGTGTCAATACGGAGTCTCTCTAACGATAGCGAGTGCCCGGACCACATATGGATGAGCACTACCGGTTCAAAGGTTAATTTCCGGTTGGCGATCTGCCGATCGGCCACCAGATGGCGCTCTTGAACCGCTAGAGAGTTGAGAGGAGATCAGCAGTGTGTCTCAGGGCTCCGGAAAGGAAATATGATTTCGATGACAGATTTTTGAAATATTGACATCAAAGACGAGTTACGGCGTCTTCGGCAGAATGAGCATGGCTAGGAATGACGTGTAAACTCGTTCCCGGCGATCATAGTGTTAAGTACAGTACTTATTTAGTTACTATCCACCACTGATGATTGGTTTGGATCCTCATCATTCCCTCACTCATGTATTGTAAATGTTTCTTCTGTAACATAGGAGGTAGGGGTGGGAATCACCAGAGGCCTCACGATACGATACTATCACGATACTTGAGTCACGATACTAAAGATATTGCGATATGCTGAGTATTGCGATATTAATATTGCGATATATTGCGATTTATTACCTTTTTTCAACTGCAAAGTAAAACTTTGTCAACATGTTTTATCTAATAAAATAAAGTTCAATCTGTTCATCTCACTTCAATCATTTTTATTGCAGAACATGGTATTTTCTCAAGCAGACAGATGTAAACACTAATCTGTGTTGCATGTACCTGACAAACTGAACTGTTTGTATTACAGTCATATTCCAACTTAACTGAATGCACTACTGTACTATTACAGGTATTGAAATGAACAATGCAACTTCCTTATAAAAAAAAAAAAATACAATTTATTTTGATTTTGATTTTCTTTTAATAAATAAATATCGATACTTGGCATCCCTGTATCGATACAGTATCGCCACGCAAAAGTATCGCGATACTACTACGTATCGATATTTTCGCCCACCACTAATAGGAGGTCACTACTTTTAGTCCCTCAAGATCTGTAATCTGGTGCACTTTTCTTTCTTTCGTCTTTATTTTTTATTTCTATCTGAACCCTTGCACTTATTTGTATTTGCACTTTTTGCACCATTATGTTTAGTATTATGTACTGTATATGTATCTTTTGCTCTATGCTTTTATCTGTGAAGCACTATACAGTCACAACTGTTGTAAATGTGCTATATAAATAAAGTTGATTATGATTGATTATAATTATGACTTTATAATACAGTGTAATTACCCGGAACGTACCGTGTAATGTCCTAGTATGAATCCTAAATATTTACCGGTTCTTACTCGTACTTTAAATGTAGGTACAGCAGAAGAAAAAAGGAACAATTGGGGATTTAGCCTCTTAGCATGCGTTTTTAGGATGATTTGCCCACCGGCACTTTGGCGACCCCTAGTGGCTCGGGTGTGCATATTTTGTAATACTATATATATATCGAATTGAAGGCTTATTTGTTGCCTGTCGATAGCGACAAAATCTATTCAGCGGTTCTCAAGTTACATGCTGGTATTTGAGGCTTGTGCAAAGTACACAGTATTGCGCAAAATACCACTCCCGACACTTGGCGCAGTAGTTCCGTCAATCTAGATCCGATCTCAAAAATGATTGTGGATTTTTGTAGCCAATGAGTGTGGCTTTCCAATGATAACCCACGTGGGGATGTATGAATCTAAAAAACAGGCGAAAACAGGAAGAGAAAAACAGCCAAATGAATTGAAGTCTATGAGAAAACTTAGTTTTTCTTTTGTACACAGTTTACCAAAATCACTCATCATCACTCATTTCTGAATGGATCTTTATGCTTCAGACTATGGGCCCGTATGGATTTGTAAGCCATACCACCTTCTGGGGAAATACTACCTCTGGACTACTAACTACTACAGAAAAACTTGAGTAACAAGTTTTTCTACAACTCAAGTTCAGACCTATGTTACCATATTACGTTAGCACTAAAAGTGAATTTGCATGTGCTATAAGTATAAAGTATGTTGTTTTGGTTTGCAAAAAAAGTATGCAGTCCTCAAAAACGAAAACAAAAATGGCCAAAATGGCCATTGTAGGTTAAGAGGTTAGAGAACAGTGAATTTACTGAGTACTCTGTACAACGCAGGCTGTAAAGAAGTCTCACTTTGCTCTCTGTTTGGAGCGATTTGTAGTTTTGTAGTCTTATGTACACACTGGAAGTGGCGATCACAGCTATAATGTCTAGCATTGTTCATGAGCGGGCTCATTGCTATTATACCCAAGAAAGGAGACCTTAAGAACTGCAACAACTATTGTGGGATTATGTTGCTCTCAACACCAGGCAAAGTGTTCAACGCATTATCTTGGACAGACTGCGAAAAGGGGTCGATGATGAACTGAGAGAAAACCAAACTGGTTTCAGGAACGGTAGATCGTGCAGTGACCAAATTGCCACCCTCAGGATCATCATCGAGCAATCCATAGAATGGCATGTACCTGTCTATGTCAATTTCATAGATTTTGAAAAGGCATTCGATAGTGTAGACCGCAAGCTGCTTTGGAAACTCATGGCACACTATGGAATCCCTAAAAAATACATCAGCATAATCAAGAACATGTATCAGGACATGAAATGCCAAGTGTTACATAACGGATGTGCACAAGAACACTTCAAAGTGCTCACCGACATGAAACAGGGCTGCCTACTTTCCCCCTTCCTCTTCCTCCTATGCATCGACTGGATCATGAGGCAAACCACAACCAATAAAAAGACTGGCATCCAGTGGAGTCTAACGGAGCACCTCGAAGACCTGGACTTTGCAGATGACATCGCACTACTCTCACACAACCATCAACAGATGCAAGACAAAACCCAGCTGCTAGAAACAACTGCAGCTGAACTTGGGCTCAAAATAAATGGACCAAAAACTCAAGTAATCAGAGTCAATAATAAAAGCACGAACCCCATAACCATCGGGGGCCAGACACTGGAATTGATTGATTGATTGATTGATTGATTGATTGATTGAAAAGGTTGACAAATTCACATATTTGGGTAGTGTTATAGCTGTGGATGGCGGGACTCAGGAAGATGTAAGAGCAAGAATAGGAAAAGCAAGAGCAACATTCAACATGTTAAACAAGATATGGAAAACCCGAAACATCAAACTCAACACCAAGCTCAAAATCTTCAACTCCAACGTCAAATCCGTACTGCTATATGGCTCTGAAACCTGGAAAACCACCACTAACATCATCAATAAACTGCAGACCTTCATCAACCACTGTCTGAGACGTATCCTCAGGATCTTCTGGCCAAACACAATCACCAACATCAAGCTGTGGGAATGCACCAAGCAAGAATCAGTGGAGGTCTAGCTGACCAGGAGAAAATGGAGCTGGATTGGGCACACACTTCGAAGACACAACACCGCAATAACCAAACAGGCATTAACCTGGAACCCACAAGGCAAGCAAGGCAGAGGAAGACCCCAAAACACCTGGAGAAGAGACACTGAGCAGGAACTCAAGACGAGGGGACTGACGTGGAAACAGCTGGAGAGGATGGCTCAAGACAGACGGGGGTGGACACTTTTCATCAATGGCCTATGTTCCGAAAGGAACAAAAGGCCTAAGTAAGTAAGTATTGTTCATGAGCTAAGTAATCATATATATATATTATATATATAAAACATTTTAGTGTCTGTCCAAGGTGGTAAGGAAGAGTTCTCACCTCAGATACCATGTTGAAAGGATTGTAGGTGCCTCCAACCCTGCTGCACTGGCTGTCATTGACATGCGTGCGTTTAGTCGCTATGAACCAGGACATGTCAGGAATCTGGGTAACGGGAAATAATAAAAATACCTTTACAGATTTACGACATGAGGTAAAACAGGATTTGCCACATAAGTGTTCCACGTGACACCTTTACAGATGGAGCTAGTGACAAGCGTGCAGATAGAGCATGAATATGAACGTGCAGCCTTTGGTTTGATGCAGGTGAGCATGCCGATGGGTGTGCAGATTTCAAAATGTCAAATGAACCCAACAACCCCTGAAACAGACCAGAAGCAGAAGCCATATCGATGGGCTGAAACACAAAACCTCCTATCTACAACATTTCAGATTTTCTGATTTCACTTTGGATGATGAAAAACCTCCTATCTGCACCTATTCAGTCTGTCTGCAAGATATTTTCCAAAAGCCAAAAGCAGTGTATTGTATTGGGTATCCTTAAAGAAATTGCATTCTGCAAGAAAACAACATGTTTTTTTTTGTATTCTCAAGAAAGTGACATTTTCAGGTAGGAGGTTTTGCGTTTCAGCCAGGGTTCTTCTGAGTGATTCTCTCTGTGTGTTTCCATAATGGAGTCCACATCCACATCAACACATTAGCATGACGGCTGCCCAAGGGAAGCGGGAGCTGATCGTTTTGCGAAGCTTCCACTTCCAGGGAGTTTCAGTGGTTATGTAGGTATAATAGACCTATCTCAAGCCCCGCCCTCTTTTCTTGATCCTCCAATCACAGCTGTTGCTTCCCTCGGACAAACTTTGTTTGCGACAGTGATTCGAGGATGAAGAAAAGAGGGCATGGTTTGAGATAGGTAAATTGATGGATTCAAGTAAAGCATTTCAAATATATGCGTGTGTGTGCAAGTGTGTGTGAGTGTAAAGGGGACACTGACCTGTTTACACACTCATGCAATGGGTACCAAAAACATTATGGGGACAAATATTGGTGTCCCCATAACATAAATTAGGTTATGGTTAGGGTTATGGCTATGATTAGGTTATGGTTAGTTACAGAATGCATGTAAGTCTATGTAATGTCCCCATATTTCACATAAACAAACATGTGTGTGTATGTGTGTGTGCATATCTGTGCATATCTACACTTGTGCTTACATCCTGTCTAGATGACAATAGAAAGTCCATCGCCAGAGTGACATCCCCATTAGTACCGTCAGGAAACACCTGCTGAGACTGAAAAGAACAGACAATATGAACAAATGACAAGAAAAAGGGAGATCGATCGAGTAGAGATCGATGATGGCTTTTAAATCAGAGATCAGTGAGGAGACCCTGGGCTGGTTTACAATGGGGCAACAGTGGATTGGGAGGTAGAGCAGTCGTCGGGTAATCCGGAGGTTCCCGGTTCGATTCCCGTTCCTCCGGGGCAGCGTGTCGAAGTGTCCTTGAGCAAGACACTTAACCCCTAACTGCTCCCGATGAGCAGATTGGCACCTTGCATGGTCGCCTCCGCCGTCGGTGTGTGAATGTGTGAGTGAATGGGTCAAATGTGAGGCACAAATTGTAAAGCGCTTTGGATAAAAGCTGCTATAAATGCAGCCATTTACTTCCTTTTTACCCCCTATTGATAGGTTTTTAGTGAGTTGTTCCTCATCTTCATTGGGGCATGTCTGGGAGTGTCGCATATTTGGATTTCATGGTGGTTTTTTGTTCTTGATTTATCGTGATGTTTCTTCTTGACTTGTTCAAGAAGACTTGTACAGTCCATGGGGACATTACCTTGTGATTTCGGGGTTTACAAATACATTTGATTTGATCTGCCCAAGTAAATCCATAGTTGTAGCTCAAAGCTTTAATATTGAAGCGCAGTACAGGGCCCCTGTGGGGGGCTGACAGGCACAGCTGTTCTCTTGAGTAGCCAGCTAGTTTAGGGCCACTGGACTGAAGTGAATGATGATGCACCATATCATCCCCTCTACCGCAACCTTCCACAGCACTAATGAATTCACTGTCAAGTTCACAGCAGAATTACACTGTCATGTTTTTGTGGCAGCTAAGTAGCCATGTTTTTTTCCTACAGCATTTTGTGTGGCTGAATAAAGTGCAGTATAATAGTATAGTTATGTCTTTACAACTAAGGCTACGTTTAGACGGAGAGAGTCTGAACAGAAACCGCAAAAGTCGTCTTACGGTTTCACTTTTAATTTTGCGTTTAGACTATCGTTTTGGGATGGAATTCTCCGTGCAGACGAGGCTGTAACGACTCCAGACGACTGAGCCCCGCTGTCACACGATTGGCGCATATGTCACATGACGTGCTGTGAGGACCCGCCCTACTCTGCCTCTGATTCGCAGACTGTGGGTGGGGAATGTGATTGGACCAAAGCAGAGTCACTCACAGACAGTGGGTCCAGTCACGCCGCGGGACAGATTCTTGTGTATTTAAAACTTTAAAAGTACTGCCAATGTAGCCTTCAGGTGATCGCCATGGATAGAATCAGACATGCTTTGTTTACGCTTCTAGGCTACTGACGCATGCCTGTGATGTAAGCAGTACACGCGACGAGAGCCTTGACAACCCTTTCATCATCGTTTTATGCGGTTTGACAGTTTAGATGAGAGCGCAAAGTTTTATCGTTTCTAGGAATTCCACCCTGGAAGGTAGTCTCACTTTTTTGCGGTTTCACCCCGTAAAAACGCCATTTCCGTATAAATGAAAGGCACAATTTTTGCGGATTCACCTGCTAGCGTTTCCATCTAAACAGGGCCTAAGTTGCTCAGCAACCATTTTTTTCAGTTGGTTTTTGAACCCATTCAAGGACTGGGCAGATTTTATTTCACTGGGGATTTTGTTCCATTCCTCCCCCCTGCTATAGAGGAATGTACTTCTTCCAGCTTTGCTTTTCAGGTTGGGTATTTTCAGATTAGCTACACTAGCCCTGGTATTCAAGCTATGGGAGTCCCGGACATATAGAAAATTAAAAAAATAATTAGGACACAAACCATGTAAAATCTTCCACAGGGAGCCAATTCTTGGACTTAACTTAAGGACGACCCTCATCAACTTATTCTGCGCTGTCTGCAGCCTGTCTTTCGTTTTTTTCCCATTAAGCCACTGTACCAGGATAAGCAGGTGTAATCAAAATGGCACTGAATTAAAGAAATGGCTAATGTCCTCATAGCTTATCAAGGAACTTCAATATCCTTGCTAGATACTTGGTTTTTGCATGGACCTTACCAATAACGGAGAGGGCCATGGACTCGCTGGTCATACATTGATCTAATTCACATCCAAGATAAACAACAGACTTCCTTTCTTGAAGCTTTACACCATTACATTTAACAGAAAAACTGTAAACGTCCCTTAATTTATGCCTTGATCCAAAAACAATAGATTCGGATTTTCCTAAATGCAAAGATAACTTGTTGTCTTTGAGTGTGCATTGGAAAATGTGGAAAGTGAAATCTGTGGAAAGTAGGTCATGGTATAGTTTGCGATAAGAGATCATCAGGGGAAGATGGGGCGGTCCGCGGGTGTGAAATTCCCGTCGCCGTGCATGGTGGTGTGAGTGGCACGCAGGCTGTTTGTGTTTTCCTTCGGTCATGACATGCTTTATAAGGGGGTGTGTCTTGGACGGGGATGTGGTGGGGATTGATCTGTGGGGTCTTTGGGGGACTGGCTGTTCTTATGTCTGCCGTTCTACATTGCACTACTTTTATTGTCTTTTATACCTATTCTTATGTCTGCACTTTATGCATTGCTTTTATTCTGTCAACTGTATGGAAATCAATCATCATCATCATCAAACTTTATTTATTCTCAAAATGTTATGCCTATGTTCATTTTATGCTATTTGCTGTGGGGCTGCGGTCCATGTGTGAAAGGTGCTATATAGATAGAGTTATTATTATATATAAGGCTGTCAAAGTTAACGCGTTATTAATGCGTTAACGCACAATTCTTTTAACACCACTATTTTTTTTAACGCAAGATTTCTTTTTTACATTTTTTTTTACTAGACTTCACTCAGGTGTATTATTGATAATCTCATTGATACTGCTCCCCAGAACTGGAATATATAACCATCAAGTGTCGTCCTTTCTTCCTCCCGAGGGAGTTAACGGCGATCGTCCTGATCGGAGTGTATATTCCACCGCAAGCCAGCAACAAGGTTGCGCTCTCCAGACTACACGACGAGGTAAATAGAATACAAGTGGCTAACGTTAACGCCGCCATTTTAGTACTGGGAGATTTCAACAGCGCCAATCTGAGAAAGGTATTGCCTGACTTCTATCAGCATGTGACTTGCAACACCAGAGGCGGTAACATCCTAGATCACTGTTACACGCAATTTAAAGGTGGCTACAAGGCTCATTCTGATAGTGGCTTTGGTAAATCAGATCACGCGTCAATTTTTCTTTCACCAAAGTACAAACAGAGAATTAAAAGTACTCCCGTAGTCTCGCGAGAGGTGCAGAAATGGGATCTGACGTCAGAAGAGACGATCCGGTCAGTGTTTCACTACACAGACTGGAATGTGTTCCGCGACACAGATAACATTAATGTCTACACGGAGACAGTGCTGGACTATGTTTGTACTAGGGTGAAAGAAACAATCCCCACTACCAAAATGAAAGTTTACCCAAATCAAAAACCCTGGGTAGACAAATCCGTCCGTGAAGCTCTGAGAGAGCGCACCAAAGCATACAATGACGGCCTAGTGGAAGGCAACATGAATGACCACAAGGTGGCGCGACACAACGTAAGGAGGACAGTGTCAGAGGCCAAACGGCGCTACAGGGATAAAATTGAACTCCAGTTTGAACAAGCTGACTCTAGAGCTATGTGGCAGGGGCTCAAAACGATGACAGACTACAAAGGCGCCTCCCTCAAACTGAACAGTGACATCTCCTTAGCAAACGACCTCAATACCTTCTATGCGAGGTTTGATGCTGGTAATAACAACACCAGCTCACAAGCCTCGGCAATGGGGGGGGGGGGGTCGGCTGCTGATGGAGGCGCAGTGTTCAGGGTAACAGAGCATGAGGTGAGGTGGACCTTTAAAAAAGTGAATATCAGGAAGGCAGCAGGTCCGGACGGCATCCCCGGCCGCGTCCTAAAAGTCTGTGCCGACCAACTGGCCCCAGTATTCACTGACATATTTAACCTGTCCTTAGAACAGGCTGTCATCCCCACCTGCCTGAAGAAGTCCACTATTATCCCTGTACCCAAAAAATCCAAGCCTGCTTGCCTCAACGACTACCGCCCTGTAGCTCTCACCTCCATAGCCATGAAGTGCTTTGAGAAGCTAGTAAAGGGCTACATCTGCTCCTCCCTCCCCATCAACATGGACCCCCTGCAATTTGCATACCGCCCCAACAGGTCCACGGAGGACGCCATATCCCATGTGCTGCACACAGCAGCATCACACCTGGACAAGAGGCAGGGGAACTATGTGAGAACGCCTATTCATCGACTACAGCTCGGCATTCAATACCATAGTCCCCTCCATACTCATAGCCAAGCTCAGGGACCTGGGCTTGGGCTATGACCTCTGCCAGTGGGTCTTGGACTTCCTGACTGGCAGACCCCAGGTGGTGAGAGCAGGCAACTGCACCTCCTCATCCATCACCCTCAACATAGGGGCCCCCCAGGGCTGTGTTCTGAGTCCCCTCCTCTACTCCCTGTACACACACGACTGTGTGGCTCAGCGGAGTAGCAATACAATCGTCAAATTTGCTGACGACACAGTGGTGGTGGGCCTGATCTCTGCCAACGACGAGAGGGCCTACCTGGAAGAGGTCAAGGTCCTGGCGGGATGGTGCCAGGAAAACAGCCTCTCCCTGAACGTCAGCAAAACAAAGGAGATGATTGTGGACTTCAGGAGGTCGGGGGTCAAGGACTACAGCCCCCTCAGCATCGACGGGGCACCGGTTGAGAGAGTCAACAGCTTCAAGTACCTCGGAGCCTACATATCCGAGGACTTGACATGGACCACACACATTAACAGTGTGGTGAAGAAGGCACGACAACGCCTCTACTTCCTCAGGCGCCTAAGGAAGTTCCAAGTCAGCCAGAAGATCCTTAAGAACGTCTACTCATGTACAATAGAGAGCATCTTGACCGGCAACATCACCTCCTGGTTTGGGAATAGCACTGCACAAGACCGAAGCAGACTACAAAGAGTGACACGTTCAGCCGAACGCACAATTGGAGGGGGGCTCCCCACCCTCCAGAACATTTACTACAAGCGTTGCAAGGGCAAGGCTAAGAGAATCATTAAAGACTCCAGTCACCCGAACAACTGCCTCTTTGAACTGCTGCGGTCAGGCAAGCGATACCGGAGTCTCAAGGCGAGCACAGAAAGACTCAGAAGTAGCTTCTATCCCCAGGCCATCAGGCTGCTAAACGAACAATGAATGAACACTACACAACAACAACCACCAAATGCACATAGCACACACATCCACACGCACACACTCACTTTAAACAAACACACTGTAGCACCCACTCCACACACTTTATAGCACACACCCACTTTAAACAAACACACTGTAGCACCCACTCCCCACACTTTATATTTATGGATGAAGGATTGCACTACAACTCGTACACCTTACTGTAAATTGTACCTAAAATTGTACCTCATCCCATTTCTGCTTTGCACTAGATAGTACTGTACATTAGTACACTGCATAGTATTGTGTATTGTATATTATATGGTAACTCAGAACATTGTACATATGTCTATACCGAACACTGTGACCTCATTTTCTTCTTCTAAATTCATGCTATATTATGTTATTATGTTATTTGATACTATCTTGTCTAGCACAGTCTCTGGAGCGTAACAGTAAGAAGCATTTTGTATGAAAGTATTCTGTACTTCTGTATGACAACTATTAAAGAACTTGAACTTGAACTATGTTTGTTTCTGACTCAAAGTGTGTGTGTGAGAGAGAGAGAGAGAGAGAGAGAGAGAGAGAGAGAGAGAGAGAGAGAGAGAGAGAGAGAGAGAGAGAGAGAGAGAGGGGAAGGGCAATAGGTGTGTGTGTGTGTGTGTGTGTGTGTGTGTGTGTGTGTGTGTGTGTGTGTGTGTGTGTGTGTGTGTGTGTGTGTGTGTGTGTGTGTGTGCGTGCGTGCATGTGTGTGTGTGTGTGGGGGGGGGGGGGGGGTGGAGGGGTGTGAGAGAGAGAGGGGGCAGGGGGGGGTGATTCCTCATCCCTTGTGTGGGTGAATGTAACAAGTTCCTAACATTTTCTTCCCCCTATTATTTCATGTACACTTTATTCATTGTTTTAAATTATTATTTTCTTTTAAGTTATTTTGTGCATCACTGTTTTGAATTTGATGCAAATTTGCAATGCATGAGGGTCATCCTTTTGTGTTAAATGCAAGCATTTGTTGACTCTCATGTTGATAAGAGTATTAACATTTGAAAAAGATCAGTTTAAGGTAGATTTAGAACAGATAAAAAAGATGAGATCAATTTGTGATTAATCACGATTAACTATGGACAATCATGCAATTAATCAGATTAAATATTTTAATAGATTGACAGCCTTAATATATACATATATGAATATTGCAGAAAGTGAATAAGCCTCCGGTTCATGAGGCTCTTACCAGCTTGACTGTCCCCAACACTGTGCTGTTGAACGTGGCCTTGGCAAACACCCAGTGTCCATCTGTTGCAGTCTCAGCAGAGATGTCAGCACACTGCATCCTGTGTACAATATATACACGTATATGAACAAACACACACACAACAAATATTAACTGATGTAAAAATATCCTTCAGGGATAATCTTTAGGCTATATAATTGTACTGTATTCTGCTGACCCATCCTGAATGAATGAACAGGGTTATCGGGTTGGGAAGGCTGTGTATTTCCTTTACTAGTGCAGTGTGGCTTGATTGTTTGGCCTCCGGAAATGCTGCTTGCAGCGTTGTGGAGATCTTTGGAATGGCTGCTTGCAGCGTTGTGGAGATATTTGGTATAGCTGCTTGCAGCGTTGTGGAGATCTTTGGTATAGCTGCTTGCAGCGTTGTGGAGATCTTTGGTATAGCTGCTTGCAGCGTTGTGGAGATATTTGGTATGGCTGCTTGCAGCGTTGTGGAGATATTTGGTATGGCTGCTTGCAGCATTGTGGAGATATTTGGTATGGCTGCTTGCAGCGTTGTGGAGATATTTGCGATGGCTGCTTGCAGCGTTGTGGAGATATTTGCGATGGCTGCTTGCAGCATTTGCAAGAACTGCTCATCCGACTGACTTCACATTCAATGCTACACTCCCTTAGGTCCTCAGCAATACAAACATAAACGTAAAGTTTGTTATAGCGCCATCATCTGGCGAAATGGCACCATATTCGACACCGCACTCCTCTGCAATACACACATTGAGTGTGAAGTCGATTGGACGAGCGGTTCTCAAGAAATGCAAAGGATAGACACACACTATAGGGCCACCATCTGGCCAAAAGGCACCAATATATCTGACCGCACTCCCCCGGGACCAGTAATACACCTGCGGTTCAAGAATGAATGGACAGACAGACACACAAAACCTCAATAAGAGATTAGTATCAAAGACATTCTACTTCAGTAATCGCCCTCATAAGGTTGGCCCAGTGCCTTATTGTGCCAATGGAGAGTTCTTCAAGATAGTATTGTTAACAAATAACTCTCCATTGTCCAAGTGAGAAGGAACTAAAATAATTTCTGCTCAAGAACGTTCTCCTTCTTCCGTAATCATGATCATTTGCATACATCCTTTTGAAATATTTATCTTACATTTGTGGACATGAAACCAAGAGAAACAATGAGGAACAAAAAGTCAGCTGTCCTAACCCATACTGGCTGGTTCCTCTTGTTTTTAGTAGGTCTGTTATGTAAAGGGAGCTGTGGTCATTAACCTAGATTGAAAAAAGCTTTTGTTTTCAGACACACACACACACACACACACACACACACACACACACACACACACACACACACACACACACACACACACACACACACACACACACACACACACACACACACACACACACACACACACACACACACACACACACACACACACACACACACACACACACACACACACACACACACACACACACACACACACACACACACACACACACACACACACACACACACACACACACACACACACACACCTGGATCCATTAGTGTAGTGAATCACCAGGGATCGCCCCACTATGCTGTCGGGCCCCGTCAGTGGCAGGTTACTGTCCGTATACAGGGTCTGTAATTGGTTCTGATCCGTGAGCAGTCCAAACTTCCCACTGATGTCACCTGCTTCATACTGGTCCACGGTACCAGCAAAGGGTGACGGGGAGGCCGACACGTTGTAGGCGAATGGGTTGAAGTGACCCATGATATCTGCCTCGGAGCACGGCTGGCTGGTGCTTTTGATCGACAGCATATGAACGTGGTAGCCCCCGGCTCTAGAGTTCAGGTTGGTCAGGGAGACGTTCAGGACTGTCGGGCTCAGAGGGGAAGACTGGGAGAACCTTACCCGTCCCGTGCCGGCGCCGGGGCCGAACCAGGGGCCGGAGGTCGCCGCGGGGAGATGGGTCAGTGTGAGGTTGGCACAAGCCATCCTGGGAGCGGCCTCTTCCGCTTCGTGGATGACCACCGACCGGCGAATCATGGAGCTCGAACCATCCAACCAGGAAGTGGTATCGGTGAAAAAGAGTTTCCCTTCCACCCCGCCTACTATAGTGCCTAGGTTGAGGGTGCTGTGTTTGCCGGAGAGGTCTCCCACCTCACAGGACTTAGGGTTGGAGGGGCTACAGTGGATGCTGTAGCTGCTGTCCTCCGTGTCAACGTTGAAGGGGTTCCAATGGCCCCCTGTGGTGTCACAGTGCCCCTCGTCATCGTCCCTCTCAGAGGAGATCGAGTGGGTGTGAATGTGCCATTTGTGGTTGTTGGTGGCAGTCGCAGTGGGTCTTCCGTAGGACAGATCCATGAAGATGGACACGTCGGAAAGAGGATCGCTCTTCAGCTGGCTGAACTGAATCTCTCCGACCACAGGGCTTTGGAACCTGGCCTTGGCCACCAACACCTCCCCCGGGTAACCGATACTGGCACACACAAACCTGCTACCGTCAGGCTGGTGGATCACCACCGACCGGCCCACAATGCTCTTCTGTCCAAACAGCGGGAGGTTGTAGTCCACGAAGACCATGTCTGTCTCGTTTCGACCTTCCAGGGACATGTGTCTCGCGCTGAGGTCACCGGTCTCGTACTTGTCGTGTGTTGACCCGGGTCCTTGGGGGTATGTTGGGGCGTGCGTGTCGAGCCCGAATGGATTCCAGTGCCCGCCCACATTGTCATTCATGCACATGCTTTGAGGCAGCGACCTCGCTAAGGGCAAGGGGAACTGGTGGACATGGAACGGCCCCACTAGGCCCTGTAGGTGGGTCAGGTTGACCCTCAGCTCCGTGACGTCAAATGGAGAGGCCTGTTGGAAGTTGAGGTAGCCTTTAATCCCTCTCATGTCCAGCAGTGCGCTCACCTTCTTCTCCTGCATGGTGTAGATCTGAGCACACCTGTACACCGACCCCATTTGAAAGAGAAGAAAAAAAGTGTCGATATTGAAAGTAGTCAGGTCCAAACGGGACTTCGCAGGTCGTGTCGGGGTTCCGACCTTTAGAGCTCCCAGTTCGGTTAACGTGGAGGGGTCTAGGCTTCCGAGGAGGGTGTCACAGTTAGTAGCAGGACCCACAGATCCAAAGAGAGTGATGGTAGTTGACGCGGTGTTGACCGGACCGGTAGTAGCCAGATCTGCGAGGAACCTGGTGTGGGTCAGTCCCGTGTTGAGCCTGATGTAAACGTTACCCGCAACGGAGCCGCTGAATCTGGCAAGGCGCGTCATAAAGTTTTGACCTCGACTCACAACCGTGCAGACTTTAGAGCCATTGCAGGTCTCCAGGCTCAATGAGAGGTCATCCAGGTTGGATCTTTTCTCAAACAGACGTGACACAGTGACTGTTGACTCTGAGGCGGCGGTGAAGGTGAAGACACTGGAGCCTATGTTTGTCTTGGAACAAGGCTGAGCAAAATGGCCGTACATGACCGGAAACTCTGTGAGGGAGAGGTTGAGAGACCCACAGGTCCCGGCACCGGACACGCTCACGGTAGCCATTTTGGAGATGGGGTTGAATGACACCTGTCCTGTGACTCCACCCATGTTCAGATTAGCCTGAAACTGAACGGCGGAAATGGAACCTAAAGAAAGACAAAAAGAAGAAGAAGGGATGAGAGTATGATCTCTTTTTCTCTCACACAGATACACACACAACCTTGCATGCACAAGCATACACACACAGTGCATGCATTCATTCCTTTATTTAGATCCTCAGAGATTGAGGGTTGACCCTGATTTTCAATAATGCTTAAAGACAAATATTATATTAACATTGGTTAAAACAATTAAAAGAAACAGAAAGGCCCCCTGCTGGGTCTCGAACCCAGGACCTTCTTGCAGTGAGGGAGCAGTGCTAACCACTCTGCCACCATGCTGCCTTGACAGGCAGGCTTCACCCTCACTCCAGGGATTTATTATGCTCGTCTTCTACTTCCTTGTGTGATTTTGAATAAGAACAAGTTGAGAAATGGGTCTATACTTTTGAAAATAATTTCTTAGCGCGGGCATGTTCAACCAGCACTGCAGCGGCTCATAATGGACAGGCTATAGACCTGTTTGCTGTCCACGTCAGACTCAGGGCGGGATCCACAAAGAATGGATTGCGCGGTGCTAATTGCACCCTTACATGCGCGGGGTTTGCACACTAGAGGACATTGCGCGGATGAGCAGACATCCAGCTGCAGCCCGGCAGCCACTGGGCTCCTCCCACTGCCACACTGTCAGACCCCACGCTTTCCGGCCCCTCTCTCCCAATGGCTGATTTGGGTCACGAGACCTCCGCCATCTTAGCGCCACCCACCCAATGGCTGAATTTGGTCACGAGACCGCCGCCATCTTGGGGAAACGGATGAGATAAAACTGGGAACGAGATAATAATAATAAACAAATAAACCTGTTCCGTCCTCTGAGCTTTTAAAATTGACAAACTGGTTTAGGCAACTTAGATTACAAGTCAGTTTTGGGAAAGTTATGTGAACACAGAGGGGCAGAGCTCGAGTTTTATATTAAGATATTATGTGAGCAAAAAAGAAAAGAGAAATCTATAAAGTATATATTTTACTCATACAGTATGTACATCCTCTGGCCTGTTTGTAGAACTTCCCTGTGTTGACAAAGCTAAACCCTATTGATATGAAGTCTAAATAACATGAGAGGATGCTGTCATTATTGCACTACTGAGTTATTTTGCTATGTTTCAATATTAAAAGAAGAATTATAATAATACTTTTGAGTTTTATATTGTTTAAAACTTCAACAGCAGAAGCTTATATGCTAACCATCAAAACATTAAAGAATATTTGGAGCAATTCCATAAACCTTTCAATATCATAGCAATCAGGGCCGGACTGGGGAAATAATTCATACCGGGAGATATAGCGCGAAATATAGCCCCAGTCAGATGCACTTTTTAGTGCATGTGAATCACAAACTAATGAGCCAACAATTGCTTACTACAATGTACTGTTATGAAACTCAAATAAAACTCTCTCCACCTTCAAAAAGAAAAAAGCAAGAGCACAACATATTTTTCTCTTTACTATTATAATACAGTTAACCACTCTCTCCACCTATTCAAACAGAGCAAGAGCACAATACCATATTCACTTTACTGATGCACTACCCATCAACAGTTAAAATAGCCCTTTACACAAACATTAAATAACAGACCTTTCATTACAATACTATAATAACAGTAGCCACTGCCAGAATAGGGACACATGTATCGCGTGTGGTGAGCACACGCATGCATGCACATTGCACAACGAAGACAGAAGATTGCGTTGTCTCAATCATTTTAACTATAAAATTAGCTCAAAGTATGAGCTCACTGACTGAAATTTCCAACAAAAAGCATCAATTGTCAAATAATATTGATCACATTAACTAGACTAGATGTTTTTGAGGAAATTAGAAAGGGAACAACAACTTAACCCTTGTGTCTGATCAGATTCTTATTTTTTGATAACTTTAAGTTTGCAGTGATTATGTTTCTAGCCAATATATGTGGCAAAGGTGTGTAATCTTTGAATTATCTTGGAATTATTTTGACTTTCTCTTTCATAAATTGTTTATTCAACTTCAGCCCGATCATAACCACCACATGTTGTTTTTTGTAATGTCAGATTTAACAACTCCTTTCAGAAAAGTGGGAGTATTTCATTTTTAATCTGAAGTTGAATAAAATATTTATGGAAAAGAAAGTGGGAAATTATTTCAACATATAATCTTTTTATGGCGTTTTTCAATTTAGTCCCCTAATATGGTAAGAGTATAACACTTTAGTTTTCAGACACAAGGGTTAAATGATTTCAAGTTTCAAGTTCAAGTTTCTTTAATAGTTGTCATACAGAAGTACAGAATACTTTTATACAAAATGCTTCTTACTGTTACGCTCCAGAGACTGTGTTAGACAAGATAAGTATGAAATAAAATAGTATAGCATGTAAAATAGAAGTAAAAATAGAGGTCACAGTGTTCAGTATAGACATATGTACAATGTTCGATGCAGAATAGAAGTACAGTAACTGAGTTACCATACAATATACAATATACTATGCAATGTACTAATATACAATACTATATAGTGCAGAGCAGAAATGGGATGAGGTACAATTTAGGTACAATTTACAGTAAGGTGTACGAGTTGTAGTGCAAATCCTTTACCAATCAATATAAAGTGTAAAGTGTGTTTAGGTGTTCTAAAGTGTGTAAAGTGGGTGCTGCAGTGAGTTGTTTGTTTAAAGTGAGTGTGTGCGTGTGGATGTGTGTGCTGTGTACATTTGATGGTTGTTGCATAGTGTTTATTGTTCGTTGAGCAGCCTGATGGCCTGGGGATAGAAGCTTCTTCTGAGTCTTTCTGTGCTCGCCTTAAGACTCCGGTATCGCTTGCCTGACCGCAGCAGTTCAAAGAGGCAGTTGTTCGGGTGGCTGGAGTCCTTGATGATTCTCTTAGCCTTCCCCCTGCACCACTTGTTGTAAATGTTCTGGAGGGTGGGAAGCCCCCCTCCAATTGTGCGTTCGGCTGAACGTGTCGCTCTTTGTAGTCTGCTACGGTCTTGTGCAGTGCTATTCCCAAACCAGGAGGTGATGTTGCCAGTCAGGATGCTCTCGATTGTACATGAGTAGAAGTTCCTAAGGATCTTCTGACTGACTTGGAACTTCCTTAGGCGCCTGAGGAAGTAGAGGCGTTGTCGTGCCTTCTTCACAACACTGTCAATGTGTGTGGTCCATGTCAAGTCCTCGGATATGTGGGCTCCGAGGTACTTGAAACTGTTCACTCTCTCAACCGGTGCCCCGTCGATGCTGAGGGGGCTGTAGTCCCTGACCTCCGACCTCCTGAAGTCCACAATCATCTCTTTTGTTTTGCTGACGTTCAGGGAGAGGCAGTTCTCCTGACACCACTGTGACAGATTCTCTACCTCTTCCAGGTAGGCCCTCTCGTCGTTGGCAGAGATCAGGCCCACAATACTGTGTCATTAGCAAATTTGATGATTGTGTTGTTGTTCCGCTGTGCCACGCAGTCATGTGTGTACAGGGAGTAGAGGAGGGGGCTCAGAACACAGCCCTGGGGGGCCCCTATGTTGAGCGTGATGGATGAGGAGGTGCAGTTGCCTGCTCTTACCACCTGGGGTCTGCCCGTCAGGAAGTCCAAGACCCACTGGCAGAGGTCATAGTTCAAGCCCAGGTCCCTGAGCTTGGCTATGAGTTTGGAGGGGACTATGGTATTGAATGCTGAGCTGTAGTCAATGAACAGCATTCTCACATAGTTCCCCTGCCTCTTGTCCAGGTGTGATGCTGCTGTGTGCAGCACATGGGCTATGGCATCCTCCGTGGATCTGTTAGGGCGGTATGCAAATTGCAGGGGGTCCAGGTTGATGGGGAGGGAGGAACAGATGTAGCCCTTCACTAGCTTCTCAAAGCACTTCATGGCTATGGAGGTGAGGGCTACAGGGCGGTAGTCGTTGAGGCAAGCGGGCGTAGATTTTTTGGGTACAGGGATGATGGTGGACTTCTTCAGACAGGTGGGGATGACAGCCTGTTCTAAGGACAGGTTAAAGATGTCAGTGAATACCGGGGCCAGTTGGTCGGCACAGACTTTTAGGACGCAGCCTAAATATATGATATTCACTTTTTTAAAGGTCCGCCTCACCTCATGCTCTGTTACCCTGAACACTGAGTCTCCATTGGCAGACCCCCCCCCCCATTGCCGTGGCTTGTAGGCTGGTGTTGTTATTCACAGCCTCAAACCTCGCATAGAAGGTATTGAGATCATTTGCTAAGGAGATGTCACTGTTCAGTTTGAGGGAGGTGCCTTTGTAATCTGTCATTGTTCTGAGGCCCTGCCACATACCTCTAGAGTCAGCCTGTTCAAACTGAAGTTCAACTTTATCCCTGTAACGCCGTTTTGCCTCTATTACTGCTCTCCTGACGTTGTATCTTGCCGTCTTGTGTTCTTCCATGTTGCCTGTCACCAGCCCGGTGTTGTAGGCTGAGGTGCGCACTTTCAGAGCCTCACGGACGGATTTATCTACCCAAGGCTTTTGATTTGGGTAGATTCTAATTGTGGTAGAGGGGATTGTTTCTTCTACCAGAGTACAGACAAAGTCAAGCACCGTTTCAGTGTATTCGTTAATATTGGCTGTGTTATCACGGAATACACTCCAGTCTGTGCATTCAAGTGCAGCTTGGAGTGTCTCCTCTGACGTCACAGTCCAACGCTTAAAGGGGAACTCCAACATTTTGGGAAATTAGCTTATTTAACATATTCCCTGGAGTTAGACAAGAAGATACATACCTTTTTTGTCTCTGTGCGTGCATTTTAGCTTTGGGAATAGACGCTCCGTTAGCATAGCTTAGCTTCATCACTGGAAGTGGGGGAGGGTTAGAGCCTTACAGTGCCTTACAGTGTATTGCAAGGTCTGACATTGACCAAACTTGATATGCATGACCTTGGTGGGCTCTAGGTCAACTCCTGAAAAGGGGGTCAATGTCAGACCTTGCAATCAAAAGTTAGGGGCGCACTGAAATTATGGCAAGGGTTATTAGCCCCCTAACTTTTGATTGCAAAGTCTGATATTTAAATGAGGTAATATGGGCGGAACATGTCCCCTTTCTATGGAAATGAGTTTCGTAGAATCTGCTCGCCTCCGCCAATTGCGCCGACCGCGTGAATACTTTCCCCAAGGCAGTTGTCCTTCCGCGTTTGGTTTACGCGGCCTGATTGGCCACTGACGCTTCTCTCAACGCCCAATCGCGTTACTCCTAACGCTCGCTCCTAACTTTCAGAACTTCTCTCAGTTCCACAATTCCATCACATCAATATACTACTAACTATCAACTAACTCGCTACCGCCGTGCATCAATATACTAACTAACTAGCACATCAATGCACTAACTACTACCGCCGTGCATCGCTATACTGTTACCGCCGTGCGTGCATCAATATACAAACTAGCACATCAATGCACTTCTACTACCGCCGTGCATCGCTATACTGCTACCGCCGTGCATCAATATACTAACTATTGATGTGATGTCGATTGATATGAATAGCTAGTTACGTTAATATAGAGAGATGAAAACAATACGTTATTTATATTGATGTGATGTTGATTGATATGAATAGCGAGTTACGTTAATATAGAGAGATGAAAACAATACGTTATTTATATTGATATATTGATGTGCTAGTTAGCAGGGCCGCCTGGGAGAAATGCGAGGCCCAGTGCGAGATTTAAACGCGACCCCCCCCCCCCCCCTAAAGGTAAAAAAAAAAAAGAGAGAGAGAGAGAGAGAGAGAGAGAGAGAGAGAGAGAGAGAGAGAGAGAGAGAGAGAGAGAGACAGAGACAGAGACAGAGACAGAGACAGAGACAGAGACAGAGACAGAGAGAGAGACAGAGACAGAGACAGAGACAGAGACAGAGACAGAGACAGAGAGAGAGAGAGAGTCAGAGACAGAGAGAGAGAGAGAGAGAGAGACAGAGAGACAGAGAGACAGAGAGACAGAGACCACGGCGGGAACAGAATAGATTGCATGAAAAACTCACCCTAATGCAGAATCAATGGCAAAGTTGGAAGGAGACGACGTCGACGCATTTTCCTACCGTGGAGATGAAAAAGTTCACCAGTCGCATCCATGATATTGTCCCCCCGTTGGGATGAACTTGGGAGTCCTAGTTTATCTGCCACACGTTAGCACTCGATAACGTAGCAATTAGCAATTAGCTAAAGGCAGGGACAGGTAACTAGCGTTAGCTAATGCTAGCTAGCTAGCTAACGCTAGCTAATTGCTACTAGCCGACTATAGCTATAGCCTGACTGAAGGTTCTAACACGCAACAACTTTCATCTTCAGTCCATCTGCCGAACGTCCTCTTCGTCTTGGCACAACCTAATCATACTTGGTATTGATAACAAGCTTATGGCACACTGTGTTATTTCTTCTGCTGCGATGCTGCTTTTCAAAAGACATCCACTCGCTCCTGTGGATAGTGCTGAATAGACCCTATTAGTTAGTTAGTATATTGATGCACGGCGGTAGCGAGTTAGTTGATAGTTAGTAGTATATTGATGCAGGTAGGTAGCTGATGTGATGGACTTGTGGAACTGAGAGAAGTTCTGAAAGTTAGGAGCGAGCGTTAGGAGTAACGCGATTGGGCGTTGAGAGAAGCGTCAGTGGCCAATCAGGCCGCGTAAACCGAACGCGGAAGGACAACTGCCTTGGGGAAAGTATTCACGCGCACCGACCAGTTAACGCGACGCACCTGCCGCCTTCACAGACGTGGACACATACAACTACACGCACGCGGCTGCAGACATGCTGTGCACACGGCTCTGTTTATAGTCCATTTTTGGTGTCTGTAAGCGTCAGCGTCGAGTGCTTATGTTATGATTGTTGTAATTGCTGTAATTGCTCCCGATGAGCAGGTTGGCACCTTGCATGGTTGCCTCTGCCATCGGTGCTGCAGCTGCGTGCGTGTAAGTGTCAGTTTGAGTATATTCGGGGCTTAAGCGATATAAAGAGGCAATCAGTCCTATACATTTCGTCCTGTGTACAGCCAGAATCTATGGACAGATTTTGTTGATTGAGGTTTCGTTGGAACAGCAGAAAATAGCTATTCTAAACAGTATATAATTAGTTCGAGAAATATAAAGCCACATACCGACTCGAGATAGCCTTGGGTGGCGTGATTTAGAAATAAAATATATAGAAATAAGGGTAAGCACTAAAGGTAATTTCAAATGCTTGGTTCTGAGATTATCAATACAGTAAACATTTATTTCTGATAGGCATGCTGATCAGCAGTAATGCAACCTCATGATTATTATTATTATTATGAAGTTATTATTATTATTATTATTATTATTATTATTATTATTATTATTATTATTATTATTATTATTATTATTATTATTATTATTATCATTATTATTAAATGAAATGCTTCAGTTTAATATATATTAATATGAATTAATTATTAATTAGTCATGTGACTGAGTTGGTATTGCTGATTGCTGTTTACAAACATACCGTGTTTGAGCCAAACAGCTGGGCCCCGTTCCCCGTACCTGGTTCAACTAAGTCGATCAAGATGTCATTATCCAGATTCAGTTAACCCGATGTTTGAAGCCGGGATTTTCCTGTTCCTCGAAGGTGGATTCAGTCTCGTTAACTCAAGCCAGACTTGAGACCCAGGATAAGTGCACGCGGCCGCTCCAGTTGAAAAGCCAGCACGTATCGATAGCAGAGATCCTGATTCTCTAGCGGCATTGATTGATTCATTGATTTAAAACTTTATTAACATATTGCAGTACGGCTCAATCGCCTCGCCGACAAGTTAAATGCGTTATCTATAGGCTAATTTTAAGACCCTCATTACCTCAATCAATCAGATTATATTTCTTTAAACTTGCCTGCTGGATTGAATAATCAAATGAGATCTTGCTAGCGAAAATAATTAGTTAAACTGTTATACAAAATAACGATACGGCTCTCTTCCCATTGATTGATGTATAGTCGATCTTTTACTTATCTCCACTGTGGTGTAACGGGTTCTTCTTTTGACTTTCACGCAGACGACCGGGGTTCGAAACCTAGTCTTTCCCTTCTTTTTGCGATGTAGGAATAATTCAATTTGGTGCACGTTGAGAGCTATATAAAGAATGACATCCTCAATGCATGTAGATTTATAATATTTTAACTGAAAACTAGGCTACTTTGGCGTATAATCATTAATATTATATTCCAAAAAATTATATTGGAAAGACGGGGTTTCGAACACCGGTCGCTGGGTTGCCAGGATTGAGCACTACCGCTGCGCCACTGTGCCAGATGGGATAGATTCATTGTTTATACATTAATGAACGAGACAAGATCCACAATCCACGCATAGATACTTCAATTTTATGCTTGAATGAAACACAATCCAGGCGCTCCACATCCACAGCGGAGAATATGAAAGGAATCAGAGCCAAACGAGCGATAGGTTTCAATCATTAAAAATATCCCCGCGGGATTCACATTTGCAATGCTGCGCGTTGTTAAAATAACCACATAATGTGTACATCGCACCGAGCGAGCGCCACGGTATATATAACGTGCATTATTTAGGACAAAGTGAATTTAGTATCAGCATTTTGGGTCTATTTTACATTTCAAAAGCCCCCTCTGGAAGAATGGAGCACAAAAACCTAATTCAGAATGGTATAAAGCAGATCCTAGACTGTGGGAATAATTTCAGGAAAGAGCTGTCACTTCTTTGCGGGGGCGTGGCTGTGCTTCATCCGGCTAACTTGAACTTAACCCTGCTCTCGACCAGGCTCAAACTTTTGGATCTGTTGTCATGGTGATTTGGACAATCCAGGTACGGGGAACGGGAAAGTCCGGCTTAAGTCAGACTTAACCGAAAGTTATCCGGCTAACTCAGTTATCCAGGTACGGGGAACGGGGCCCTGTCTATAGTAGAAAGCAAACATACCTCTCTCAAGTGCACAGCTATGGAAGGCTTGAATTATCATCCAAATGTGAAAAACTAACAATACAGTAATGTAATAAATAATATACGTATATCTTTAATTACACAATCATAAAGTATGCAAAGAATTATACAAATGTTTTATTCTTTAATTACACAGAAACCGCAAGGTATAGTGCTGTTCTCCCGTTCCTACTCTGTAAATACAAAGTAACAACAGGGGGCAGGCTGGATTATGAAGTTTACACTGTTCTCCAGCCTGTTATGTTGCCATTCTGGACGAACATGCCTGCTAGGAGCTTGTTCTAAATGAAGTATAGAACCATTTCTCTATGTTCTTATTCACAATCAATCATACAATGAAGTAGAAGACAAGCATAATAAATGCCTGGAGTGTTGGTGAAGCTTTCCTGCTGAAACAGTCACAACTGACATGTGTTTTATTGCACTTCATCCATATACATGTATGATTTATGTGTGATAAGAAATGACACAGTAAATGTCGGAAAGTTACACTCAAAATTCCCAATTGTTACTCTCTTGTGTTTTCTTCCAAGCAGTGTTGTAGTATTCGAGTCAGGACTGGACTGATTTTCAGGACTTGCGACTCAAATTATACTTGAGCACTGATGACTCAGACTTGAATTTGGACTCTATCATTGACTGCATTCGGACTCGGAAGGTGCAGATGAGGACTCAGACTTGTTAATTGATAAATACAGTTATTTTTTTTTATTGTAATATGCCCTAATAATTTGGCATAAGCTATTGATGGCTAGTGCATTTGTTTGGCTATTGTGTCACAAAGTAAATAAACTCCCTTTGAAATGGTGACCGCTGTGTCATTTATGTTTAGTGTAGACAGATTTATTTTATTTGTATGTCAGCTCTTTGACTGCCAGAGTGGAGTGGACTCAACCTTGATGACTTGGACTCGGACTAGGGTAATGGGGACTCAACTCAGACTTGACTCTGGCTCTTCTTTGATGACTCAGACTTGGACTCGAACACTGGGGACTCGAGATTTAGTGACTCGACTACAACACTGCTTCAAGTACCAGTAGGAACCGGTAAGTATTTTATGGATTTATACGAAGGAAGTTACACCACAAGTTCTGGGAAATTACACACGTGAGCTGTATTATAAAGCTGTATTACCCACATGTCTCTCCTAAAACCGCACTGCGCACCCCCAATATGGTGTGTTATACTATTTAACCCATATATCTATAATAATATATATATTACAGGTCCACTGATGATGCGGTCTCCCATGTACTGCACAGCACCCTCTCTCACCTAGACCGTCAGAAGGGGGGCTATGTGAGACTGTTGTTCATTGACTACAGCTCAGCGTTCAACACCATAGTCCCCACCAGACTGGTGGACAAGCTGATCGAGCTGGGTCTGAGCTCCGCTCTGAGCGCCTGGATACTGGACTTTCTGAGTGAAAGGCCCCAGGCGGGTCAGGGTGGGGGGTCAGACCTCCTACACCATCACCCTGAGCATCGGGTCCCCCCAGGGCTGTGTTCTGAGCCCCCTGCTGTACTCACTATACACACATGACTGTGTGGCCAAGTTCAGCTCCAACTCCATAGTGAAGTTTGCGGACGACACAGTGGTGGTGGGGCTGATCTCGGACAACGACGAGAAGGCCTACCGGGAGGAGGTTGAGGTACTGGAACGCTGGTGCCAGGACAACAGCCTGCTCCTGAACATTGGTAAAACCAAGGAGCTGATCGTGGATTTTAGGAGGAGACAGCAGGAGACACACACACCACTGAGGATAAACGGGGCTACCGTGGACAGGGTGAGCAGCTTCAAGTACCTGGGGGTCCACATCTCAGAGGATCTGACATGGACAACACACATAAACTCAGTCGTAAAAAAGGCGAAGCAGCGCCTCTACCACCTGAGACAGTTAAGGAAGTTCAGAGTATCTGGGAAGATACTCCAGTCCTTCTCCGGAGCTGTAGAGAGCATCTTGACTGGAAACATCACTGCCTGGTATGGAAACAGCACGGCACAGGACAAGAAGGCCCTACAGAGAGTGGTGCGCTCAGCCGAGCGTACCACGGGTATTGCTACCACCCCTGCAGGTCCTATACAACAAGAGGTGCAAATCCAAAGCCTGCAGAATAATGAAAGACCCTCACCACCCCAACAACAGCCTGTTCATGCTGCTGCAGTCAGGCAAACGCCTGCGAACACCAGCAACTAGAACAGAGAGACTTCGGCTCAGCTTCTTCCCCCAGGCCATCAGAGCCTTGAACACTGAACTCGCCACACACAAGCACACATGAGCACACTCACAACACACACACTGTACACGCTCACACACTAGCAGCCACTTTAACATGAGCACACACACACTCATGCTGCACACGCTCACACTTATGGTCACTTTACAAAAGGAAAGGTCACTTTAAGAATAGTATAGTATAACTTGAGATTGTATAATATAGCATTGTATAACAGTGTACATAAAGACCTAGTGCCTCATCCGTAGCCAGGGGTGTAGCTCCAGATTCTGGGCCCCATGAAAGAATGTATTTGTAGGCCCCCAGTGAATGCGAGCACGTGTAAGCGCGCGAGCGAATTTTTTTTGGCCATTTTTTTATTGATGAAAACGCATAATATGGTTTTTACCTATACATTCGGATCAGCAGTTCAGCACCTGCACTGTTGGTGGGTGAGCCTAGTAAAGGATGTCGCATTGCGTTCATCTTCAATGAATGGACCAATGCAATAGTCTACCAAAGCCCCCCCTCTCTCTATATATATCTCACACACACACACACACACACACACACACACACACACACACACACACACACACACACACACACACTTCAGAAACAAACATAGTATCAATGAGAGCATCAATAATACACCTGAGTGATGTCTAGTAAAAAAGAAAAAAAAAAAAAAAATGTTGGGCCCCCCCCCCCCCCCCCCAGTGCTGGGCCCTTGGAATCATCCTAAGCTACCCCCCCCCCCCAGCTACGCCCCTGTCCGTAGCTAACAGTGTATTGCACTACCACAGGACCTAGCATGTCCTACCATGCTCTGTAAATAACTCATGTACATATACCGATATGCCCTACTTTGTTTACTTGTTTTATTGCACAATGTCGTTCTATTGGATTCTTATTATATATTACTATTGTATTATGCACATTGTTGCGGGCAAGACCCCCCGCATTTCATTGTATACTTGTATGCCGTGACAAATAAAACTCTTGACTTGACTTGACTAATATAATAATATTCTATAACTAGAATATAAACTATAGTAGCACCTGAATGGGAACAGAAAACATAGATGAAATGTTTCAATCACGTGGTCCCTTCACTACCCAGGCCACATATTTCAGGAATAAAAACATCCTGAAATTAAAGTAGAGTATATAAACATTGTAATTAGCTTTCACAAACAATACCGTGAGTCATAACAAGCCTCTCAAAAGAATCCTACCAGGTGAGTTGGCCTGTAAATTAACCCATGGCTTCATGCCAACAAAATAGTCTAGTGAACAGACACTTCTTGATAGATTCCAATGTTATCCCTCCATCATCTTCTTGTTTCACTCGCTAGCTTGATCATCATTTGTTATTTTTCCGTGGATCTTTACTTTCTAACCAGCAGAGCTCCGTATCTGAGCTAGACTAAGTAGACATTCTAAAACTGTAGACATTCTAAAACTGTTTCACCTATGAAATGAATTGGCTATAATTGTTCAAATGTGCATAAATATTATGTTTATTTAAAAAAAAAATATATATATATATATATATATATATATATATATATATATATATATATATATATATAAAAAAAAATTAAACAAAGCCATCCCTCACTATGTCTACATACCAGGGAAGACGAGTAATACAGTTACAACAATTCCTAATAAAAATGCGAAAGCAGGTTCCATTTCTATAAAGAAAGTCCCATAAATACTTTTTTTTATCAACATGAACTTTAACAGTGAATGTATCAATCCAGATGCCTACATATTTATAATGTGGACTATTTCAATAGCTGTACCAAATAATGTGCTAAACTGAAGTTAGCTATAACCAATTTTGTTAGCTCTGCTCTTGTGAATAGCATGTATTTTGTTTTATCAACTTAAGACAAGTTTGAGATCAATAGGTGCCTCTTGAAGAACATTAAAAGAAAGTTGCTGGGGGAGCTCCAGTAGCTCACCGCATATCTCGGCGCTATTTCTGCGTCGGGGAAAACCGTGCTGCGTCACGGATCTGGTGGACTCCGAGTTCGATTCCCGGACCCGCCGTCATTTGCCAGAATGTCTTCCCCTGATCTATATCCCGTTTCACCCTGTATCTGTCGGTCATGCTTGACCAGAAAAGCGATAAACGCTAAAAAATAAAGTAAAAAAAAAAAAAAAAAAAATGCTGATTTTCAACAGCCAACTGTACGGAATCAGCCCAACAATACAAAATGAGAGTGCTGTGGTTAGCATACATTTTCCCTCAGGGTTATTAATTTTTTTTGAAAACATGACTGTAGATACTAGATAGGCAAGATAGTTTTGCTAGTTTTGCTTTGCATGAAAAATGTTGTACGACAAAACAGGTAAGGAGATATGCTCATTTGAAAATCAAAGGTTTGGCCTGATGGTGGCGCTAGAGTAAAGTAATAAATAATCTTAATGAGTTTTTACAACACAACATCTTAACATGCAACGGCGGGCCGACGTGCCTGCCGGTGGAACAGACGAAAGTCATGGCAATTTGCTAGCGTCTAGCGGCTCAGGCCTGCATTTTTCACTGAACATATAAATCACAAAATTAAAGATTTGTTGCCATTCGAATTCCTCACCCGACCAAATCCATCCCTCGGTTCTCGAGTTACTTGACGATATGTCAGGCGAGCGACTTTTTATGCAAGAGCATCAGATGACCACCCTGGACTCTCGGCGCTCGAGAACTGCCAATCATCCGCCGATTGCGAAAATAATTGGTCAGCGTTGTAGCCAATGAGTGTAGCTTTCCAATGATACCCCACGTGGGGGGGGGTGCGAAGGGATCTAGGTGAAAGTTGTTGAGCGAAAACCAGATGTCAATTAGTCTTCGAATGAATGGCCGTGGATGAGGAAATGGAATTCTGGAGAGCTTTTTTTTGGCACACGGTTTACCCGGATCTCTCTCAAAGATCCATTTCTGATAGGATTTTTATAAAATTTGGATCTATACTACATAAGACTGCATGCTATGTTTTCCAGGTTATACGTATTTCTTTTATTTTTTTAATGCAACTGCTACAGAAAAATGTGAGTACACAAGTTCAAGTTCAACTCAAGTTCAGACCTATGTTACTCTATTTCATTAGCACTAAAAGTGATTTTCCTTTTTTGCATTAGTAACTTCAGAATGTTATCTTTCAAAAGAGTAGAAAGAAGCAGTAAGCCGGACCAGCACTCTCAGGTTCAACAAGTTTTAATCGCAGCCGTGCACAAACATGTTTCGGAACAGGTGTTCCTTTGTCAGTGTTAATGGCCAGTGCTAGCCATTAACACTGACGAAGGAACACCTGTTCCGAAACATGTTTGTTCACAGCTGCGATTAAAACTTGTTGAATCTGAGAGTGCTGGTCCGGCTTCCTGCTTCTTTCTACTTAATCTTCGGGATTGCAGCACCCAGTGTCAGATATTGAGAGCGCGGTCTATCTTGACTATCTTTCAAAAGAGACCAGGCTTATGCATGTGCTATAAGCATAAAGTATAAAGATAAGCTTTGCAAAAAAAGTATGCAGTCCTCAAGTTCAAGTAAAGAAATTGCCCCATTTCTGGGTGCCTGTAAAGAAGGCCAATTCACTCCAAACAAGCTTTACAATTCCACCTTACAAGCCTGTTTCCTGTCATAGAGCCAAGACATTTAGCAAGTTTGGTCCAAATCAGACAATTCGTGAGTAGTTACACATCACTTCCTGGTGCGATATCCAAAATTAAATTGTATCTAACAGTCATATGGTTCGACCTCAGGGGTGCAGTCGTAATATGGGCGGAGGCCAAACGGTATCCTATTATTATGCAAAGTCTAGGCACTTATCACCTAGACTTTGCATAATAATAGGATGCGCGCACTTCGAAGCCCAAACGCCGTTTGACCGCGGTTGCCCAGCACTGCACCACTGTTCGACCTATCGACTTCACAAGTGATTGCATTAAAAGATGTTGGTCCCAAGATACCACACTGCAAGGTTCATGATGATTGGGCGAAAGGTCCATGAGTTGAAACAAAATATCAACTCATGTGTTGCAATCCCCAACCTGTACTCAAGATCTTATCATATCAAGATACACATTCCTGCATATGTTTAAGAGTACCCTAAGGTGGCAAATCTATCTCTGTTGATGTCACTTGAGATGTCACTATCAGACCTGTTTTACTTGATTTATTTGTCAATGGCGGCTCTTACTCACTTCAACAGCGGAGACTTTATTGTCTCACAGACACTAATAATAATAAATAATAACTTCATTTTATATAGCGCCTTTCAAAAGACCCAAGGTCACTTTACATAGGGGGGGAAAAATAACAAAAGTAACAAACATAGTGGACAGACACAACATACAAAGTGAGAAGTTAGGGGTTAAAGGCCAAGTTGAAGAGGTGGGTTTTGAGCAGTTTTTTTAATGAGTTGGGGAGTTGCGGAGTTCAGTGGGGAGGGAGTTCCAGAGGGTGGGAGCTGCCACACTGAAAGCTCTGTCCCGAAGGTCCGCAGTCTGGTTCGGGGGATTGAGAGCTGACCAGTGTCCGTGGATCGCAGGGACCGTGACTGAGTGTAGGGGTGGAGGAGGTCAGTGTGGTACTGATGAATGATGAATTGAAAATGGGGGACCCTGATGTAAACAAGACAAAAGTCTTTCTCTGGTCTGCATCCCCTTAACAATTGTTTGTATTGAGCTGTACTGTATTGTACCCATTCTGCAATCTGTTAATAAAATGTTCAATCAATCAATCAATCAAACTGAGGTGCCAGAGCGTGGAGGGATTTGTAAGTGAGCAGGAGGGTTTTGTAGGTGATGCGGGATTTGATGGGGAGCCAGTGGAGGTGGATGAGGGTGGGGCTGATGTGCTGCCAGGGTTTGGTGCGGGTTAGAACCCTGGCAGCTGAATTTTGAACATACTGGAGCCTGTCCAGGGTTTTGCTTGGGACCCCGGACAGGACCCCGTTGCAGTAGTCCAGGCGGGAGGTGAAGAAGGCATGGATGAGGGTCTCAGCTGTGGAGTCGGAAAGTGATGGTCGGAGTCTGGAGATGTTTCTGAGATGGAAGAAGGCGGATTTGGTGACGGAACTGACATGGGCTTGGTAAGAAAGGGTGGAGTCCAGGATAACGCAGAGGTTGCGGACCTTTGGGGAAGGGCAGATGGAGCATCCGTCTATGTGGAGGGTGAGATCTCCAACCTTCCGGAGCAGGGCCTTGGGTGCCACAACTATGAGCTCAGTTTTATTGTTGTTGCAGTTGACAAGGGAGCGTGGGGGGAGCTGGGTGGATGGTTTGTTGGAGAGGTAGAGTTGTGTGTCGTCGGCGTAGGAGTGGAAACTGAGGCCATGGCGGCGGATGATCTGACCGAGGGGGAGCATGTAAATGGTGAACAGAATTGGGCCAAGTACAGAACCTTGGGGGACGCCTTGGTTGACTGGGGGCGGGGTGGAACTGGAATCGCCGATTGTGATAAACTGAAAGAATGATTGCTTCAATGGAACCTGTTGTCAAAACGGCAATATATACTATATATACTAGTGCTGTCAAACGATTAAAATATTTAACTCGATTAATCGCATGATTGTCCATAGTTAACTCGCGATTAATCGCAAATTAATCGCATTTTTTTTTAATTTTTTTTTTACCTTAAACAGATCTTTTTCAAGTTCCAAGTTTTAATACTCTTATCAACATGCGAGTCAACAAATGCTTGCTTTGTGCAGCCATTTAACACAAAAGGATGACCCTCATGCATTGCAAATTTGCATCAAATTCAAAACAGAGTGATGCACAAAATAACTTAAAAGAAAATAATAATTTAAAACAATGAATAAAGTGTGCATGAATTAATAGGGGAAAGAAAACGTTAGGAACTTGTTACATTCACACACACAAGGGCTGATTAATCACACACCCCCCTCTCTCCCTCACACACACTCTCCCAGCTCTTTTTCTCTTTTGCCCCTTCCTCATCTCTCTCACCCCCCTCTCTCTCTATATCTCACACACACACACACACACACACACACACACACACACACACACACACACACACACACACACACTTCAGAAACAAACATAGTATCAATGAGAGCATCAATAATACACCTGAGTGAAGTCTAATAAAAAAAAAAAAAAAAAAAAAAAAAATTTTTTTTTTTTTTTTTTTAGTTAATCTTGAGTTAAAAAAATTAGTGGCATTAATAGAATCGGGAGTTAACGCGATATTAACGCGATATATTTGACAGCCTTAATATATACATATTGTGTACTCTATATTCTTCTTCTGTATTATAGGAGAAGGTATTATTGGCCATTGTTCTTCAGTGCCACTAATGGTAATCTGCCATTATCTGGGGTGGTGTCAGGACAATATAACTGCTGTTATTGTATCACACACTTTGTTTGGGAAAAATAATATTAATATTTGATCTGGGGGGTGGGGGGGGGGTGGTGTTTGATGTTTGAGTGGACATTTAGGAATACTGGTACCTATGGTCAATTAAGGAGTCCACAAAAAACAATGTTGTTAAAACATATGTTTTAAGAGTATCCTAAGGTGGAAAATCTATCTCTATGTCACTTGAGATGTCACTATCAGACTTGTATTACATGATGTATCCTCTATCCTGCGGAAAGTGAACAATGGCTGCCAGTTAGTGCAGAAGCAGCAGGGTTGGTATACAGTACCGATCTAATAATGTTAATAAAGCTTGCATTAAACCCCAACTTTAGTTTCTGCGAATGGTGGTGGACAGGTCACCAAATATGCCCTGTGGATGTTGTGAGTGACTCCCAACTCGTCCAGACACGATTGGGAACAGCTGGGCGCATGCGGGGACGCACACAGAGCGACAAGCACCGGCAGCATAAAGAGCCCGACAGCCTTGTTTGCTTGTTTGTTCGTACTGATCACTTGTGGTTCGTTTTACCAAGAAGCCTATTGACAAATCTCACATTAGTATTCCTCGTGTCTTGGACTAACCCGGTTTTATGACTTTGTTTTCCCCCCAGTGTTTTGTTTCGTCTTTATCGTTTGCTAACCGGCGCTGTCTTGTCCTCTCTCCTTCAAGGATACCGCCCCATGCTCGGATTAACCCGTTTCGCTCCCTGCGTGCACACGCTCTCCAACTGGCGTCTCGGGACGCACGAATGGACTTTGTACTCAGACAGTTCCCCACCCTCTGTTACCGGACTGGTTAGTACACGCAAACGAACAATAGCCTGAGACATTTACATTTTACACCACATTAGTTTTACATGTTAGACACACACATCCACACACATAGGTTATTCTGAATTACACACCTCATTCACATGTTCCCTGCTGGCACACACACACGTCCCCCACTTAGGCCCCGTTAGGATATTATTGTTTATTCCCCAGTATTCCCTTGTTGTATATTTCTATTAAATCTGGTTTATTCATCATCTGTTTCCTGTGTCCGTCTGTCCCGGGGTACTGCCACTTTTCACCACTTGGTTCGACCGTAACAGTGGATTTCCGCAGAGTTTCATAAAAAGCGACCTCTGTAGTGGTACAGAGAGAGAGAGAGAGAGAGAGAGAGAGAGAGAGAGAGAGAGAGAGAGAGAGAGAGAGAGAGAGAGAGAGAGAGAGAGAGAGAGAGAGAGACCCACAGCGTGCTAGCCAGCTAACACGTCAACTGGTGTGTAAGCTAGCTACAAATATTTGAACCGGAATTTAGTGCAGAAGCAGCTCCACTCAACCTGGTCAAATGTTTTTTTCCAGCATCGAGTGAGAGGAGCAGAGGAAATATCCAGATCCTTCAATAATATGGAGTAACCTGCACACATGATCCGATACTTGGTGAGATAAATCCAGTTCCGTCTGGATGAATGAGTGAGCTCTTGTAGGTTTGCTAGATGGTCTGCAAGTATTTACCTTGGCATACAATCGCGTATCGGCATTCAAGAGGGAGATACTGTATGTAACTAGTGTACTCCAAGGGGTCCGTACCTTTAATTTACTCCTACTGTAGAAATTAATTTAGGGTCCTGTTAAGATCCCTTAAAGATACAGGAGCTCCTGAGATTACTACTACTACTGGGTAATAGTGCTAATCAGATGTAATAGGCCCTAATCATTTGGCATAAGATATTGATGGCTAGTGCATTTGTTTGGCTATTGTGTCACAAAGTAAATAAACTCCCTTTGAAATGGTGACCGCTGTTCATTTATGTCATTTATGTCATTTATGTTTTTTTTGCAAACCAAAACAACATACTCTATACTTATAGCACATGCAGGAGCCTGGTCTCTTTTGAAAGATGACATTCTGAAGTTTCTGATTCCAGAAAGAAAATTCACTTTTAGTGCTAATGAAGAGTAACATATGTCTGAAGGAGCCGTGCTAGGAAGGCGACATAACAATAGCGCGTTCAGGGGAATTCACCTGTGTGCCAACAAGTGTATTTAACCCTTCTGCCTTGTTAGGTAACTGACAGAGTTGGCACATTAGTGCATGAAAAGATTGCATCTCAACATATCTATCAAAGATTCGAAAGATTTCCGAATTGTAACCAATTATATTCCTGTTTGTGTTAGGGTTAGGTTTATGGTTAGGGTTAGCGTTAGGGTTAGGGTTAGGGTTAGTGTAACCCTAACCCCTAATGGCATGAAATAAACCAATGGGGTCGTGTAACGATTGGGTTGCTAATGAAGGTGAGAACACAGTTTGCAGACAAGGGAGAAGGAACGGAGGCAGAGACGAGGAGCGATGCTTGAAGAAGGGGTGTTTACTACTGATCCAATATACAATACAAATAAAAGACACTACTACTAACAAAAGAACGAAGGAAAACAAGAAAATGGCAGGAGTATACAGGCAAGGACTCACTAGACATCAACGGGGAAGGCAGGCACGACACGGGGACAACACGGGTACTGGAGGAAATGACACCACAAGGAAATGAGGACAAACAGACACCTAAATACCCACACTAATTAACCCTTTAATCGCCGTTGACGCTGAAACGTCATTCCCCGCCATGCTTATTCTGCCAATGACGCTGTACAGCGTCTTTGATATCAATATTTCAAAGATCTGTGATCGAAATCATATTTCTCCCCCGGAGACATTATATGTACTGGTGAGCCCCTGTCAACTCTCTAACGGTTCAAGAGCGCCATCTGGTGGCCGATCGGCGGATCGCCCAGGGAATAAACAGGATGTAGAAGCTGGTGCTCATTTCAATTTGGTCCGATCACTCGCTATAGGTCCCGGGACTCGAGCTCGACACAATACATAGCGATCCGTTGCCAATAACTCGATAAACAACATGATTTGGACGTATATACTATTATACAACCTGGAAATGGATCGGGTATTTCTATATCCCATAATAGAAAAAAATCTGTTCCACGCTCATCGTCCAACGGCGAGAGGAAGCTACGGTGAGTTTCAGCGTTATTTTCTAATGTCTTCTATACTAACTGCTCTAATGATCATATCACCCACACTAGATGAATGATATAACGTTGCCCACGGAATTATAAACGACCCCCCGCCCATCCGATCATCATCAGATCATACGTAGTAACTTCTAGAACCACGTCCAGTTGACATTTTTTATCTGGCACCGATCGCTATCAAACTGTATTTGATCATCAATATAATGCATTTAGGGCTATAAATCAAGTTCTGGAGAAAGCTGCAGAAAACGATAAAAACATACTTATACTTTAGACCGTATTTTAGTATGAATGAAAAAGTATAACGTTGCTACACCCTGAACAATAGATATAGGACTTTAAATGGGCCATGGTAATGTCAATTTAGCAATACAATTTAAAAAGTTATAGCCCTGCAAAGAAGGGGAACTTCTCCATGTTAAATAGGGCTGGCGAGGGATGGTAAATTATGAATTTAACCCCGGCGATCAAAGGGTTAACAATGATCAACACCTGGCCAAAACACAGAATCACAAACACAACCTAGACACAAAAGCAATGACACCATAAACACAACTAGACACTAAGGCAATGACACACTAAACACAACTAGACACTAAGGCAATGACACACAACAACCCAACAGGGGGGTGACATCAAACACAGACAGGGATGGCCCAGGATAACAGAATATTAGAAATCAAATCAATTATGTGCAACCAACATAAAATGGCAGACCGCACCATCGGGCTTAGGTCACCAGAGGGAGATAGGGAGCCAATGTCAGGGGGAGAGCACTGTCCAATGTTATTCTCATGCCCGGTCCAGCCAGGACCGGGCCTTGGAACGTAACAGGGTCGTTTTGTCCTCTATTATTGGTAACTTTCTTTTAGAGGTTTTCAAAATATAATCTTCTCAAATTCTGTAAATATATGGAAAATAAACCAACGGACCCAATTTCATGATATAATCATCAACACAGCCACCGTTGCACGCACACACAACACAACACAACACACACACACACACACACACACACACACACACACACACAAAGGCTAAATACAGGAAATAGTTGCACAAGGGTTAAATTAATGACTCAGGTTTCCCCGTATTTGGGTGTCAACAAAGCAGTGACATTGGCCTGAATTGACCTGGCTTTGAAGATCAGATGACACACAGTTCTGTTGTGGATGACTCTGTGTGAATTGGAGGGGGAAGCTTGCGGTCACATTCTTTAAAATGTAACCATTGTTGCACTGGATAATTATACTGCAACTTCATTTTTTATATTTATTGGACAGGGTGTTAAAATGTTACTGTGCTGTCAACTAAATAATGTAGCCGACTTTGAATGTGGTCTTTATCTTCACAAGTGCAATTTTCTGTTTCTGCTTAGCTAGAGAAAATAACCTTCACCGCCTTTAACTATGAATGAACAACGCTCTTAACTTACAATCTCTAGATAACACTGTTGGAAAACTTATAACCGTTTGTAGTTCTTCCTCTGACGTACTCCAGCAGTGGTGGTATGAGGAAATCTTGATGGTAATTTCCCTCACTGTGGTTGTAATATTCTCGCTGTGGAGAGGAGCTTGAGCAGTAGGCATAATGTGACTGCCTAATACATATTTTTTCTCATTTGGATATTTGGATATATAAAAAACTGTACTTTTATTTTATTTTTCATTATTTGTTATATTATTTTTATTTGTATACAATTATTATGTAAAATATTGTAAGGAAGGGGAAGGGCTTGATACATTCTTTACTTCCCTCTGTTCCTTCTGGAACACTTATTGTATGGAAATAGTCTTTGACTATTTTTAAAACTTTTTAAACTTGTTTTATGTTTCTATGTTCGAGACAAATAAAAATCAAATCAAATCAACTCAAAAATCACCAAGGAAACACTGGAGTGATTACAATCCGTTGGTTCCTCATTCAAGCCATCACGCATCATCTGCATTTTGCACATTGACTTTAAAATGCGTTTTGCACTGTGAATTTCAATACCTGCTATAACTTCTTTGGGATTGAATTCTAGTTGTCAAGTACCGGCACAGTATTTCTTAAGTGTCTCCTAGCCTCTGCGTGACCGAGTGTAGTAGACAGTACTTCATACTTCATACTTGCATGAACCAGAACAACAAACAACCTGAGGTGAGAGTGTTTGACCACATTGCATAAGTAGTGTCAAAAGGAAGTCAAATATTGTCTAGAAAACAATTGTTTTTTTAGACAACAAACAAACATTTTGTGAATACTCACCAAGAGTAGCAAACAGCAGGAATACGGGTGACAGGCACATGCTGGTAGGTGTGTGAACGAGACCTGTAGCCTGCAAGATGGAGAGCAAAAAAAAAGAAGCGTGGGAAGGAAAGAAAAATGAAAAGAAACGTTCACTCAGGTCACTCAAAGAGTAAAAGTCAAAAGTGAGTAAAAGAAAAAAAAAAATTGACGTATGACAAAAAAACACGGGGACAGAGAAATGTATGAATGGTGTGAGTTCTCCAAGGGTGTGCTTTTGAGTGTAGTGAGGTGTGCAGCCTACCTCTCTCTCTCTCTCTCTCTCAGCCCCAGACAGCCCTCACTGTCTCTCTCAGGCTGTGATTGGTGCAGCCCAAGACAACAGAGTCTGGCCTCACAGGCAGGAGGAGGAGGAGGGAGGAGGGAGGAGGGAGGAGGGAGGAGGGAGGAGGGAGGAGGAGCAGGGGGGTAGGATGCTGTATTTATCAGGATGGGTAAAAAGTAGCCTGTTCCTCAACTGTTTGGCCGTAATCCAGTTAAGAAGAAACATCACAATAAAATCAAGAACAAAAAACCCACCATGAAATCGAAAATAAATGTAAAATAAATAAATGCACCACTCCCAGACATCCCAGCGAAGGTAAAGAAAACTCATAAAAAAATTAAAAAATAAATAAAAAAGCAATAGGAAAAAAGCACCACAGGCAACGTGGAGGAGAGAAACGTTAGAAGGGCCATTCAAGGGGGGATCCCCATTCTTGGATTACGGTGATAGTAGTGTTCCTATGGATGATCGATGGGTGGAGAATAAAACAGGCGTTGGTATGTATGTACATATATGTGTAATAAAACACAAATATGTACATGCAATAGCAACTATAAGAACATTTTTGAAAGATTTAAATTAGAATAGAGCTAAGAAGAAGAAGAAGAACAACAACAACAACAACAACAACAACAACAACAACAACAACAACAACAACAACAACAACAACAACAACAACAACAACAACAACAACAACAACAAAATATAAAGCATAGGGAAACTAGCTCTGGTATGAAAATAAGATAAAGGATAAATGTCGGCTTGAGAACCATGTTGGCATTCGGGGTCTCGCACTAGCTTGGTTTAAATCCTATTTAACTGATAGAACACACTGCGTGGTCTATAATGATTTAACATCTGAGACCCTCCCAGTGCAATGTGGTGTCCCACAAGGCTCTGTCCTGGGCCCTTTGCTATTTTCGATTTACATGCTACCCCTCGGCGATATCATACGCAAATTTGGCATAAACTTTCATTTTTACGCTGATGACACCCAATTATATATACCTATTAAGCCAAATGATTCCTCCCAACTACAAAACCTTGAGGCCTGCTTGCTTGCCGTCAAAAAATGGATGTCGCAAAACTTTCTACTCCTTAATGCAGATAAAACTGAGATGTTAATTGTTGGCCCCCCAAACCACAGAGGCCTGTTTCAGGACATCTCCCTCAACTTTGATACCTGTCATGTATCCCAGAGCTCCACCATAAAAAACCTCGGAGTCATTTTTGATTCCTCCCTCTCATTTAATGCACATATAAAAAATGTCACCAAAATTGCATTCTTCCATCTTCGTAATATCGCAAAAATACGCCCCATTTTAACTCTGGCTGATGCTGAAACCCTGATTCATGCTTTTGTCTCATCACGTCTGGACTACTGTAATGCACTTTTTTCAGGCTTACCTAATTCAAGCATCAAAAATCTTCAACTCGTGCAAAATGCGGCTGCACGGATACTAACTAGAACTAGAAAATTTGATCACATCACACCAGTTTTGTCCGCCCTACATTGGCTTCCTATCCAAGCCCGCTCTGACTTTAAAGTGCTACTCCTCACCTACAAAATTTTAAATGGGCTTGCACCGCTCTATCTATCTGATCTCATCTCCCGATACTCGCCCGCTCGTGCTCTGCGCTCACAAAATGCGGGGCTTCTATCGACCCCTAGGGTTAAAAAGAAATCCGCCGGCCACAGAGCCTTTGTCTACCGCGCTCCCTACCTGTGGAACAAATTACCTGCCGTCATCAGGGGCGCCTGCTCTGTCGAAGCTTTTAAATCCCTGCTTAAGACTCATCTTTTCTCTCTCTCCTTCAACCTACCTTGATCTCACCTGGTCGGGGACTGACCTTTAGATTAATCTGTGTAGTTTAGTTATGGTACAGGGTACTACATGGTACCACTGGGTAGTTTACTATAGGGTAGTTTAGTTAGGGTACAGGGTACTACATGGTACCACAGAGTACTACTTGGTACTGCATGGCATTACAGGGTACTACATGGCTTACTTAGCTCTACATGGCACCACAGGGTACTACATGGCACTACAGGGTACTACAGGATACTACGGGGTACTACATGGCACTTTGGGGTACTATAGGGTACTACATGGCACTACGGGGTACTACATGGCACTACAGGGTACTACATGTCTGCTCCTTTCCAGCACCACAAACATGGGAACTCTCTAACTCTTCCCCCCCCCCCCCCCTCTCCCCCCCCCCCCCCCCCCCCCCCTCCCTCCCTCTTCTCTCTGAGTACCCGTCTCCTGGCGCTGACCAAGGTGATGGATGCCTCGGGGTCTTGGCCAAGCTTGTAGTGACTGCTCTACATGCACCTCCGAGGCATTGGATCAGTTATTCACCGCCGTCTGTCCGTGGTCCTGTCAACTGATTAACAGACTGTTAACAGATTAACAGTCAACGCGGTTTCATTGCTGGGTTAAGTACTTCTATTCTATTCACATAATACGCTTACTTCATATATCTACTCCATTCACATATATGCCTACCACTTGTATCTATTGCTATGTCCGCCTACTACAATCTCATGAGCTGTCTAACGCCTGTCCCGTCTCCCTGTCTTCCTATGACTTGCTGTCCTGGAGTGTTGACCGGAGTGTTGGACGTCCCGTGACGAAGGCCGGGAGATTGCGACCCCCTCTGCGTGCCCCCCTGTCTTCGGAGGTCTCGTAGTGGTGACCGGAGTGCCGGATGTCCCGCGATGATGTCGGGGAGTTCGCGACCCTCTCTGCGCCACCCCCCTTCCCCCTGTCTCCGGCTGTCCCTGAGCAACGACCGGAGTGTTGAATGTCCCGTGACTAAGACGGGGAGGACGTGACCCTCTTGCGCCGCCCCTGTGCCTCAAATAGATCCGCTATCAACTCTATCTTTAATCTTTCAAAATGTTCAGTTGCTATCGCTATTAGCTCTATCTTTAATTTTTCAAAATGTACAGTTGCTATTGCATGCACTCATCTGTGTTTCACCACACACATGAGTGCATGCTTACCAACTGTCCGTCTGCAACACTACTATCACCGACATCTAAGAAGGGAGATCCCCCCTTGAACGGCCCTTCTAAGGTTTCTCTCCTCCACATTGCCTGTGGAGCTTTTTTTCCCTATTGTTAGGTTTTAGTGAGTTTTTCCTTACCTTCGCGTGGGGTATGTCTGGGAGTGTTGCATTCATTCATTTATTTGCATTCATCTAGTGTTCTTGTTCTGTTCTTGACTTATTGTTATGTTGTCTTCTTGACTTGTTTAAAGAAGACCTGTACGGCCCATGGGGACATTAACGTGTGTTGTCGGGCCCTATAAATAAATTTGATTTGATTTGATTTGATGTCAAGGCTCAGAGCTCAAAATAACATATCCTGTGTCCCCGTGTCGGTGAGCCCCTCCGGAAGCCACACTCAGGTGGCCTGTGGGGGTCATGTGGTCAGGCGGAGGATATGGGAGGAGGGTGAGCTCTGATCGAGTTTTTCTTCCTCCAAACTATACAGTATTTACATTTACATTTTGTCATTTAGCTGATGCTTTTATCCAAAGCGACTTACAAGTTCTGTATGACAAGTCAGCAGGAAGGGTACAACTCTTTCAGCTGAGTAACAATGATCAATGATTACCAAAAGCACGAGCAGTGAACTCCAAGCCCACGTGACTGAAGTCCAACTGGAAAAAAACAGACTAAGAAATGACGTAAACTCCATGATCAAAACTGCAAAAAAATTATTTCATCAATGACAAAACTGAGAAAAAAAAATAAACTACTAACTTTGGAAATTACTCAATAATCAACTAGGCTGCAGTAAAAAACTTAAAACCAGATTTTCAAACATAAACATAAAGATGGACAACACGCTCATCACAGACTGGATGTAGCCAATTACTTAAACATTTTCTTCACAAACATAGCCACAACACTGGTAAACAAACTACCCTCCCACTCATGGCATTTTGGGGTAGAACACATCATAGCCTACTACAATAACCTAGGGGTCCGCAAAGACGATTTCTTTTTTTCTGATCCACTTTTTCTCCAAATTTTTCTATTTTTCTCCCATTCCAATTTCGCCTCACCAATTCTCCCTTCAATTCTCCCCTCCCCTGTCTCGAATGTTGCTAGACTATGCCTCCCACTGGTCGGCTGCAGTGAGGACCAAAATTGCATCACGTGTCCCCTCCGGTACACAAGGAGGCAGCTGTTGCATCTTTTCACCTGAACAGCGCAATCTCTCAGTGGCGAGGAGTAACACGTGGGAGGCTCACGCTGCCCCCGATACTTCCCGATTCTGCTGTACAGGCGCACCAACCGACCTGTAGGAGTCGCTGTCCACAACGTCCAATCCCCACCCACCGGCTTTCCCACCCTCTAACACTGCCAATTGTGTTAGTATGACGACCGGCCAAGCCGGTAGCAACGCCGAGAGCTGGGCTCGATACCAGCATCTCCTGCGTTAGTGGCAAGCGCCTTGCCCACTGCGCCACTCAGCCGCCTCCGCAAAGACGATTTCAAATGGTATGTAGAAATGGTAACAACAGCTGAGGTACTAAAAAAACTGAGCGCCCTCCAACCTAACAAGGCCACTGGCCATGACAATATCCCCTCCAAATTCCTCAGAGACTCAGCAGCCGCCATCACCCCAGTCATCACACACATAATAAACCTCTCCACCTGTGTCCCCGTGTCGGTGAGCCCCTCCGGAAGCCACACTCAGGTGGCCTGTGGGGGTCATGTGGTCAGGCGGAGGATATGGGAGGAGGGTATTTACATTTACATTTTGTCATTTAGCTGACGCTTTTATCCAAAGCGACAAGTTCTGTACGACAAGTCAGCAGGAAGGGTACAACTTGTAATGTCCACACTTAGGCTATTGGTAATTATAATAAGCACGCAGGAGTCGGTAGGCTGTGGCGTTATCCCTCCGTGTTTATTCCTTGCTCTCAGAACATGAACATCCACATCATGGTAGCTTCAGGCACGTACCGTAACTACAGGACACACTTCCTAGTTGTCGCCTATCCTATTGTGCCGCCTAACGGTGGCGGTGGTAATAACAGTATCATAACAATAATACTAACAATGCAGAACACAACATCTCCCTTTTTCTCATAAGGTTAGTACTACTCACCAGGGGCGGCGGGGGGGAGGGGCTAGCAGGGTCTTCAGCCCCCTCTGAAAAAAGCTTAGCCCCCTCTAAGCCCCCCCTCCCAGACAGTTATGTTTTTTTATTTTATTTATATATAAAATAAATGTATAAATAAATGTATGGAATAAAAAATATAATATATGAAGACATCGGCCTGACTGATGTAACTAAACTAAATTATTAAATCATATTGACCTGCCATGATGACCTGCCGTTCACCTTTGTGGCACCTGTTGTGTGATTTGATTGGTTGGGTTCGTTGCACGTGATTACATCATTCATTTGCATGCGCACACTTTAAGTTTAACGTTAACTCTAGCTAACGCGAGAAGTTTCTAGCTGCAGCACTGTCTCTACTTAGTAGCAGCAGTTATTACAACTTACAACAAGCTTAAGTTAGGTGACATTTATATAATGGACCGCTTTATTATTATTGGAAAAAAGCGAGGGAGTGTGGCCGTGGATGATGTTGTTGATGGACTTGGTGGTCGTGGAGATCCACCAACTAATTCCAGCAACGTGGTGGTCGAGAACGTGGAGGACATTGTGTTCGTGTTGCCAGACACGGAAGATAATGAGGAGGACCTGGACGATGAACAACAAGGCCCCGGGCCCGGGGTAACGTCAGTGGCGAGGCCCGCAGTCGCAGAGGGTTCATCTTCGGCCGAAGATGACTCGGATAACGACAATGAGAGTGGAGGGGCCGCCGCCCGGGGGGGAGAACAGGTGGCGGCGTTGGCTCACAGTCACATACCTGCCGTCATTCGCGGCAAAAGGCCTGGTGGGCCTGTGGATTTAAGCCAAGATCCAGCTGAGGGACCGAGATGTCCTAAACTAATGTCTTACCCGACTCGAAAATTTGGATCTCAATCGAGGGGGTTTAACAACTCTTGGTTCGAACAATATCCATGGCTGGAATATTCGCTCTCTTCTGATGCTGCATTTTGTTATGCATGTAGACATTTTTTCCACCATGGGCCAGGTCATATTGAAAAGAGTTTCACCCATGCCGGGTGTCGCAACTGGAGAAAAGGAGCAGAGAAATTGGCGCAACACAACACTAGTGTTTCCCATAGACTAGCCATGGAAGCATGGTGTGAATTTAAGCTGCGATCGAAATGTGGGTCGAGGATTTTAACACAACTTGATGCTGGACATTCCAAGATTGTACAAGAAAACAGGCAATACATGCATGCAGTAGTTGAGTCACTACGGTTTACAGCTTGTCAAACGATTGGTCTGCGAGGGCACAGAGAAAACGAGCAATCGGCCAACAGAGGGAATTTCCTTGAAATGCTTGATCTGATTGGAAGGTTTGACAGTACTGTGTCAAAGAAGTTAGCTAGTGGGCCTGGTAATGCTAAATATGTGCACCATGACATTCAAAACGAATTGATTGACATTATGGCTCGCATGATAAGGAGTCAAGTAAGCGATGAGGTTAAGCTGGGAAAGCACTTTGCTTTATTGGTTGACGAAACCAAAGACGTAAGCAAGAAAGAGCAGATCTCCGTTGTTGTTCGTTACCTAAACAATGACAACATTCACGAAGAATTCTTGGATTTTACTCCGGCAGATGGCTTGGATGCACAGTCTTTACTCCAGTCAGTTAAACAGACTTTGGCTATGTGTAACATAGACAAAAACGCATGCATTGCCCAGTGCTACGATGGTGCATCAGTTATGTCTGGGTGCAACAACGGTGTCCAGGAAAGATTTCGCCAAGAAGTTCCACAGGCGCTGTATATCCATTGCCGTGCACACAGACTAAATTTGGTTTTAGTTGATTGTGTGCATAATGTGAAACCAGTCGCGGAATGTTTTGCAACAGTACAGATGCTGTACAACTTTTTTTCCGGGTCTGTTATTCACAAGCAGCAGGAACTTGAGCCCACTAAACGGGTAGTGGAGCTGAAAAGATTATCAGACACGCGATGGTCCTGCCAACATTCTACACTGTGGGCAATAAAAAGAGTTCTCCCTGCCATTTCAGCGACTCTTGCAGATGTGAGCGACCAGTCAAATGCTCACAGGGCGACCGAAGCAAAGTCACTGATTGGATTGATTGATGGGCAGTTTGTTCTGCACGTCACTATGCTGGAAAGCATATTCAGCCTCACAAAAACCCTATCCGATCATCTACAGGCCACAGATTTGGAACTTGCATCTGCCACTGATCTGGTCTATTCAGTTGTCGATACCCTCAACGAGAAACGCAACGTTGAAACATGGAACGCAATCTGGAAGTCTGCCAGTGACCAGTGTGCTTCGGTGGGCATTGAAATGCAGCGACCACAGCCGAGGAGAAAAGCACAGCCTCGCCACCTGCAGGGGTTCGTGGTGAACAGCCAAACAGGGTCAAGACAGCGATTGGAAACGTCAGACGACTATCGGAACCACTGTTTTTTCCCAGTAATCGACCGACTGGTTAGTGAATTGAACAGACGTTTTTCAGCTGAAAACTGTCACATTCTGAGAGGAGCAACAGCTCTCAACCCCATGCACAAAACCGTCATGGACAAAGATAGCCTTTTGCCAATGGCTAAACAATATGGGGTAATGGAGGAAAACATCTCTGCAGAACTTCACCAGGCAAAGCGACTTATTGAAAGAAAAAAACAAAGTGGAACTGTCGTCAACACCACCCATGACGTGCTGGTGCTATTAAGGCCATACAATGATGCGTTCGTTGATCTGTACAAACTTGTGTGCATCTCAATGACATTGCCTGTCACATCAGCTGCGTGTGAGAGGAGCTTTTCTTGCTTACGCCGGATAAAGACCTATCTGAGGAATAGAAACGGAGACGCTCGAACCAGCAACTTGGGTCTGCTTGCAATCAGTTCCAGAAGGACCAAAGAACTGGACATCAATGCAGTGATCGATCGCTTCGCTGCAAATCACAACAACAGGCGGATCGTTCTCCTGTGACTGGTGGTGAGTACCATGCAGTCTTTTACACACACACACACACACACACACACAGGAATGTACGGGCGGCTGTGCCCATTTTAATGTCGGGCGGCTGTGCCCATTTTAATGTCGGGCGGCTGTGCCCATTTTAATGTCGGGCCACACACACACACACAGACACACACACTGGAATGTACGGGCCGCCGTGCCCATTGGCTGTTACGTGGTGAATGAATGGTGCATGTCATAAATGTAGTCATATTATTATAGGCTATGTTTTCGTTGTCCTTGTGATTTGTCATTATCTGATATATATATATTTAGTTGCTATACCCTTTGTAGAAACGAAATCTTAAATATTACACCTTTCCTTTGGTTACTTTTCTTTCAAGCGTTGTTTTAAATTCTAATCATACTGACTGAGACCTTTTACGCTCAAGCGTCAGATTACCACTCCCGATATAATGTCGAGCTTTATTGGGTGCTTGCATTGGTGTATAACGCTAAACATTTAGTAACGTGCATTTTCAATGATGTAGCCTATATTAGCCGTTATTTTGTTTGTTGCATTAAAATTCATTAGCACCTGCTATAAACAATTCAGCCCCCCCAAAGCTCCTGCAAGGCCAATTCTCTGGCGCCGTCGCTGCTACTCACAGCAGATGGGAATGGGAATGAAAACGTCTCAACCAATAACACGAACCGTTACAGTTAATTACAGTACTGCAAAATATCAACCAATGAAATCAAAACAAAATCAAAACCGTATTTTAACAGTCTACTCTACACTGTCGCCTGGCAGACCTACTGGTCTCTGTCCCTAGGCCTGCTCTCCTGGACCCTGCACTACATAATCCTTGAACCATACAGGGGGGTTTCTATCCCGTGTCTGTCTCCCTGGATCCGGTTCTCCGACGACTGGTGGCTCTTGCCCAACGTCTGCTGGCCACATTGCATTTTCTGGATAAAGGGTCAGGTGGGAGGCATTCCACTTCTTTCCGTCACTCAGAATGTAAGTGCCAGGACCTATCTGTTTCTGGACGGACAGCGGGTCTGTGATAAGTGCATCAGCTTGCGAACGCGGACCCCATCTCCACATTTGAACCGCGGTCTCTCCACTCCTCTCTTGGCATCGGCATAGATTTTCATTGCCGTCTGTCTCTCTCTGACGGTCTTCCGGACTTCCTCATGCGCTTCCAACTTCTGGTTCTGGGGTGGCAGGATGGTCAATTTGGTCCGTATCTTCCTTCCTCGGAGTAGCTCGAATGGAGAGACGCCTGTAGAGAGACGCCCGTGTGGTGTAGCTCTGTAGCTGCAGTAGGAAGGAGGCCACCTCTCGCTTCCATTGCATCTGCCGCTTCTCTGCGCCCTGAATGCATTCCTTAATGCAGCGGTTCACGGGTTCAACGGCGCCGTTTGCGCGATGATAATAGACACTAGACCTGACATGCTTAATGTCTCGCTCCTCGAGGAATAGCGCAAAAGAGGATGAACAAAACTGGGGCCCATTGTCACTGACCAGGGTAGTAGGATTCCCTTCTCTGGAAAATACAGTAGTGAGAAACGAAATCACGGTATCTGTGGTCACCTGAGACGTAAATGCCACCTCCGGCCACTTGGAAAAGTAATCGACCATTATTATAGCAAAACGACAGTCGTGTGTACCTCTTTCGAACGGGCCCATAATGTCTATGGCAACCTTTTGGAAGGGCGCGTCTGGCATCTCAACCAGCTGCAGCGGAGCAGGGCGGGTCCTGGCAGTTTTATCACTGTTCTGGCAAGCAACACATGACTTTATGACATTACTCACTTCATTGTCCATTGACGGCCACCAGTACAACTCACGTAGCCGTTGCTTGGTGCGGACAATCCCCTGGTGGCTCTCGTGAGGCAAATGGATCAGTCTGGGGCGCAGGGAGCAGGGCACAACCAAGCGACTTCCCTGCATGATGTATGTGTTCTCCACTGAAAGTTCATCTTGAATGGGGAAGTAGGCTGCAAGCCCAGGTGTAACGGCCTTCCTAGCTCTAGGCCAACGCCGCGCAATCTGTGCATGTAGAGCCGTTAACTCTGGGCACGCCTCACATGCAGCACTCAACTCAGACAGCGGCAGCGCACCTAATGCAGGTGACAACTCCGCGATTATCTCAGGCTCTGGCTCCATCTCATCCCCCATTGGTACAGGTAGCCTCGACAAACAGTCCACTATGAAGTTAATCTTCCCCGGGCGGTATTTCACGTCGTACTGGTAGTTGAGCAGTCGAGAGGACCAACGGGCTATCCTCATGCCCGCTCTGTTCATTCCTCTTGTGGCGAGGAGAGTTGTCAGCGCTTGGTGGTCGGTGACCAGGGTAAACCGCCGACCCCACAGGTACGTCCTCCACCTCTCAACCGCCCACACACAAGGCTTCCTTCTCGACTGTGGAATACTTTCTCTCAGCCGGCGAGAGAGTACGGGAAGCAAACGCGACAGGGCGCTCCGCATTGTCAGGTTGCAGCTGTGTCAACACTGCCCCAAGTCCATAGTCAGATGCATCAGTGGACACAAATGTAGGCAGAGCAGGATAAAAAAATGCCAGAGCTTGGCTACTCGCCAGGGTCGTCTTCAGAGTGGTGAAGCTCTTCTCAGCAGCTTCAGTCCATGTGAATACAGCATCCGGCCCAGTAAGTCCTCAGGAGCTCCCTGAGAGGCTCAACGATGGCGGCATAGTTAGGAATGAACTTACTAAACCAACCAGCCAGGCCTAGGAGAGAGCTCAGGGCAGCCATATCCTGTGGGGCGGGTGCGTCGCTCAGGGCAGAAACAGAGTCCGGGTCCGGCCGGAGCCCGTCTTTGGAGATCACGTGCCCTAGGAACGGGAGGCTGCGCTGGCTGAAGACACACTTCTGCATGTTCAACTGGAGGCGGACATCGTTCAGGCGATGTAGGACACCTCGCAGGTTGGCATCATGTTCCGCCTTGTCCTTGCCATAGATCACTATGTCGTCTAAGTAGTTCTGGCAGCCTGGTTGTCCCTCCAGGATGGTCTTCATCATCTTCTGAAATGTGCTTGGCGCAGAGGCAAGTCCAAAAGGAACTCTAGTGTACCTAAACAGTCCCTTGTGTGAAATGAACGCAGTCAGGTTTCTACTACTCCTTCAATGTACAGTTTCTTCGTCAAATGTATATACTCTTTTTTTTTAGACTCTTCTTGTATCAAAAACAGTACTGTATTTGTAAATCTGGTGTCATAAATGTATAGATGTAGCAGTACTGTCTATCTGTATGTCATGTATGTCATATATGTTATGATGAGTTGAAAATGGGGGACCCTGATGTAAACAAGATGAAAGTCTTTCTCTGGTCTGCATCCTCTTAACAATTGTGTGTATTGAGCTGTACTGTATTGTACCCATTCTGCAATCTGTTAATACAATTTTCAATCAATCAATCAATCATCAAACAGTGCTGAAACTTGGGTGCTGCAGTATTGAGTGCATATACATAAGACATATTAGTATAGTATAGTATAGTATAGTATAGTATATCGGACAACGTGCACTGCATCCAAATAATCACGATTCAAATGATTGAGATTAATTTAGACACATACTAAGGACCCTGTTTTGTGACTTGTTGACTTGTGACAGTTCTTCTCACCAAGAACAACATCTTCCACATCTACCTCTTACTTCCATATCGTTTTGTTCCCTTCTCCTCCCACGTCTTTGTCCTATTATGTCCTTCTACACCCGGTGTCCTTGTGACTGGGTTGAGGAAAATAGATGGAAAGAAAATAGGCCATAAGGCTCCAAGAATAGCTGCCCAAAGGCCCATTATTGTGTATTTGTAGTAGGTCATGCTTCGTGGGGGCTATTTACACACTGAGAGCCTGTGGAGAGGTGGAGGTCCTTCACTTGCCCCATTTGGTCACTGATTGCGACAGGGCAAAGGAATCGTCATATGCACATCATATGCCTGCCTTGCATTGTACTGCACGTGTATGCACACACTTAGAGAGATACAACATGAGGATAAGATAAGATATTCCTGTATTGATCCCCTTGGGGTAAATTCAGGTATCATAGCAGCATGGGGGAGGGGGGGTACCGGTATGGGCAGGGTAATAGGAAGACAATAAATATAGGCAATTAAAAACGTTTTAATCTGAATATAAAATATGAATAAAAGTAAACAGTATAGACAAAGGTGCAGATGAGGGCCTGTATACCTTATCGGTCATAATATAGATTATAATAGTCCGTGCAGGGCTTAGTGGAGTCAGACATTTGAACATCTCAAGTTCTTCCGCCGTTAGTTCTCCAGCTTCTGGCAGTAGTCCATGCTGAAAATGTACACTAACACACATAACCTAAGGGGCAAGCCCTATTTCCGACTCGCCTGAAACCTACCTTACCTAGTGTAAAACCTACTCCACAGTGCCCCCCCCCTCTTAAGCTCAACTCTTATAGGCTAAACTCTATAAAACAGTGTCCCTTCATCCCTCCAGAAGGAAGTAGGGCCGCCTTCGACGTAGTCAAAGGATCTCATCAACTAACTAAATAAACATGTCCATTTATTGAATATTTCCCCACTTCAAGGTGTAACCTTGCAAACATTGCCGTCAAACAAGCCACGATTAAATACTTTACTCGAGGTGGAGCAAATTACAAGACATACCTTGATGAAAAGCATGTGGCACAAGCAGGGCCGCCTCAGGGGGTGTGCGAGCAGTGCGGTCGCACAGGGCCTCGCGGGAAGGGGGGCCTCGCAAAAAAAAAAATAAAAAAAAAAAATAAAAAAATATTTTTTATTAATTTTTTTTATTATTATTTTTTTTTTTTTTTTTTTTTTTTTTGCGAGGCCCCCCTTCCCGCGAGGCCCTTTTTCATCACAGACCTAAAATCTAGTTTTGCTTATATGCTTATATATTTCACATTAGACACGTTTGTAGAATGTGTCTGACTTGTTCCTGGGTCTGCAGTCCTGCAGCTGCAGACATACTCACTATTGGAGCTCAGCCTCTGGGGTTCTGCAGCAGCATTGGTTTCAACGAAGGGAGTGGTTTTACTTAGACAGTAGACAGTACACCGGCAGCGTGAGTCGGCTGCGTTTGACATTTTCGCGCGTGCAGCTTTTGACTATGCTTAGTTATGCCCAATAGCCAAGACGAAGAAAGAGGTCGGTCATTATCAGTCGGTCGGTCACCAACCAAGGAACGTTGACGAAAGGCCTCTCGCTAGCGGGACAAATGGCCGGAGCCTTTCGGTATAGCCATGTCGGCTAGTAGCTAGCTTAGCTAAATGCTAACTAGCGTTAGCTAACCAGGCGAGGCGAGTGGATGTCTTTTCAAAAGAAGGAGAAGAGAACTTGTGAGCAGATAAATCTGTTAGGCAGCAATACGCCGAAATTACACCGTGGGGCCAAGAAAGTATCCTTCCACGTTGATACTGCGTTATGGTGAGTCAACTTATGATTATGTACCCGCCGTGGATCTGAGTCACCTGACCCTATCTCTCTTTCTCTCTTGGAGCCAAACTGGTCTAGCTAATACTACTAGTAGCTAACTGTGTGAGCTAACTGTTAGCTGTTTAGCGTCAGCTGGGAACGTTCGTTTGATGCTATCAGTTAGCCTTGAGAATAGCAGGCCCTTTGACAGAAGATGTAGTCGGGCCTGCACCATGACAAGGCTCTGGCCAGTGGCCATAGCTTCTTTTTGTCCCGCCAGCGAGAGGCCTTTCGTCAACGTGGAGACCTTGCGGCCTTTCGCCCAGCGTTCATCGTGCAGGTAACTTGGATTAATGAAAATGTCATGATGACATTACCCCACTCTTCCTTCCTTCCCCTCCCGAATGTTTTGTTAATAACGATGTTTTTTTCCAGGCAAAACATATGCTACTTCACAACATTTGGAGATACGACATGTGCTGTGTGTGAATGGTCGTTTGTGTAGCCACGTTGTGTGTGTCACGTGGCCTGGTGTCACAGTACCTGGCTAGCCTATTTAGCTGATGTCGGCCATTGGCTCCTTGCTGCTTTGGTTTCTCTGTTGACCCTCTTCTTGTTGGATTTAAGTGTTGATCTTTGTCCTTTTGAATCTCTCATACATGCTATAGTCTCTCTCTAACACACACACACACATGACAAACACACATGTTCTCTCTCTCTCTCTCTCTCTCTCTTTCTAACACACACAGTCTGCCTATGGCGGCCTTTCTCGATGGCTAGGCTGTGCTCAAGGATCTTCAGTCACAGTGCTCAGGTATTCTGCCACTGTGTACTCTCTGTTTAGGGCCAAATAGCATTTCAATTTCTTTCCAATGTGTCTCTCTCTCTCTCTCTCTCTGTACACTGTATATTGACTGTAGAACGGGAGCTCTCTCTCGCTCTCTCTTTTGCTATATGTTGACTGTATCATGCCCCGCCTCGGGCAGCGCTATTATTTAAGAATATGTTGACTGTATAAAAAAAAAAAAAAAAAAAAAAAAAAATATATATATATATTATTATTATTTTTTTTTTTTTTTTTTTTACCTTGGGGGGGTATATATATAAAATATATATATATTTTATATATATAAAATAATTATGCTTTCCATATACTTACAGTTACCACTAAGAATAAACTCTTTAAAGATAACTAATTTAGCCAGCAAAGTCATTGGTGTTACCACATTGGTATCCGATTGTGTCACCTCTTCGAGAGCATGTCTATGTTCCCCGGGTCCTATGTTCCCCGGGTTCTATGTTCCCCGCTTTGATTGATTGATTGATTGAAAATTTTAGACCACCAGCCCTGATTCCAAACTCTAACCTTAACCAGTTCGAAAGAGGGCCTAAGCTTAACTGTAACTGAGGGGTACAATTCCCTGACTGTATTGATAAGTATGGTATTATTAAACCACTACCGCTTGTACTTTAACTTCTGGCCATCCAGTACATGATATAGATATGATGAACACTTTCCCACCTGATGAAACGAAGTCCACACAAATGTATAAATCGAATATTTTATATAGCAAAGGGTATATACAACGTTCACTTAATGACATTTATGATTTGAAATGCACTTGTAAGGCAAATGAGTATTCGTAGGTAAATCAACATTGAATGTCCAATCTCTGATTACGCAGGGAGCAAGTATACAACCTGGTTCGTTAGGGAACTATAGCGATGGTACTTAAATGATTATAGCTGGATACACTGAAGGGGGGGGGGGGTCCCGCTGGTTGTAAGACAGTAGGGGGGGGGTTAGAAGAGCCGCTGGCGGTATCCCATCTGGCCGACGATTTCTTGGGAGAATTCAGAGTGCTGAACACGGTGCCCACAGAACCTCGGTCCGCAGATGAATACAGCTGGACCCTCTGGTGGACGGTAGCTGCCGGTCCACAACGAAGAGACGTGAGGCGACCTCACTCGGGGTAGAGCGCCGTCTCACCTGGACTCCTCTCCGGGGGGTAGTTCCAACACTCAGCAGTGTTGGCTGTTATCCATGGCATAATCAAAGCACCCAAAGCATGTAGATAATCCAAGCCGTGGAAGGCTCGCCGTCGTCCGGGTAAAGTAATCCAATGTACAGGTCCACTCGTCCTGGCCCGGAGCTCCTCGGATGCAAGCACCACACGTGGTCTGCCCAGCCTGGTTAAGACTCCAGATAACGTCAGGAACGATGGGGGTACTGCTCACTTTATAACTCTAACCGAACGATGCACCATACATAATAGACTATTATTAATTTAATAGAAATACGTCCAACTCGACGGTATAGTGCCACACTATGACAATTCAACTATTAATCCACACGATGTCTCAATGCCTATTCTGAGGCCAAGTAGGCCTTACTACACCACACGTGCGTCGTGGGTGAGGCTTCACGTCTGTTACTAGGTTGGAGGGTAAAGGACTACTGGACTAAAAGAAAGTTCTACTTTACTTGCGCCATATATATATGCGCTGTGAACAAATAGTACCATTCGTATTTCGCCAGACGTATTCCTACGCGGAACCGGGCTTGTAACGACATGTTGGTCGGCACGATTGAACTTGAACCAAGGGGCATGGCTGCTGGCGCCAGGTTCTCGTCCAATGGTAGAATGAAACTATTATGGGCTGTTAGTAGACTAAAGGGATATTCAGTGCATATTGTACAAGGAATATACAGGGGATATCAAACGATATACAAATACTATTAAATATATATCCATAAATAAATATATATATTCGGTTTAATCTGATCCTTCACAACATTAACCGTTCGAAATAAGGCGGACATTAATAATTTATAAAATAATAAAAATGTATAAAATGTTCAATCTATTAATCAATCAAAGCGGGGAACATAGAACCCGGGGAACATAGGACCCGGGGAACATAGGGATGATCCCACCTCATCCCTGATCCGCAAAGCACTTACATATACATGACCCTGCAGACCACCCACTCCACCAGCACTTTACATCCCTTCCCTCTGGCTGTAGGTATAGAGACTAACCCATGTGCAGAAAGGCCCGTTTTAACAAGAGCTTTGTTCCCCAGCTTTGTATACAAGCTTTAAATAAGTGACTGTCATGGGGCTATCCTATGCCCTATAAGTATGCACATGGGCCTTAATTGGTTTGACCTGTTCCCACATGTGGTCATGCGGCCAAACATTTAGTTTAGGCCTTTGCCTTTGGCCTAGTTTGTTTTGTTATGTTGTTTTGTAATACAGACACATTGGTTTAACTTTAAAGCATAACATGTTATGTAGAATTAAAGTACATACATTTGTTGATAAATACCGTTTGTCTGTGCTCCCACTTGGTTCCTTGTAGGATCTCTGGCTGCCCAACCAGAACTTCTTCTTCTTCTTCTTTGTTTGATTTATTGGCGGTTGGCACATCCTTCAGGGTGCATTACCGCCACCTCCTCTAGCTTTTACACGGTCATAACTTTACAATACCGCCATCTTCTGGCCCCCTTTACCTCCCACAATGTCCATTCTGCGTTCACCATCCTGAAGTGCAGCTAACGCTGCTTCCCCCTAACTGAATCCCCCTCCGCGATACATGCTTCGCCTCCCGTGGCCTGACTCTGAACTACTCGCTCACACACACCCCCCTTCTCTAACTCTACTTCAGCCACCCTCTGTAACTCCCTTATAACATCCTCCACTGTCAACCCCTTCATACCCAAGTGTCCCACTGCTGCTTGAACTACCAACTTGGTCCTATCTGTCCTACCACTAACCGTCGCCGTTGTAATCACTACTCCTGCCACAAATGCCACTATATCCAACTTCTCCCTCCACACCCTCCTCCTCCTGTACCTCCTCTACTGTCAGATGCCCTTTACTAAAACCCAGTTCCCTCTCTTGCTTTCCCTGATCCTCCTGCACTATCCTCACTGCCAACTGCCCTTCTCTAAACCCCTTTCCCTTGTCTTGCTGTCCCTGTCCTACCTTCCTAGCTGCCTCTGCATATGAAATCCTACCTTCCCTTCTCACCTGCTGGACCACTACCTCTCGTCTCATCGCCTCACAACCCCAATACCATACACTATGCTTCCCACCACAACTACAACACCTCGGCTCCACTCCCTGTCCACACTCCCCATACTTATGCTCCCCACTACATCTACCACATATCTGCCCCTTCCTACACAACTTAGCTATATGTCCAAACTCCTGGCACCTGTAACACCTCAACGGTTTCGGCACAAACTCCCTAACCCTATATGCCATAAACCCTACAAATACCACTTTCGGACTAACCTCACCCTCAAACTGAATGACTATCGTCTCTGTCACCTCCCTGATTTACACATCAGCCTCAACAGCCAATTAATTAAATACGGTCCTAAAGGCAGAGTTGCAATCAGTGATGGAATGGATAAAGAATAACAAACTAGTTCTAAACATATCAAAGACAAGTAGCATCATTTTCGGTTCAAACCATACTCTAAGAACGAACCCAGTCTTGAAACTTTTGATAAGTGATGTGGTAATTAATCAAGTCCAGGAGACTAAACTCCTAGGGGTAACATTAGACAGTAAATTGTCATGGTCACACCATATAAACAATATAGTAGTGAAAATGGGAAGAGGGATTTCTGTTGTTAAAAGATGTACTCATTTGTTACCACTAAATTCTATCAAACAGGTCATTCAAGCTCTGGTTTTGTCTAATCTTGACTATTGTCCTGCAGTATGGTCGAATGTAACGACGAGTAAACTGAAAAAATTACAAATGGTACAAAACAAAGCAGCACGTATAGCGCTTCGCTGTGAGTACAGAACTAATGTTGCAGCGATGCACAGTTGTTTAACTTGGTTACTTGTCAAACATAAATTACTCTGCTCACTCCTTGTATTCACTAGGAATATTTTTGTTACAAAGATCCCCTCAATTTTATATAACAATTTATCAATAAGTCTTGACAGACACAACCATTCCACCAGACATGCTTCTGCATGAGGTTTTACACTTCCAAAAGTGAGGTCGAATGCAATGAAGCGAACTGTCATGTTCCGTGGTATGCAGGAATGGAACTCTCTTCCCAGACATGTTAAGCAGGAGAATAGTAAATGCCGTTTCAAAATCGTGGTAAAACAACATTTTCAACCAAAGAAATTGACATTCCCTAATAGATAGTGTGTACGTAAATTAAAATGTATGTGTCTGATAAAGAGATAGGTATATATGGATGAAAAGGCATGTGTCTGATAGGGATATATTATTAAAATATTGTATAATTTTGTATTTTTATATTGTATTATGAATTTGATTAGGGTTTTTACTGTTGTTTTAATTGTCTGTATGACATGTAAATGTTGTGAGTGTATAAGGGTTTTTATTGTTGTTTTAATGGTCTGTATGTCATGTAAATGTTATGAGTGTATAAGGGTTTTTATTGTTGTTTTAATTGTCTGTATGACATGTAAATGTTGTGAGTGTATACGTCTGTAACTGTATTTTATGTGTTATGGACCCCAGGAAGAATAGCCCCAGCACTGCTGTGGCTAATGGGGATCCAAATAAACTTAAACTTAAACTTAAACCTCCTTCTCTGCCCCTCTCTTCATCCTTTCTACACTCTTAACTTTCCCATTACGTTCGTCACTCCTCAACTCTCCCAACAGCTGCTCTTCACTAACCTTAATTGGAATTCCACTAATCACCCCCTTGCAACCACCATCCCTCCTCTCCCCTACTATCACTACTCTACTGACATTCACCTGGCCAATGCTCTTCATTTCCCTTGCCTTCTCTACCTGCACTACACTTACACATCCTATAAACAAGTTCCCATCGTCTAACCCAACCAGAACTGGGAGAGGCCAGGGCCTTTTCTGGAGGGGAGATTTGGAAGGAACCAAGTGTGGTAGAGTACAGGGGGGGGGGGGATTTTCATAATCAGAAGGGAATAGGTTTATGAAGCGCCCTAAACACTGTTTAGTGTTTGGTGATGATAGATCGGGATGGAGTGATGTATCCATGTTGTCCAGAGTTATTGGATGTGTAAATTGATGTCTGTATTGATTAATTGATTGTTTTGTTTTGGTTTGTCCCTGTAGGAGGAGCTTCCAGCATAAAGCCAGGGATGGAGGCTCCTCTCGGGAAGAAGTAATGACAGGCTTGGAAGCGAGACACAGCCGTACTACTAGACCTAGTTCCCTTAGCCAAGGGCCTAGTTGTTTATATTTGTTAAAAGAAAGTTTAATAATTTTGTATTCTTTTTGTATTTATGTTAAAATATGTTTTTTTCCCGTTTTTCCCACTGGGGAGCAAAAGAACAAATAGAATAAAAAACCAACCACCGGGTGATGGCAACCTGACTCTGACTGCATTTTTCCTTCGCATGGCCGCCTCCTCACAGTGACCTTTTCTTAAGTTACAAGACGTTCGGTCTGTGAGTGTCGATCCATGTCTCTGTCTCTGTTGTGTAATCCCTGTAATTAGGTGTTCCTGTTAATCCTGTATTTAGTAAAAGTCTGTATGTTACTTATTTGTGTTGTGTATGCAGCTACTAGGGGTGTACTGTAAAGGTACACGTATCCGTACCGAACCGAACCGGTTCAGTGTGTACCGTACCGAACGGCTGTGTAGTGTACCGAACGAATACAATGGTTTAACCACTAACGACCGCCCACCGGGGGCTGTTTTTTTCACAATCTAATATAATTATTATTTTAAAAACATTTTACAAGTCGATTATTCATTTCAATATAGAATATTCATTGACAGTCCTACAAGTACAATTAGTTACTGCACACTACATCACCCCTGAGTGAAACATGGAAAGCCAAGCTTTCCCCCACTGTACCGAAAACCCGTACCGAACCTTGACTTCAAAACCGAGGTACGTACCGTACCGTGGTTTTTGTGTACCGTTACACCCCTAGCAGCTACTGTGGAAGATTTATATCTATATCTATCTAAACTGTGATTTGCCTTACCTTGCTGCTACCTTTTTATATTTTTTATGCTCGTTTTATGTCTGTAACCAATTGTAACGCTTTGGGTTCTCTGGCCCCGCCTGAGAACCACCCACCATTCTGACACCTGTCACTTGTCTCCCTGTCACTTGTCACTTATTGTTTGGGTCTCCTGATTGGTTGTCACGATGGTGCGCTTGGTATGTCTGGAATGTGGTCTTATTTAACCCCTGTCTTTCTACTTCCAGTTGTCGGATCTTCTCATTTTCCTGCAAGGTACACGGCGGTACCGCAGACACTGGACGTTGCTGTCATTATTGTTATCATTATTATCTTCTCCCTGCATCAGTGTTACTACCTGTTGGAATTACTCTAGGTGTACCGTTCTACAAATAAAGAGAACAACCGTTAATGAGTAAACACCCTCTCTGCTTCCACTTATTGCTCCACAACTGGAACCTACCTGTCTCCGCCGTAACAATCAATGATGTTTTATATGCATGTCTGCACTTGTATTTTGTACTGTTGTGAAGCACTTTGAACTGCAATTTCTGTATGAAAGGTGCTATACAAATAAAGTTATTATTATTCTATCCATCTAAAAATCTAATAACATGATAACATTTTAAGCTGTAACCAAATTGCATTTTTGCCCATAATGTAATAACATTTCTTTATCAACCATTTATTATGTAGTTTACAGGCCTGGTGACCATTCTTGGCTAGATAATGGAATAAGATTGAGCCTCTGTAGCACATGCATGATGAAAACTATATCTAAGGTAATACTTATCTCTGAATTAGTTAGTCTAGCAGAAAGTGCATTTATACACAGTGCGTAAACTAGCAGAAAGTGCACTTGTGCACAGGGCGTAAGCTAGCAGAAAGTGCACTTGTACACAGGGCGTAAGCTAGCAGAAAGTGCACTTGTACACAGTGTTTGAGCTAGCAGAAAGTGCACTTGTACACAGGGCGTAAGCTAGCAGAAAGTGCACTTGTACACAGTGTGTAAGCTAGCAGAAAGTGCACTTGTACACAGTGTGTAAGCTAGCAGAAAGTGCACTTGTGCCCTGTAAGCTAGCAGAAAGTGCACTTGTACACAGGGCGTAAGCTAGCAGAAAGTGCACTTGTACACAGGGCGTAAGCTAGCAGAAAGTGCACTTGTACACAGTGTGTAAGCTAGCAGAAAGTGCACTTGTACACAGGGCGTAAGCTAGCAGAAAGTGCACTTGTACACAGTGTGTAAGCTACTGTAGCAGAAAGTGCACTTGTACACAGTGTGTAAGCCAGGGGCGTCCATTTGGTATGGAAAGGTATGGCACTCGCCATACCTTGGCAAAAAAAAATGTAAAAAAAAAAAAAAAAATTACAATTTTTTATGTTGATTTAGAATTCGAATGTCAACATTATGAACGAAGCTTCGAACTATTCGGTACAGCCCTAGCATGTTTTGATATTGTCAATTATCTCACGTTTATCTCTGCTCAGCGAACTACTAGGACGGCGTGGTACCCCGTCCACCCACCACTGCATCCCTGGAGGTACGTAACAAAACACAACATGTTTATCCAGAATGTCTCCTGTAAATTAACTGGATTCTTGTTCACATTTTCTTACTGCAAAAGTGTTTATTATTATTCTTTAATAAAGCAGTGAAATTTTGTCTTATATTATATGAACCAAAAAAGTTCTAAATTAAGTGCCTTTTTTCCCTCTTCTTACTTGAGTGAAATCCATGTAACCAACCCCACCTCTTTCCTTATCAAACAAGAGATCTGCTCTGTTGAACTATGAACTATGGCTTTACTTACTTAAAGCCAGTAAGTGGTCTGAAGAGGTGCATGTTCAAGATACTACTTATTGTATTGGACACACACACACACACACACACACACACACACACACACACACTTTCTGTAAATAATTGACTATTTTATCTTACCTCTTTTTATATTTAATTTGATCAATTGAGTGGTATTCTTAGCAATAAATGGATTGATGCAGGAAGATGTTGTTTTTGGCCTGGCAACTGGTGTTGTGGGGTCACACTGTGTGATGCAGAGCTTGCACTATTTCAGCTGGTCAGGTAAACTCACTCTTGCTAATAAATTGCCGAAGTTGCCTACTGCATTTTGTTGTTTATGGGGTGTATGAGAATATTGACCAATTTCACCACTTTTGCAGTAAAAGTCAAGTCTCCTCAGATGGAACATCACCATCTGGCCAAATGCCATCACATGAGTGCACTCACTTTGCTCCTTAGCAATGCACATATGCCAAGTGTGAAGTCGCTCGGATGAACGGTTTTCGAGATATGCTGACAGCAGATTCGGAGGAGGAAGTGAGGAGAATGTTTGTTGAGTGGAGGGATGGAATGAAGAAGAGGGGAATGAAGATAAATATCGACAAGACGAAGGTGATGATAACAGGGAGTGAAGGAGAGAGAATTCAGTCAGGAAGATACCCATGTGGAGTCTGTGGAAGAGGAGTGGGAGCAAACTCTGTGCTGTGTAGAGAATGTGACAAATGGTGAGTGAGGGATTTTAGATGCCCCACGTGTGAGAGGGAAGAGGAGGAGGTGGTTGGAGATGGTGGTCTAGTGGTGGGAGGAGGTGAAGCAGTTTCGCTATCTGGGAGATGTGATGGACTGTGAGGCGGGAGTGGAAAGGACGGTGAGGGCGAGAATGTGGCAGGAAATTAGTAGGCTACTGGTGAATCAAAACATAGAGGTAAAGATCAGAGGAGGGATATATGAAGCATGTGTGAGATAAGTTATCCTGTATGGTTCAGAAACGTGGGCAATGACAAAAAGGGTGATGGTGGTGTTATGGAGCTGCGATCGGAAGATGTTGAGGTATGTGGCGGGAGTCAGATGGCAGGACAGAAGGTCCAGTGCCGAGGTGGATGAGATCTGAGGTGTCTGGGAAATTGATTTCAAGGTGAGATATGGACGTCTCAGGTGGTTTGGACATGTGAGAAGATCGGAGGAGGGGGGGATGTTGAGAGGGGTGGAGGAGATGATTGTGGATGGGCGGAGGCCAAGAGGGAGACCGAAGCAGACGTGGAGGGGATGTGTGGAAAATTATATATATCTGGAGATACATGAAGACATGGCACAAAACCGTGCCCAGTGGCGTGGAGTCATCGCCCCGTCCGACCTCACTGTAGTGGGAAAAAAGGACGTAAAACGAAGATGATGATGAATGATGATGATGATGATCATCCAACGGCTGGATGTCATTTTGCCAAATCAGCATGGCTGTGAGTGTCGGAAGGCCAGTAAGCAGTGCGTTGCAGTAGTCGGGCGGGAGATGACTGTTGATTGGACGAGGAGTTGGGTGGCTTCTTTTGTCAGGAAGGGGCAGATCCTTCTGACGTTGCTCAGGAGGAATCTGCAGGTTCTGGTTGTCGCTGCAATGTGAGCGGAGAAGTTCAACTGGTTGTCAAGGACAACACCAAGGTTCTTGGAGGTCAGGGACACGGTCACAGTTGCATTCTCGACTGAGATGGAAAGGTCGGTCAGGGGGGAGGATTTGGCCGGCAGGTGAAGCAATTCTGTTTTGTAAAAGTCAGTCAAAGCTTACCATAAGCACGAGCAGTGAACTCCAAGCCCACGTGACTGAACTCAAACTGGAAAGAAACAGACTAAGAAATGATGTAAACTCCATGATCAAAACAGCAAAAAAGAATTTCATCAATGACAAAACCGAGGAAAACAAAAACAAACCACGTGAACTTTGGAAATTACTCAATAACCAACTAGGCTGCAGTAAAAAACTTAAAACCAGATTCTCAAACATAAACATAAAGACGGACAACACGCTCATCACAGAAAAGCTGGATGTAGCCAATTACTTAAATAGTTTCTTCACAAACATAGCCACAACACTGGTAAACAAACTACCCTCCCACTCAGGGCATTATGGGGTAGAACACATAGTAGCATACTACAAGAACCTAGGGGTCCACAAAGACGACTTCAAACTGGAAATGGTAACAACAGATGAGGTACTCAAAAAACTGAGCGCCCTCCAACCTAACAAGGCCACTGGCCATGACAACATCCCCTCCAAATTCCTCAGAGACTCAGCAGCCGCCATCACCCCAGTCATCACACACATAATAAACCTCTCCATAAAACAGGGACACGTCCCCAAGGACTTCAAAATTGCGAGAGTGACCCCTCTGCACAAAAAAGGCAGTAAATTAGACCCAGGCAACTACCGCCCTGTTTCTATCCTTACCTCCATCTCGAAAGTCATGGAAAAAATTGTATACGAACAGGTCGAAAAATACCTTGCGGAAAAAAATCTAATCTACGAATTCCAATCTGGCTTCAGAACATCCCACTCCACTGACACATGCCTTCTCTATTTAAACGACCACATCAAACAAGAGGTGGACGCGGGCAAATACTGCGGCATGGTCATGCTGGACCTACAAAAGGCCTTCGGCCTGGTTTTGATAGTCTATCAGTGAGCTGGATGCAATCCTACCTGGAGGGGAGAGAGCAGATGGTGGAGGTAAACGGTACCCTATCCCCCCCCCTCACAGTAAGCTGTGGTGTTCCACAAGGAAGCATACTAGGTCCGCTACTGTTCCTAATTTATGCAAATGACATGTCGTCAGCTTGTGACTGCAACTTGTTCCTGTTTGCGGACGACTCAGCCCTGCTGGTCTCTGACAAGAACAAGTTACAGGTTGAAAAAACCCTCAGCTCAGAACTAGGCAAAATCTGCATATGGCTCGCTGATAACAAACTATCATTACACATGGGCAAAACAGAGTCCATTCTCTTCGGTTCAAATAACAAACTCAGCAAGACCGACAGCTTCTCAGTTACAGTGGGTGACAATATTGTCACAAGGAAAGAAGATATTACCTACCTGGGTTCCATCCTAGAGGCAAATCTTTCCTGTGACAAAATGGCATCCAATGTAATAAAAAAAGTCAACCAACGAACTCGATTCTTGTACCGGATCTCCTCACTGGTAAACAAGAATACCCTGAAGACTCTAGCAGGAGCACTCATTCAAGGGTACTACGACTATGCTTGCACCTCATGGTACCAAAGCACCTCAAAGGCGCTAAAAACAAAATTACAAACATCTCAAAACAAACTGGTCAGACTACTGCTTGACCTTACTCCTAGAACCCACCTCACCCCTGCCCACTTTGACAACCTAGGATGGCTTAGAGTAGACGACAGAGTACAGCAACTTGCAATGGGCCTGGTCTACAAGATACACTACACGACCAAGGTACCCATGTACATGTCAAAATACTTCCCAAAGGTCAGTGAATACCACGATCACAACACCAGAGGGAGCTCCACAAATCATGTTAAACCCAGATTCGGCTCAAACAAGGGACTAAACACGTTTCGCAATTATGCCACATCAATGTGGAACGCCCTACCCAAAGCTGTAAAGGAATGTGAATCACTACCCACTTTCAAAAACACTCTCAAAAAACACCTAAGGGAGACTGCAACTCGAAACTGGCCCCTGTAAATGTCCGAACACAACCCCCTCCAATGTACAGTAAATTACCAAGTATGGTTGTGTCAATAATCCAACGTACAGTTTTGTTTGTACAGTTGTACAGTGTCGCCCACCCACCCCTCCTACCCAACCCCCCCCCCCCCCCCCCCCCACCCACCCAACCACCTCCAATGTACAGTCCCCCCCCACCCCCACCTACCCAATCCAATGTACAGTTTCTACGTCAAATGTATACTTTTTTTTTCTGGACTCTTTTTGTATCACAAACAGTACTGTAATTGCAAATCTGATATGTCATAAATGTATAGATGTAGCAGTTCTGTCTATCTGTATGTCATGTATGTCATATATGTTACGATGAATTGAAAATGGGGGACCCTGATGTAAACAAGACGAAAGTCTTTCTCTGGTCTGCATCCCCTTAACAATTGTATGTATTGAGCTGTACTGTACTGTACCCATTCTGCAATCTGTTAATAAAGTTTTCAATCAATCAATCAATGCTTAGGTTCAGTTTGACGTGGTTGGTCATCATCCAGGCGGAGATGTCAGACAGACAGGCCGAGATCCGCTCAGAGGCGTGGATATCTGAGGGAGGGAAGGAGAGCAAGAGTTGAGTATCATCGGCATAGCAATGATATGAGAAGGCATGAGAGGTGATAATCCCAGAGATTACCCAGAGATTTAGTGTAGAGGGAGAAGAGAAGGGGTCCAAGGACCAAGCCCTGGGGGACACCCGTCCACAGGGGGCAGGTAGCAGACAGGGTCCCTCTCCATGACACTTGGTAGGAGCGGTCATTGAGGTATGATGTCAGCCATGTCAGCGCAGAGCCAGCCACTCCCATTCCTGCGAGGGACGCGAGGAGGATCTGATGGTTGACTGTGTCGAAGGCTGCAGATAGGTCTAGGAGAATCAGGACAGAGGAGAGGCCTTTCGCTTTTGCTAAGTGAAGTGCCTCTGTGACCGCAATGAGGGCTGTTTCTATAGACAGCTCATCAGTTCCTTTAGCCCCGTTGATGTGCGCACACAGAGTCTGACGCAGGGGTAGGCAACAGGGGGCACAGGGGGCAGCACTAAAAAAATAAATAAATAAATAAAAAAATAAAAAAAATAATTTTTTTTTTTTTTTTTTGCTTTGAAATATTATAGTGAACTATTTTGCACTGTTGTCGCATTTATCTTGTTGAAATCCTCCCACAGGTTCTTTTTACTTCCACATATTTAATTGAGACCCTTTATTTGTTTATTATTTCAATTTAGCTGGAAATACATTGCTACATCATTCAGTAACATTTGCAGAGCCTTATAACAAAAACATTATTACGGTCACCATTGTGACCAGTGGGATTATTCAACAAATTGTATTATTTATTTTTCTATTTCATTGAACATTGCACATGTTAAAAGCCATTTTTTTACTCAAAATGTGAGTATTACCAAGTCAACTTGTGTTCTTAAAACAATGACAATAAACATTGTTTTTTAGTTTTATTAGGATGAAATAATGTGGTTGTGTACTTATTTTTCTGTTAACTTATTATGGATTGAAAACTGAAAACCTTAATGCACAGTAACTGAACTCAATATTTTTAAGTTCTGGTAACTAATAATTTTTTTTTTACAGTGTAGTCTTGCGATCAATCAAAACTTATTTACACGATATACCTCACATTCGCCCTCCATTCACATCCTGGTGTTCTCCTGGTGTTCTCCATTAGGCCTGTAGGTGGAGCTATGACAGCACACGTACAGTACACACACCGATGGTGTGTGATGTGTCCAAAAATGAATGGGCAAATGTGAGTGAAATGGTCGCACTGTATGCAGCTGTTTGTCTGCATTGCATTCCCCCCCCCCCCCCCCCCAACTCAGATTTAGGGTTGATACAACCATCATAATAATATTGTTAATAATAACAATAACAATAATGATGTAATAATGTAAAAATTATCATTAAAAAGACCTGATTATGAGAAAAAGAAATTACGATGCATGGAATATTGTTGAGGCACACTAGTTACAACTATATTTCAAACAGGCACTCCATGTCAAAAAGGTTGCTGACCCCTGGTCTGACGTATACAGCGAAGAGCACCACCATCTGGCCAAACTGAACCAAATTCGACACTGCACTCCTCTGGCTCCTCAGTAACACACACACAGAGTGTGAAGTCGATTCTCGAGGAATGCGAGCCTGAGACCGACACACACACACACACACACACACACAGACAGACAGACAGACAGACAGACAGACAGACAGACAGACAGACAGACAGACAGACAGACAGACAGACAGACAGACAGACAGACAGAGATTCCTTCCTGGTTCCTGTATAGTTATATAAAGGACAGATTAATCCTATCTACAGGTAGGTTAACGTGACTTCAGAGATAATGGTTATTTTGCCTGCAGGCACGTTCTGTATCAGTGAGGGCAGTGCTTCAGTTTGATGCCTTTTGTTCAATCTTTTGTGTCCGTGGCCCAATTCCCTGCACCCGCGTCTACGGCTTCCCATTCTCATTGTAGTATAGCCTATATTATGTTATTGTTACACACTGTGTGGTGAAGGTCCCAGCGACTGAAACAAAACGGAACCAGAATAAAGTTTGCTTTTTAATGGGTAGAGAGTTGTGCTTCACCCTTCATCTATTTATTTTTGTTCTTGTGACCAAATTTTCAGTTGATCATTTTCGGGGTGGATTAGGACAGAAATAGTGAATATACTGTACATATTTAAACAATATGGTACAATATAGATAATGACACAATTAATGAATAATAACAACTTCATTCATACCGCTGACCCCCAGGATGCGATCTCTCTCCTGTTCCACCCATTGAGTTTAGCATCATAGTCAGGTTGAGCCAAAATGATATAGGGAGGTGTAGTGGTTACGTCATTGTTGTTTCCGGCCGGTCCACCTCGCTTGAAATTGCAATGCATTTCTAAATCGTCTCGTTTAAAACAAATAAAGCATGAATATTGGCATGGTGTACCTTTCTGTGTGTATTCATCCACAAGCTATAGCTCAACATGAAACAATTCACAATTAATCGTAAAATAATTACGTATAATTTTATTTCAACCAAAAAAGCTTAAACAATAATGTTAGTGATAGAAGGGAACTCATTTTGTGCAAAAATGGAAAGCTTGCCAATTATTACAATAGCCGATAATACATTTTCCCTATGATAAATCCCTATACAGGTGGGCCGCGTGGGAAACTAAAGTGACGTCAGACTACACCTCGTTATGCTGCCATAAAAACATCAACATTATAGAACTATATCCCATTAACTGTATTACTACTTTTTTCAATATATATTTTGTTTTTATTTTAGTTCAACATACTAAAAGTATACCATTTCCTGACAAGGGTTTGGGGGTCACTAAGTGGAAGTGCCATAGTTAAAATAAATTCCATTTAGCATGTCACATTATAGACACAAATGCAAATATATTTGGTGTTGTGGCTTTAATTTATTTGTATTTATTGATGTATTATTTGTAACATTCAAAATTAGCTAATATTTCATAAAATAGAGTTTTCTGTTTTTCCTCTTCCAATGTAATGAATAACTGATGGTAGAAGAAGGGGGTTCTGGGTTAGTTTCAACTTTACTACTTGTTTACTCTATCTGCCCGCCTTGTGTGCCAGGACACAGAATATCATGGACATTGAACACTGCTTCCTTCGAAAAGTGGGTCATAAATCTGGTATCTCCTTTGCCATGTGCATGGCGTTTGATTCGTGGGGGCTGATACGTCATGATGGCTGATGGTTATTTGTTTGTCTCGCATATTGTTTTTGGCACTTTTGTACATTGGATCAAGTAGCTGATGTGTGAGCCTTTCCTTTATGTCAACTTTGTTGGGAGTTTGAGTTTCTCCCTCTTGGGTATTTTTTCAATCCGTCTGTCGGGGGCCACTGTCTGAGTCTTGTCTCAAATTATGCTTGTCTATATGGTGTATGTATCTAATGTTAGTGAGGGCATGTCTACTTTGTACACCAACTGATTTTATTGGCGTTTCTCTCCTATACACACTATATTAAAAAATTCAAATGTATATGATCGGTATACATTATGCTTCATCATGCGTGGAGGAAAGGGGGGGGGTCGTTTATAATTCCTTGATCGTCAGTAACGGCTTTATGTAGTATGGGTTGATATATTGATCAGATGGTTTGCAGTGAAATGAAAAAACAATCAAGCTGAAAGTAACGTTAGTTGCCTCTTACCGTTCGCCGATGAGACTGGAGGAGAAAGATCCCAATTATTCGACGCCGATCTCCTAGATCCATTTCCGGTTTGTATGGCGCAATAAACGCCGAAATCATATCGATTATTGCGTTATGGCAGTGATCCATATGTACTATAGTGTCTGTCAAGAGTCCCGTAACGAGATGTGACTACCGGAGGAATTTCCTTGATGCACCGATGACAACATCCGGTGTTGAGTGTAACTCGCCCGACCATCCACCAGGCGGCGGTATTGAGGCGTTGCAGTCCCATCTAGGGTCCCGTTAGGGCACCGGGGGTTGGGTGGATGAATTATGAATGCCATGGCGAAAAAATGAAATATTGATCTCAAAAACGCTGTACAGCGTTGTTGGCGTTCAACGCATGGCAGGCAATAACACTGTAAAGCGATTTTGGCGACCAGCTAAGGGAGGGGAACAGGGAACAACGTAACAACAAAATAATAATAAAATAAATAAATCTTAAAAAAAAGGAAATCAGGCAGAGTAATTTACAAATTTGGTGAAGAGGTGGGTTTTGAGTTGGGATTTTGAAAGAGTGCAGGGATGTAGCACTACGGATGTTTGGAGGGAGGGAGTTCCAGAGGGTGGGTGCGGCCACAGAGAAGGCTCTGGGACCAACAGTCTGCATGTTGGTGGTGGGGATGGAGAGGAGACCGGAGTCAGAGGACCGCAGCCTCTGCAGGACTTGACTGGAAGCCATAATGTTTTATGTCAGCCGTTTAAGGGATGGGTGTTGTAAATTAGCTTTGGCTACAAACACTATGATCCAGGCATTCTCTTTGTATTTGTATATGTCCCTTTGAAATAAATCAAATCAAATCAAATCAATATATTCTTATTAAATGTACAAAATGACTTGGCTATAGTTTCATTAAATGTACAAAATTACTTGGCTAGATATTCTCATTAAATGTACAAAATGACTAAGCTATATGTATATTCTTATTAAATGTACAAAATGACTTGGCTATATATTCTCTTTAAGTGTACAAAATGACTAAACTATATTCCCATTAAATGTACAAAATGACAGCTATATATTCTCATTAAATGTACAAAATGACTAAGCTATATATTCTTATTAAATGTACAGAATGACTAAGCTATATATTATCATGTAGTACAAAATGACTATATATTCGTATTAAATGTACAGAATGACTAAGCTATATATTCTTATTAAATGTACAGAATAACTAAGCTATATTCTTATTAAACAAAATGACTAAGCTATATATTGAATTGAATTGAATTGAATACTTTATTTTGACACAAATCGTATGACAAAAAAAACATTTTAAAAGACAAGACAATAACAGTGTCAATAACGCAGGTCAAAAATGGATAAAACACAATAAAGCCAAGGCTTGTTTCCATTGTGGTCCATACATGGAACATAAAAAGGCACAGAAACACAAATGGACATGTACACTGACAGGACGCATTCTAAAAAAAAATTATAAAAACACCAAACCTGACAACTCATACAGTTAACTAATGTTAAAAGAAAATCCGCAAACCCTTAAAAGCAACTCATGATAAAAGAAATAAAAGCCAAGTTATGATAAAAGAGATAAAAAAACATTTTAAGACCAATTTGAGTTGCTGCTGAGCCATGTTTTTAGGGCGGATTTAAATCCGAGAGGGGAGTTCAGGAGTTTTATAAATGTTGGCAGGGCATTCCACATTACCGTAGCCGAGTAAAAAAATGCATCTTTCCCCATGCATGTCCTGACTCTCGGCGGGACCAGGTCCGTGGGGCTTCCTCTTGTGGCGTGTTTGTGGACATCTCCTACTTTATTAAAATAATTGACTAGGTACTTGGGGACCGTTTCTTTTAGTACTTTAAAAACCAGTAGCATTTTAAGCTGGTGTACTCTTTCTTCAACCCTAAGCCATCCCAGCCTGCTAAAGTGGGCTGGCGTTAGGTGAGTCCTAAAGTGAAGGTTGTGCAGGAGTCTCACTAGTTTGTTTTGGGAGGTCTGGAGCTTTGTCTTAATTTGTTTTGATATGTTGCTGTACCATGAAGTGCAAGCATAGTCAAAGTGACATTGGATGAGGGCTCCAGCTAGGGTCCTCAGAGCGTTCCTATTTATGAACGAGAAAATTCTAAATAAAAATTTGTTTTTTTGATTGACCTTAGTAATAACTTTTTGTGCCATTTTTTCGTTAAAAAGTTTGTTATTTAAAATAAAGCCCAGGTAGGTGACCTCCTCTTTATCCTCAATAATGTTTTCACCTACTCTAATTTTAAAACCCTGGGATTTCTTTAGGTTGGCGTTTGACCCAAAGAGTATGGCCTCTGTTTTTCCCAGATGTAGAGACAATTTATTGTCACTGAGCCAGGAGCAGATTTTTTTCATTTCACTGCTCAGGACACTTTCCACTTTAGACTTATCCCTGTCTGAGACCAGGAGTGCCGAGTCGTCAGCAAACAGGAACAGGTTTCTCATGTACAAAATTATTAATCTATATATTCTCATGTACAAAATGACTAAGCTATATATTCTCATGTACAAAATGACTAAGCTATGTTTTCTCATGCACAAAATGATTAATCTATATATTCTCATGTACAAAATGACTAAGCTATATATTCTCATGTACAAAATGACTAAGTCTAACGGAGGTACCGCGAGTATATCCACAGTCACGATAGACTTCAAGTGTTGTGAAGTGACTGTGGACGTTAGCGGTACTGCAAGTTAAACTCACTCCCCTTAAAAGGCATACAGACATGTGAATTCACCTCTTGGTATAGTGGTCTGCGATGTCGCCCACAGCGCGGGAGACCGGGGTTCGAGACTCACTCAGGGCAATCCCTTAACAGGGGTCGAACTGTAACACAACGCAGATATGGCAAGACGAGAGCAGCTACAGTGGTGCCGTGACCCACATGCCCTGGGTGGAGTGAGTTTAGGGGGGTGAGTGTAACGGAGGTACCGCGAGTATATCCACAGTCACGATGGACTTCAAGTGTTGTGAAGTGACTGTGGACGTTAGCGGTACTGCACATTAAACTCACTCCCCTTAAAAAGGCATACAGACACGTTACCAAGAAGTGAATTCACCTCTTGGTATAGTGGTCTGCGATGTCGCCCGCGGTGCGGGAGACCGGGGTTCGAGATTCACTCGGGGCAATCCCGTTAACAGGGGTCGAACTGTAACACAACGCAGAGATGGCAAGACGAGAGCGACTACATAAGCTATATATTCTCATGTACAAAATTATTAAACTATATATTCTCATGTACAAAATTACTAAACTATATATTCTCATGTACAAAATGATTAAGCTATGTATTCTCATGTACAAAATGACCAAGCTATATTCTCATGTACAAAATGACTAAGCTATATATTCTCATGTACAAAATGACTAAACTATATTCTCATGTACAAAATGACTAATGAGGCTGGGCTGTGAGGACCAGAAGAACCGCATCGACTCCCAATGTAACGGCTGCTACAAATGTCATTCAAAAGGCTAAGTGAAAATTGTTTTTGTAATAGTTACATGACTCAGCTGCTGAATCCAAAGTTTAATCCTTTTAGGCAGCATTATTCATTGTATTGTGCATTTCAAAGAGCAGATGACTCATTCACTCCGATACATTTCAAAACACAAACACTACAGTGGTTAAAAACAACCTGAGTCAGGTAACCATGAGTCTGTAATTCCATTTGTGTATTTTGCCTGCCGTTTTGCCTGCCGTTCTTGAAGTGAAATTTCTTTAAGGTTTTAAACCTTGAAGTGAATGGGCACGTCCGTATCTCCCCATCGACCAGTACAGTGGACGTGCGAATCATTGCCCTATAATTATTGTGAATAATTGCTTCCCTCGCTGACAAACCTTGTCCAAGGGAAGCGGCGGTTGTGATTGGAGGATCAAGAAAAAAGGGGCAGTGTTTGAGATAGGTCCATCCCTCTTACAACTTTGAAGCTACAAGGTTGAAACTTTGGGGACGTGTTCAGAGTATGTCCCCTGAGGTGTGCTTGTGCTTTTGTGTGGCTAGCTCATTTATGTAGCCACAATCCCACAAATATCCATTTGTGCACTTGTTTACATACGTATAATGTATTAGAGTTACTCCCACAACTTTACAACTATAGACATCAAACGTTCTGAATACGATTGATTGATTGATTGAAAATTGTATTAACAGATTGCAGAATGGGTAGAGTACAGCTCAATACACACAATTGTTAAGGGGATGCAGACCAGAGAAAGACTTTCGTCTTGTTTACATCAGGGTCCCCCATTTTCAATTCATCATAACATATATGACATACACGACATTCAGATAGACAGTACTGCTACATCTATACATTTATGACATAAATACAGTACTGTTCGTGATACAAAAAGAGTCTAAAAAAGAGAGTATACATTTGACGTAGAAACTGTACATTGGAGGAGGTTGGGTATGGGGTGGGGGGGGTTGGGGGCGGGGGGGACTGTACATTGGAGATGGTTGGGTGGGCGGGGTGGGGGAAACTGTACAACTGTACAAGCAAAACTGTACATTGGAATATCGACGAAACCATACTTGGTTGGTTCTAAGAAGAGGGTCTTGTGTATTCTTGGGTTAGGTAATTTACTGTACATTGGAGGGGGTTGGGTTAGGACATTTACAGGGGCCAGTTTCGAATTGCAGTCTCCCGTAGGTGTTCTTTGAGAGTGGTTTTGGAAGTGGGTAGTGAATCACATTCCTTTACAGCTTTGGGTAGGGCGTTCCACATTGGTGTGGCATAATTCACCATAATACTGTATACATCTTTCTACAAATAATTGCATGATTTTGACTGAGTGTCCGCTTATTATAGGAAGGCCCCAGTTCAATGGTAATCATCAGCTTGCTTGAGTGATGGCACTAATGTGACCCGCCTGTCCCGTACCCAGGGGTATAAAGTACTTGAGTAATTGTACTTTGTTACAATACTTAAGTACTGTTTTGGGGGATTTGTACTTTACTCGAGTATTATTAGGTTTGTATACTTTTTACTTTTACTCCATTACATTTCAGAGAAAAAAAACATACTTTTTACTCCTTACATTTAAAATGCAGACCTACAAAGTACAAAGTACAAATCTCACAGGTCCAACCATTTTAATTAGTATATTTTAAATGTTTATCTGGCCTAACAAATGTTAACGTTATTAATCCTGCGACCGCAGGTAAACAGCCAATCAAATCCCCATCAATGGAAAATGAACCCGCCCATACCCATGCTGATTGGTCCTTGTCCAACACTAGAAAGCGGGGATCTTTGATTAAACACCTGCTATCAGAAGAATAGACAGTCAAATCCGCATTATGCTGTGGTTAATATTGTGATATTATTCAGGGTACTCCAGTATTCTGTCTTTAATATTGTGATATTATTTAGGATAATCCAGTATGCTATGGTTAATATTGTGATATTATTCAGGCTGTGATGTGAATGCCGTCCATGTTAGTTTACCTTCAATGGAGAAGTGCATTAAATAATTTTTATGCAAAAAAAAGTGTCCTCTGTTCTTTCATTTCAGCATTGTCTAAACACCAGCTGATGATTTCACTAATTGGCTCACCTCTTCAACTAACTGACCTGGTGCAATGTATAGTTAAAATGTAAACTTGGCCCACGATGGAATGAGTTAGACCCCTGGTCTATCCCTTTAAAAAAAATACTTTTACTTTTTAGTACTTAAGTACATTTAAAATAAGTACTTTTTTACTTTTACTCAAGTGTGTTTTTAGAAAAGATACTTTGACTTTTACTTGAGTCATATTTTGAGACGGTACCCATACTTTCACTTAAGTATAATTTCTGGGTACTTTTTACACCCCTGCCCGTACCCTTATAGTCAACAGGTCGGAGGCTCAGTGTGGTGAATGAGTAGTTATTTTATTGACCAGCTACTATAATGAGACACAATGTACCGGACAAATGTTTCATCTCTTTCTCTGGAGAAATACAGCATTCCACAGCAAGCAGTAATTGCGCAACTGATAATTGTACAATGGCTAGGTATTTATATAAGTCTAAAGTCTAATATATTTCAGCTGGATCATATTGTGGTTTAAAATCTTTCTTGGGATAGAAAATTAAATACATAGCTTGGTTGATTGGTTGAGTGGATGACTGTGTCAGTTCAGTGGAGCTGATTGGTTCCCTGCATGTATACCTGTGTGGCTTTAGGGCTGGCTTCCCCTACTATAGCTCCTATGGGCTCTCCACTTCCAACCAACCTGTCAACATCTTTTGTGTGAACTGTTTGTAATTAATATATATATTGTAACGACCTTGGGATTTGGGGTGACTGGTCAGCCGAGCTATCACTCTGCACTCTACCAACCTGGGGCAGCCTGCACTCTACCAACCTGGTAGCGACGCTATTGGTTGCGCGAGCCCTGAGTTGGTAGAGGGGAGGGGGCAGGGGCTGACCTGGGGGAAAGGTATAAGAGGGTGTGGCACCTAGGGTTAACCTCGTTCCCAGTTTTATCTCCTCCATGAGATAAAGCCTGGTCAAGAACTATACAGCCGAAAGTGTGTATGGGGTAGAATTTCCGGTGTATGTACTTCCCCTGGAAGCTGCCTCCGAACGGACCAAACTTTCCCCAAATCCTGTCGGCAAACAAGCTAGAATGTCCTGGTCATGTAGTAAATTCTTCAGGCAAAGCCGTTGCAGTGACTTAAACGAGGAAATATTGTGCACTTCACACGTTTCTATAATTGTTTTGTCGAAACCGGAAAGCCTGTAGCCTGTAGCCTGTAATAATAATAATAATAATAATAATAATAATAATAATAATTTAGGACCTGCTCCGAGGTCATCAATTGGCACACATGCGATGCATGCATGCAATTCGTATCTGCGATTAACCCATCCCGTCGTCCTTCCCCCCCAAGGGCAGCCGGGAGCAGACAGGCGTCAACGTGAGCCGCGCCAGGGGACCAATCCAAGTGCTCCTGTCCGTCTTCGTCAAGGACGCCACAGCGTTAGCGATCTTGTTGTTGTGCATGTTTTTCCATTGGGTTTATCTTATCGGGGGGGAAACCCTTGCGAGCACGGGGAGAACATGCAAACTCCACACAGAAAGGCCTGGGAGATACCCCACCTGGGTAACTGGCATCATGGAAACCTGGTCCCCAAGCGGGAATCGAACCCTGGACCTTCTTGCTGTGAGGCGACAGTGTTAACCACTACACCACCGTGCCAATACTTCCTGTACTTCCGTTTACACACTTTAGGAGGCATAGCTTTACCAGCCTACGCTCTCTTGGTAGTATGGGAAGTTCAGAGGCAGACGACATGAAGCAATAAGTTTCAAGTTTCAAGTTTCTTTAATAGTTGTCATACAGAAGTACAGAAAACTTTTATACAAAATGCTTCTTACGATTTTTCAGCCCGCTTCTATAGCGTGCATAAGTACACATATACTATCGATAATCTAGCATTTATTTGAAAACTATTCATAAATAGGCAGAAAAATTACAACGTGTTTTGTGTATTCCAGTGTATTCCAGTAAAGGGCGTTTATCACAGAATCTTTATTTTTTTCTGAAACTTTCAAAAAACGAGCGTTTTTCAAAATGGTATAAAACGGAAATGAACCGATTAAAAAACAATCCGTTTCGACAATGTTGACTGCAAACAAGTCATTGATAAGCGACGGCCATATTAGACACATAGCCATAATTTAAGACATAAATGTTTTAAGATAAGAATTCTAAGAAGGGAGATCCCCCCTTGAATGGCCCTTCTAAGGTTTCTCTCCTCCACACTGCCTGTGGAGCTTTTTTCCCTATTGTTAGGTTTTAGTGAGTTTTTCCTTACCTTCGCGTGGGGTATGTCTGGGAGTGCTTGCATTCTTTCATTTATTTGCATTCATCTAAAAAATTTTGGACCTTATGGTGTTCTTGTTCTGTTCTTGACTTGTTTAAAGAAGATCTGTACGGCCCATGGGGACATTAACGTGTGTTGTCGGGCCCTATAAATAAATTTGATTTGATTTGATTTGATTTGATATAGTTTATGCGTTCGCAAATATGAGAGCTGTCGTTGAATATAGCGGTGGCACGCAACGGGGTTCCTAGGCACCGCATGGCTGGCACGGAATATGTAGACCTTTTGTCAAGTTGTATGTTTTTGAACTTGTGCACTGTCCCCAACTTGAGAAGGATATTGTATGTGAAACTGGGTTTCACTCAAATGACCAGATCGAATTACCTTCTTTTTCCCTTTATTGATATTCAAAAGTGTTTTCCATTCATTCATAAATGTTTTCCCCCTTCAGCCATGTTTTAGCCAGTAGATGGTTTTGGTCTTAATCAATCAAACCTTTATTTATTCTCGAAAAGACAATTGAGGTCACCCTCATTTTCAATGTCGTCGAGACTTTACAGACATTTCAATGCATACATTTTTACAATATAAAAATATTAATAACTATCTATATAGCATTTTTCACACATGGGCCGCAGTCTAGAGTGCGCCACATCAATTCATATAAAATTAACATAGGCATAAAATCAGCACACAATTGACAGAATAAAAAGAAACATAAGATTAGATCAACACATTAGGTTTGGTTCAGACGTCTCTGAGGTTATCTCTAGCTAAAAGCTAGGTTCAAGGTTGGATATTGGATGTATCCTTTTATCATCAGTAAACTCTATTTCAGTTTATCATTTCAATGGGTAAATGTTTTAACTTATTAATTTAAACCTTTAAATGTGCAGGGAACACAAATACCTTACTAGGTGAAATGCTCCTTTAAACTCTTCCTTTGAAGGTGTAACACAACAAAAGTACCAAATGGAATATTCTAGGTTATGGGAATGCAAATACCTTATTAGGTGAAATTACCCCTTAAACCTTTTTTCTTTACAGGAGAACCATCAGTGATTCAACTATAATCAATGTCATCGATGGGATTCAAGTATCTTATTGGATGTAATTACCCTTTAACTCGTCCTCTTTACAAGAGAACATCAGTAGATCAGGTATCTTATTGGGCGTATTTACCCTTTAAGTCTCCCTTCTTATAGGAGAATATCAATAGTTGAAGTAGATTATCAGTGGTTCAAGTATCTTACTGGGTGTAATTACCCTTTAAGTATCCCTTCCTATCGGAGAATATCAATACCCATATATCAAATTAAATCAAATACAAAATACAATATCAAAGTAACAAAAGGTGAACGGGGTCGAAGCCCTTGGAATGTCCTTGTGTTCAGGTCAGTTCAATCCGTGGAAGTTCTTATGATTCAAGTTCAGTCAGTTCAACCCTACCGGACCGTTGAGGTAACAGGAGTTGGGCAACAGGGGTATTCGAATCAGGCTGGCATTAGCCTTGAGCTATATCAGAGGTTCAGTGGGTTGGCTCGCCATATTGCATCGTCCGGCACACCGCCTCGTCCCCTTGTGGGCACACGTGGTGATGGGTGGTCTGGAGTCTGGACTCCTGGAACTGCTCCCAGTTGCATTCAGAAAATAAAAGCTATTTACCATCTTTTATCGCTTCATCATCTTCATTGCTTTCAGAATGAATAATCAATCAGGCTACTTTTAGCTATGCTAAGCTAAAGTAGGCTGTCTCATCCCAGCACGTGGGATCATATGCCACATGCTAATTTAGGCTAAAGTGCGCTAGCATGTGGAACATTCCCCACCCATATAAAACTCTCAAAAACATTCAAAATGTATAAAAACCATGTTCTTATCGTACAGCATATCAATACAATTATAAGTACATCTGAAATGGTTCCTTCCTAGTTTCCATTTAAGAATGAGCTACGTTGTTTAGCTTGTAGCATTATTAGCTTGTAGCATGGAGCTAACCGTTCCCGGTCGCGGCTCACGGCGACGTGATGAAGTGACGTCATCAGTTTGTGCCTCTCTGTATCGAAAACTTTGTCCATTTCCGGGTTTTTTTCGGCGTGGCATTATGACGTGTCCTTGAAACTACACGCTACTTTTTATTTTGTCTTGATAAACCAATAAATGAATGAACCAGGATCATTTCAATTCGATGCTAAATAAACTTTTACGCACGCGTAAAATTTGCCAGATATAATTTTACATGCGTTACATTTTTATCAATATCTTGGTCATTTTTTTAGCTAGAATGAAACGGAAAAGTTTGGGAGGAAGTGACGAAGGAGGCGGAAGTTTACTGCCAGAAAGCAAGAGTAGAAGAAGTCTCCATGTGCGCGAAAAATCTGTCCAAAAGATAATTTCTGTGGGACAACACAGTTTTTTTTAGTAGTTGTAGTTTATAGTTAGTAGTTCGACTTGTATAGCAGTAGTAGTAGTTGTAGTAGTAGCAGTAATAGTAGTAGTAGTAGTAGTAGAAGTAGTAGTAGTTGTAGTAGCAGTAGTAGTAGTAGTAGTAGTAGTAGTAGTATTAGTAGACTTTAGTAGTAGTAGTAGTTTGAGCTAACATGCGTCGAAGTCAGCGTGTTAGCAATGTGCCCATGTGGAGGTCCCTCTACGCTGGAGATCAAGACATGAGAGATCTATTTGGTGATGATACAGATGAAGAAGTATCTTCAGATGGTTCTGATCATGATGACGACGTTGATGATCCATCGTTTGTTGGTGATGGTGACGAAAGGTCCACTGATCATGACGACAATGAAAGGTAAAGACACTTATTTTGGACTTTGATTGCTTTTGTTTTTGTCAAACTTGTTGGGAAAGGCAAAGAAAGGCTTTCACATGATAAGTGCACATGATGAATGCACATGATAAGTGTACATGCTAAGTGTACATGATGAATGTACATGACAAGTGTACATGCTAAGTGTAAATGCTAAGTGTACATGATGAATGTACATTACAAGTGTACATGATGAATGTACATGTACATGACAAGTGTACATGATGAATGCACATGACAAGTGTACATGCTAAGTGTTCGGATCTTTCAAAAATGTTCTATTTGAATCCCTCCGAAAGGGCTGACAGGCACCACACAATGGATGACTCAATGGTTAGTCATTAGAGTTTGTTTATTTGAACAAACTAGTTGAGATGTTTTCTCCACAATACAACCTTTATAATTCCCACAGTTGACCACAGGCTTAGCATAGGTCAAAAACCTGTGAAACAGAACAAAATGCAGTGCATACACATTAATCATAATATTAATATACAATATATATATTAATATCAATACCAATCAATCAATCAATATACATATTAATATATCAATACCACTATCAAATATACATACACTATCCATTTTATATATTATATTATATATATAATTTATATTTATATTATATATATACATTACACTATACACTATCAAACCAGTATGTCATGTCCCCTTTAATTGTGGGTGAGAGGAGGGAGAACTAGAATGACTTCATTTCCCAGAATGCATGGCAATGTTTACTTCCTCCTCCGTGAGATACGAGCCACTAAGCTCCCCACACACAACGGACAAGATAGCAGTTCTCATCAAAGCACACACACGCTCACACCAAAGTTCCCCACATGAATCTCACCGTGACAAACCGGGAAAGCCACCAGGACACTAGTTCAGTTTTGCACCTACGGCGAGGTGCGTTAGCCTAGCCATAAGCTAGCGGCAAACATTCAGACACAACGTTCATTCATTCAGCCAGCATCACTAACACCGTGCACTATGCAAATATTATCCGCAGGCTGCATTAGCAGCCAGCAGCCAACATGATACATTACATTGTACATATGTGACACAGCCAAGTTAACATTGCAATCCCTTAATAAAGTCCACTTACCAATGGGCGATGTGATCCTGTCAGTGCTATAGTGAGAAGTGACAGCCCGCCACCATTTGAAAGGCAGCTGCGCGAACTGCGCATGCTCCGTCCCAATCACAAACACCCGTTAACTTATTTAGACCCCTTTACACATCTGATCCTTATATTAAATAAACCAAATGTCTTGTAAATGCTAAGTGTACATGATGAATGTACATTACAAGTGTACATGATGAATGTACATGTAAATGACAAGTGTACATTATAAATGTACATGATAAGTGTACATGGTGAATGTACATGATAAGTGTACATGGTAAGTGTGCATCAAGAGATTCCTTGTTGAATGTTGAAAATAATGTGCTTTTTATTGTTTTCTACAGTGAGGAGGAGGAAGGAGCAGAAGCTCTGCCTTCAACCAGTTCTGTGAGACATGGAAGGAGGGCAGACTTTGTACGCAATATATACAGAATGGAATATTGAGTGTATATACAGTGTGTGTGTGTGTTGTATGAGCAGTGTCTTATATGTACAATGTGTGTGCCATTTATGTGCAGACATGATGAGCAGCCTGCTCCAGTCCGACGCAGGACAACCCAGGCCAGGCCAAGACGTCCAGCCCAGGCAGGAGATCAGGCAGGAGATCAGGCAGGAGATCAGGCAGGAGATCAGACGCCCTGGAAGACCGACAGTGATCCTGATCCAGCCCCTCAGCCCCTCCGGTTCATGCCGTGCAGACCCCCAGGACCGCAGCTAGACCCCCATGCCACGTATACACAGGTAACACCTGTCAAAAGGCGTTACAGTTTGACAGGTGCAATTTTTTTTTGGATACGCCTCAGGCATCCTGCACTCTATATGACTGCACTCTAGTCATATGTGTACTGTATATATGTATATTGAATATCCCACAATTTAATTATTTAATTGTTTTTTACTTTTCTACTGTAAAACCCTTTTTTTTACTTTTTTTTGGAAAAAAAATACTTTTACTGACTTTTTGTAAAAAAAAAAAGCATACTGGTGATAATTTCCAGTTGAGAATCAAAATTTCGTCTATGTTTATTACCTGTGTATGGAGAAAATAATGCTTTGTAAATTGAATTCTGAACTGTTCTCTCTTGTTTATGTAAATATACTACCTGAGGGTGCATATCCACTGTTTTATATCCTTGATTTGATATGTTTGCATTGGTTCATACTAAAAAGAACACATTTTCTCAATCCGATTTTGTGTTTTGTGTTGTACATTATGCAGTATACAGTATATACAGTATTATACAATATGAAAACTAACTGTCAGGTCATATATGTGAGGCTGTGCTGAAAAAAAGATACAAAACATACCATGGTAAAACATTTTAAAACATTTTAAAATGGAAATTATACATTTTAAATCAAAATTAGCCAAAACATTGAAATATCCCAGGACCCAGAAGGCTATTCGACAATACAGTCAATGTTGACGAACTCACCAAAACCGCAGGCTACTTTAACTGCAACGCTTCTTCGGTTTTGCAACTGGGGGAATCTTTCATAACTGTTTGATAACTGGTTTTATCATGCTATTATCTCATTATCCAGCAACGTTATCAGCTCTGTTCAAGTGCGTGTTGAATCTACAGGGATTGTGTCTGCATCTGCGCAGTAGCAAGACTTGCGCGCCGTAAAGCAAAACGTGGCTGTCGCGACATCTACCTCACTCACGTCATCTCACGTCATGACGCAATTAAAGGGCAATGCTGTAATTCAAAGGGACTTGGTACCCAATAATATTAACTACTTATTTTTTTTAAAGCAAAAGTTTTTATTGGTGAAGCAAGTTTACAATTACAAAGTCAGAATTATTCATTCACCCTTTTTTCCCTTTTTTTTGTATAATCTACCCCACCCATCCCACCCCCAAACCCACCCCCAAACCCACCCCACGAATCAACAGGTAGGGTTACATACATAACATGCAACCAGGGCCGGACTGGGGAAATAATTCATACCGGGAGATATAGCGCGAAATATAGCCCCAGTCAGGCCACTTTTTAAGTGGGGGGTCTGGGGGTCCCCCACCAGGAATTTTTTTGTTACAAAGACTTAATTTCCTGCATTCTGGTGAATTTTAGTGCATGTGAATCACAAACTAATGAGCCAACAATTGCTTAGTACAATGTACTGTTATGGACCTCAAATAAAACTGTTGTGGCACTAGCAATGCTACTCTCTCCACCTTCAAAAAGAAAAAAGCAAGAGCACAACATATTTTTCTATTTACTATTATAATACAGTTAACCACTCTCTCCTGTAAGGGCCTTTCCTTTTCTTTGTTTTATCCCTCTCTCCTCCACCCTTTCTCTTTCTTCCACTGTCCATCTTGACATCAACGTTAATTGACTTTCGCTCTACTGTATCTCTCCCGAGTCCCTCACTACCTGGCTCATTGCCTGGCTGTTATTCTGCATCTGAGTGCCATCTGCCATTCCATTCGCCGCCTCCGCTGTCAATCAGTTGTATCGCCTGGTCCCGCCTCCACCAATCACAAGTGGCAGCACGGCTCCATTGTGTGTGTGAGAGAGAGAGTCAGATAGTGAAACTCTGTCGCAGACAGTGAATTCCTGGTTGTTCCCCACCCATCTAGGTTATCTAACTATCGCGCCGCGCCGCCGCCACAACTAGAAACAATGGCCTGACAATTTTTTTTTTTTTTTTTTTTTTTTTTTAAATCCGTGCAGGCCAGGCCACCGGGAAAACTCCCGGTGCTCCCGATGGCCAGTCCGGGCCTGCATGCAACCAGAGAAAAGGTTAAATTACAGACAATAATAACAATTGCTACTTACAGTGATACAATTAAATTAAATTAAATAATACAAAATACAAAAATAACAAAGACAAGTTAAATAATATAATAAAAAAAAAAAAAAAAAAAAAAAAATAATAATAATAATAATAATAATAATAATAATAATAATAATAATAATAATAATAATAATAATAATAATAATAATAATAATAATAATAATAATAATAATAATAATAATAATAATAATAATAATAATAATAATAATAATAATAATAATAATAATAATAATAATAATAATAATAATAATAATAATAATAATAATAATAATAATAAACAAAAGGAAAATAGTCTGAGTCAGATATGGTACATTAATCAATTATAGAGTATCTACATAGTTATCTGGTGGTATTACATAGTACTGTTGGGCCTGGTTAGATGGGAGGATCACTCAAAGAAGGAAGACACTCAGTCAGGAGGGAGAACAGATAGGCTGTTAAAGTAAGAAATGAACGGCTGCCACTTCTTAAAGAATTTTTCGTTAACTCCTCTAAGTGCATACTTAATCTTCTCTAGTTTTAGAAACGAGACCATATCTTTTAGCCAGGCGGAGAAGGGGGGAGGTGTAGACAGTTTCCAGGCTAGGAGTATTCTCCGTCTGGCCAAGAGCGTGGCAAAAACCAACATGTCGGTATCGTTTGGCTTAATAGGGAGAGGCTCAGCCGGTACGCCGAAAATGGCCAACAGTGGACAGGGCTGTATTGTGGTATCTAGTACTATCGAGAGCACATTGAATATCGAGGACCATAATGGTCTAAGCCCCGGGCAGGACCAAAACATGTGAGAGAGATCAGCTTGTGGGCTATTACAGCGGTCACAATTGGGATTGGAGTCTGGGTAGATTTCAGCTAGTCTTGCTTTGCTGTAGTGTACTCTGTGTACCACCTTTAGCTGTATTAGGCTGAGTCTGGCACAAGTGGAGGAGGAATTCACCCTATCCAGTGCTCCCTCCCACCACCCCTCTGTCAGTTCCACCCCCAGCTCTTCCTCCCACCTGGATCTCGTCTTAGCGCTTTTGTCTTTGGTCAAGCACATAGTATTTTGATACATTTCAGATATAAGCCCTTTTTGGTTTGGTGATAGACCCAAGAGTCTCTCCCAATTTGATCGTTGAGGGGGGCTAGGAAATGAGTCAAATTGTGAACGTACAAAATGACGTATCTGAAGATAACGAAATAAATCGGAGCGTGGAAGACCAAATTGGAGACACAAGGAGCTAAAACTGGAGAAAGTGTCACCGTCATATAGATCCTTGAAACTATTTATTCCGAGTCTGTTCCAGCGTGTAAAAGATAAGTCCAGAGTGGAGGGAACAAACAGGTGGTTATTACTAATAGGCCCCAAGACTGATGCTGCACAGAGTTTAAAGTGGCGACGAAACTGTATCCAAATCTTTAGAGTGGACAGAACAACAGGGTTTGAGGAGTGCCGGGAAGGAGAGAGAGGGAAAGAAGAGTAGACCAGAGCTGCCAGGGAGGATGAACGGCACGATTGCGCTTCTAAGCTACACCAGTCAGTTTCTGGGGCTTTCAACCAAAGAATAATTTTATGGATGTTGACAGACCAGTAATAGTGCATGAAATTAGGGAGCGCAAGTCCACCTGACCCCCTAGGTCCTTGTAGGATGGCTTTGCCTATTCTAGGGATCTTTCCCCCCAGATAAAGGCAGATATTGCTTGGTCTATTGTGAGAAAAAAGGATTTGGGTAGAAATAGAGGGAGACATTGAAAGACATACAGGAATTTGGGCAGGATATTCATTTTAACACATTGTACTTTACCGGAGAGTGAGAGGGGCAGGCTGCTCCAACGTTGAAAGTCAGCTTTCATGTTAGTGATTAATGGGGGGAAGTTAGCTTCAAAAATAGAGTTTAAGGTGTGGGTGATTTTTATGCCCAGATATTTAAAGCCCGATTGTGACAGACAAAAGGGAATTGAAGATTGTGTAATTTGTAAGGCTGAGTTGTTAATGGGGAAACATTCACTTTTATGAAAATTTAGCTTATAGCCTGAGAAAGAGCCAAACTGTCTTAACATAGATTTTATGTGAGGGATGGAGGTAATAGGATGCGTCAAATAGAGCAGAAGGTCGTCAGCGTAAAGGGAGACCCTGTGTTCGACTCCGTGACGGGTGATACCACGGAAGTGGGGCGAGGACTTGAGTGCAATGGATAGAGGTTCAGCGGCGATGGCAAACAATAATGGAGACAAAGGACAACCCTGGCGTGTCCCTCTGGAAAGTGGGAAATAAGGGGAATTTATAGAGTTGGTAGTGACACAGGCCAAGGGGGCGGAGTAGAGTAGCCGGACCCATGAAATAAAAGTGTCCCCGAACCCAAATTTCTGCAGAGTCGTGAACAAGTATTCCCACTCCACGCGGTCAAAGGCCTTCTCCGCGTCCAGAGATATAATTACCTCAGGAGGGAGAGAAGGACCTGAAGTGTGTATAATATTCAAGAGTCTGCGAATGTTAGAAAAGGAGTGGCGACCCTTAATGAAGCCAGTCTGGTCCTCAGAAATAATCAGAGGTAAGATGTTCTCCAGACGCCTAGCCATCACATTGGCAATGACCTTTCCATCGTTGTTAATCAGCGAAATTGGGCGATACGATCCACAATCTGTGGGGTCTTTGTCCTTTTTAAGTAGGAGGGAAATGGTTGCTTGTGTGAGTGTATGTGGCAGTGTCCCATTTTTCAGGGACTCGTTAAACATTTCCATCAGAAGCGGGGCGAGTTTGTCACAAAACTTTTTATAAAAACTTGCCTCATAGCCATCTGGACCCGGTGCCTTGCCACTCTGCATAGCATTGATAGCCTCCTTGATCTCCTCAATGTTCAATGGTCTGTCTAAATCCTTAGCCAGCTCCGGGTCTATAGACGGGAATTCTAGGTAATTTAAAAAAGTATCCATAGATATTCTGTCGGGAGGGGGTTCGGATGTGTAGAGAGTGGAGTAAAACACTTCAAAGGCCTTGTTAATGTCTTGGGGTTTCGAGACCATGTTATTAGAGCGATCCCTTATCTGTGAGATCAGCCTGGAGGCTGCTCTGCGCTTGAGCTGATGTGCAAGCAGCCGACTGTTCTTGTCTCCATATTCATACGACAGGCCGCAGGAGTGGAGCAGCAGACCTTCAGCTTTCTTTGTGGATAATAGATCGAATTCAGACTGCAAATCCAGCTTTTTTTTATACAATTCAGGTGAAGGGTCTGCGGCGTACTCACCATCAAGCTGGAGAATAGAATCTGTAAGGTCCTGCAGCCGCTTTCTCTGGGTTTTGTTCGCATGGGCTACATTTATTTACATTAATTTCACCACGCAGAACCACTTTTAAAGTCTCCCACAACAGTGAGTGAGATATTGAATCCGATCTATTGGTGAGTAAGAAGTCATCAATTGACTTTGAAATTTTGTCGCAAAACCCCTTGTCGGAAAGTAGCAAGGTATCAAATCTCCAGGGAGGGCGATCTTTTCTATTCAGAGTAAGGGAGATGTCCATTTGTATAGGCGCATGGTCTGAAATTACAATGGCTAAATAGTCAACTGAGCGGACAGAGTCTAACAGGTTTTTATCAATAAAAAAATAATCTATCCTGGTATAAGAGTATAAGAGTGGTGTACATGTGAAAAAAAAGAGAATGCCTTTAATAGTGGGTTAGCAGATCTCCATGGGTCCACACATCCATTTTCCCTCATAAAGGCTGATAAGGACCTGGACATTTTAGAGAGTGTTGAGGGTCTTAGAGAAGAGCGATCCAAAACCGGGTCCACAACACAGTTCAAATCGCCCCCCAAAATAAGTTGGTGTGTGTTTAAGTTTGGGAGGGAGGAGAGGATCTTGTTCATAAAACCAACGTCATCCCAGTTGGGAGCGTAAATATTGACTAAGAGCACTGGGGTTTGGAATAGAGTGCCCGTTACTATTATATATCTGCCATCCGGGTCAGAGATAACGTTAGAGGATGTGAATTGAACTTTTTTGTTTACCAGTATCGCAACACCTCTTGCCCGAATATTAAAATTGGAGTGAAATACCTGGCTGATCCAAGGCTTGTGTAGTCTAATTTGATCTGCTTTCAATAAGTGAGTTTCTTGCAAAAACATAATATCGGCCTTCAAGTTTCTTAGGTGAGCAAAAACCCTTGAACGTTTGACTGGCCCGTTCATAGATTTGACATTCCACGTGATCAGTCTAACAGAGTTGTCCCTCCTATTATTAGATGAAGTCATGATTCAGTTCAAGATTTGAGTGGTCTGCTTGTCCCATATACAGGCCCCCTGTACAGGGGCATTGTAGACTCATAAAGTGATAAAGAAAAAAACAAATAACAAATAAGTAACTATAAACATATGTATGTGTAACCACAACATCTGCAAAAACAGCAATAACAACAGAAAGTACCGACCTTTCCCGGACCGCATCCGGTGTAAGCAACCCCCAAAATAATCCCCTCTCCATTCCCATCCTAGGTTCCCTTCTCTTTTTTTTCCCCACATCTAGAGAACCGCAGGTAATCGCTACTAAACTTCCAGTGCATCTACAGACCTTAACCTAGCTTAGAATCTAACCTTGAACCTAACCTAGAAGCTAGAAACTAACCTAACCTAGAAGCTAAAACCTAACCTAGAAGCTAACCTAACCTAGAAGCTAGAACCTAGCCTAACCTAAAACCTAACCTAGAAGCTAGAACCTAGCCTAACCTAAAACCTAACCTAGAAGCTAGAACCTAGCCTAGAAGCTAAAACCTAACCTAACCTAGAACGTGAGCGTGAGCTCCCAATTTATGAGTGTAGAGAAAGGGGGGAAAAAAGTATACATCAAAGAGCATTTCGCTGTGACAAACGACACATTATAGAAATAGAAATAACTGAAAGATACTGAACTTGAATAACAACTCAAGATTTGTCGAGCAAAGAAAAGAGTAGGGGGAGCACCAACCAGTAGGCTGGTGTGTTAACGTCATTCAGTCCAAGCCAGCTGTTGTAGAATTACATTATAGAAATAGAAATAACTGAAAGATACTGAACTTGAATAACAACTCGAGATTTGTCGAGCAAAGAAAAGAGTAGGGGACGCGCCAACCAGTGGGCTGGTGTGTTAACGTCATTCAGTCCAAGCCAGCTGTTGTAGAATTACATTATAGAAATAGAAATAACTGAAAGATACTGAACTTGAATAACAACTCGAGATTTGTCGAGCAAAGAAAAGAAAAGAGTAGGGGACGCGCCAACCAGTAGGCTGGTGTGTTAACGTCATTCAGTCCAAGCCAGCTGTTGTAGAATTACATTATAGAAATAGAAATAACTGAAAGATACTGAACTTGAATAACAACTTGAGATTTGTCGAGCAAAGAAAAGAAAAGAGTAGGGGACGCGCCAACCAGTAGGCTGGTGTGTTAACGTCATTCAGTCCAAGCCAGCTGTTGTAGAATTACATTATAAAAATAGAAATAACTGAAAGATACTGAACTTGAATAACAACTCGAGATTTGTCAAGCAAAGAAAAGAAAAGAGTAGGGGACGCGCCAACCAGTAGGCTGGTGTATTAACGTCATTCAGTCCAAGCCAGCTGTTAGCCAGCCTACGTTAAATCTGGTGTGTAAATAAACAAACCCCGACCGTTGTGTAGTTACCTCAGTCATGCCAATGAGCGTTGTAGAATGTCTGAGCAGCTGCGGGAGAGTCAAAGTACAACGTTTGGTCTTCGAAGTCCACGCGGAGGCGAGCTGGGTACAGCATTCCAAAACAAATGTTTTTCTTGTACAGTCGGGCTTTCACGTCGTTGTAAGCCGCGCGCTTTCGGGACAGTTCGACGCTGAAGTCAGGGTAGAATGAGATCTTGTGGCCACGGTATCGCAGATCCTCCCTTCTCTTCCCAAAAACACGCTCCTTGTCCTGGTAGTTGTGGAAAAGTACGATGAACGCTCTGGGTCTGGGGTTGGTTCCTCCGGCTTTATTTTCTTTCCCCAGCCTGTGGGCGTGAGACAGTATGAGCGGCGTGGGGAAAAGATTAGCCCCACAAATCTCCGAAAACAATTCGGTCATGAATTGGATTGGATCCGAGCCTTCCATTTTTTCAGGGATGCCGATCACTCTCAGGTTGGCTCTGCGCGAGCGGTTTTCAAGATCATCCAACTTGTCGGCCAGCCGAGCGTTCTCCGTTTTGAGTTGAGCATATGCGCCTTCCATCTCGATTCGACGGAGGAGATCCGTTGTCCGTGTATATCCAGCGTGGATTTTATTACCTCCAGGGTCCTATTCACCGGTGTGAGAGCTGAGTTTAGCAGCGAGGTGACCACTGCCGTTGTGTCGGTGAGTATGGCAGTACGGAGGTTCTCCAAGTCGCTGGGCAAGGCTGGCGTCGCTTTGGCTGGGGAAACAGGCATGTCAATAGCCCCACTAGCAGTTGCCTTCGACATTTCTCTTTTATCAATTCTTTTTGCTCTTCCCGTCATGTTGTGAAACGTAGTGCAGTATTCGTCTCTTAGTTTAGATGGTGCATTGTAGCATGTCGCTTGTCAAATAAATAAATAGTTTGCAAGTTGTGCGGGAGCCACTCTAAACACGTCTATCCCGTCGCCATGCTAAACCGGAAGTCCTCCATATTAACTACTTATGTTCCTACATAATAGCCTTAACTATTTATGTTCTTATTCAATGACATTAACTATTTATGTTCTTATAACTTAAATAGTTATGAATCTGAAACCTGGGTTACATCCTCCCCTTCTATCCTAATGCACGTCCCTGTGCATATTATCCCAGGACTACATTATCACAATCCTATGGGGTTCTGGGGAGTCGGAGTCATCTAAAGAGTCTGCGATTACTGAGCTTAGACTCTGGAATAGTGACTGGATTATTGTTACTAGTGGGTTTCCTAGTCTGGGATAAGTCAGGACTTTTGGAGGTTCTCTACTGTATGTCTTGTCGACCTTTTGGGGGTTCATCTCTGACATCTCTTTCCTCTTCTCTTTCCACATTGTCTTGGACATTCTCCTGTCCATCTCTGACATCTCTTTCCTCTTCTCTTTCCACATTGTCTTGGACATTCTCCTGTCCATCTGGTTCGGTTTCTGGTTCATTCATGTTAGTATTGTTCTCCTCTGAACGCATAACTGGTAAGGTCTTTTCAGGTAGGTTGTTCTCTTCCTGATCCATGTCAGGTAAGTAATTTTCCCGATCCGCTGTATCTGGGTCAGGTAAACTGCCTTCAGTAGGTCTCACTGCGGATGGGATAGTCTTGTTCAGTGTCGTCGGGTCATCAGTTGTCCCTGGAGCTCCCTCAGGAAGAATGACTGCGTCTGAGGGGTCTTGCTCGACAGTGGGCACGGGAAAGGGTTGTGTTTCCACCACTAGACCTCCATGGCCATAGTGATAAGTGAGATCAAGATAGTCATCATCTGGGTCTTCTCCTTCTGATTCATTCTAGCTTTCTTCTCTTGGGCTCTGTCGAGTTCTTGGTCGCTTAGGTTTGTCTTTTACAGTAGGTCCATCTTCCTCAGGGGTAGAGGAAGGAATCCGCAAGGTAGCAGTAAGTCTCGGTGGAGCGTTCGTAGTGGACCATCTCTGGTTTCAGGTCTCACTACATAGACTGGGACATTTCCAGTTTGTTTCACTACAATGTAGATATCTGCTTCCCACCGGTCTGCTAGCTTGTGCTTGCCTCTGATGCGTACGTAGGGTAGACTCAACAACTCGTTTGTGGAATCTTGCTTTGTTACGGTCCGCCGTCTTCTTTGCATTTTCTGTAGCTACTCTGTAACTTGCTTCAAGGTGGGATCTCAGACTGCGGACGTACTGCGAGTGTGAGCCTGGCTGGTAGTTGACAGGTAAGTTGAAGGCTATGTCCACAGGCAACCTTGGCTGTCGCCCGAACATCAGCTCATACGGGGTGAATCCAGTAGTGTCGTTCTTAGTACACAGTTGTAGGCGTGTACTAGAGGTTTGACGTAGTCTCGCCAATGGCTTTTCTTCTGATTCTCCAGGGTGCCCAGCATATTAAGCAGGGTCCTGTTGAAGCGTTCAACTGGGTTTCCCCTTGGATGGTACGGGGTAGTTCGTATCTTTTTGATGCCAGCTAGCTCACACAGCTCTCTAATTGTGCGGGACTGGAAATCCGCACCTTGGTCGCTGTGGAGTTTCTCCGGGATACCGTAGTGGACAATGAAGTGGTCCCATAGGCATTTAGCGACTGTCCGCGCTTTTTGATTTGCGGTAGGGATCGCTATTGCGTATTTCGTAAAGTGGTCCGTAATGACCAAGATGTCTTTTGTGGTTCTAAGCTGAGAAAGTCCATGCACAGCAACTCGAGTGGTCGTGTGGCTGTGATGTTCACCAACGGGGCAGCTTTCTCTTGTGGAACTTTACGCCGTACACATTGATTGCAGGACCTGATCTTTGTTTCTACTTCAGCTGACATTTTGGGCCAATAGAATCGCTTTCGGACGAGGTCTAGGGTTCGGCCCACGCCCATGTGGCCCATGTCATCGTGAAGGCTCTTTAAGACCATAGGTCTCAGGTCTTCAGGCAGCACAAGTTAATGATGGGTCTGTGCGCCTTCTTGTCTCTTCCGGTACAGGACTCCGTCCAATACTTCTAACCGGTTCCACTCTCTTAGTAGAAGGTAAAGTTCGGGGATTTCCTTTCTGAGTGTCGGTGGACGTTTCTCCCCTGACTCCACAAGCTGTAGTACTTGATGGATACAGGTGTCGGCTCTTTGCTTTTCTCTCATTTTGGCTGGAGTTATCAGCGGAACGACGGGTAAGCCACCCAGCTGATCTTCTCCTTGGAAGCTGTCTGGGATTGCACTTGGGTGGAGGGCAAGTGATACCACCGATGCAATGCTGGATGGTGTCTCCTTAGAGCCGTTGTCGATCACTTCGCGAACTAAGTGTCTTTCGCAGATGGCTCTAATGATGTCTTCACTCATGTTTGCGTGCTCTGGTTCAGGGAGGTGTCTTTTCGCAAACTGTTGTATTCTTTCCATCTCTTTTCTCGATATTGGGTCATCAGCTGGTCTGCTGTGTGGTCGTCTGGACAGCCCATCAGCATCTTGATTCTGTTTTCCAGCTCTGTATTGCAGCTGGAAATCAAAGGTTGATAGATCGGATAACCATCTGTAGCTTGCGGCATCAAGCTTAGCAGTGGTAAGGACATATGTCAGTGGGTTGCTATCAGTGACAGCGAGAAATGGTCTTCCGTAGAGGTAATCCTGGAATTTCTCAGTTACCGACCATTTTAAGGCAAGGAACTCCAATTTATGGGCAGGATACCTGGTTTCACATCTTGACAATCCGCGGCTTGCATAAGCGATGACACGCTTCTGTCCTTGCTGCTCCTGGTAGAGGGCGGCGCAGAGACCTAGTGTGCTTGCATCTGTGTGCAATATGTAGGACTGTTCGGGGTCGGCGAAACCGAGAACAGGGGCAGTTGTCAGCTTTTCTATGATAGCGTCGAAAGCTGTCTGGCAAGCGGGGGTCCATCTGTCATTGAAGGGATCTTTAGGGTCGTAATACTTCTGTGTTCACTGTAGCTTTTCCGTGCTTCTTCGTTGGAGGGTATCCGGCAGTAAGTGCGTTGAGGGGTTTCACTATCTTTGAATAGTCTTTGACGAATCTACGGTAGTAACCGCAGAATCCTATAAATGCTCTCAGTTCTTTGTTTGGTTGGCTTTGGCCAGGTTTTGAGTGCAGTTGTCTTTTCTGGGTCCGTTTCGACTCCTTTCTCAGACACTATGTGGCCTAGATACCTTACGGAGGTCTGGAAGAATTTGCACTTTTCGGGTGATAGTTTTAGCCCACTCTTTCAGATGGCTCAAGACTCGCATGAGTCTCTCCTCGTGTTCCTCTAGCGTTGAAGAGAAAACGATCAGATCGTCCAGGAAAACGGACGAATGCTTGGGGCATTTGTTATTCCTTGAGGCATCCTATTGAACTCAAAGAATCCCAGCGGGCATACAAATGCTGTCTTGTGCTTGTCCTTTTCTTCCATTTCGATCTGGTAAAAACCAGATTTGAGATCTAGCACTGAGAACCATTTGGATCCAGTCAGTGCTGAAAAGGAATCCTCCAGGTTGGGCAGGGCGTACGAGTCCTTTACTGTTTGGAGGTTCAGTTTCCTGTAGTCTATGCATAGTCTGACATCGCCGTTCTTCTTCCTGACGACTACAATTGGCAACGAGAAGGGTGATTCAGATTCTCGGATGACTTCAGTGTCGAGGAGCTGTTGAATGTGGTTACGCGCAGCTTCTATATCTTGAGGGTGTATAGGTCTCGCTCGATGTTTGAATGGCGTCTTGTCATTGAGATTTATGTGATGCTTTATCTTGTCAGTGCATCCGAAGTCGAGATTGTGGTGTGCGAAAACTTCTTGCATGGAGTTCAGTCATTCAGTTATCCTCTCTTTCCACTCTTGGGGTACTGGAGAGTCTCCAAAGTCAAACTTGAGCTTTGATTTTTGGTTAGGGTCTGTCGGTAGTTCTGCGTCAAGTGTCTTGAGGGACTGGACACTCATGACTGCATGTATCTCGGCTATCACAACCTTCGGGGACAGGGTGATATCGTGGTCGGACTCGTTCTTGAGGATGACTGTATACAATGTGGCAGTTTTCGTGGTAGCTCTGCTACGCCATCTGATACCAGTATTCCACCTGGCAAGGCCGTTGACCTTGGGGACTCTATCATCACCCATCTTCCTGCGTTGGTTGCTCTGCAACTCACTAATCCCTTGAGGACTTTGGTCTGACCTGGAGCGATAGTTTCAGGGTCTTTGCTATGTAGTTTCACTTCGCCCATGCTGGAATCCGCAGACTGTTTATGTCTGGCTCCAAGGGTATTCAAGACTACCTTGTAGCCGTATGGCAGGGATTGGTAGTTCCGAGATGTGGTGTCTGCGTACTGCTTGTACAGGATATCTAGGGCGTTTGTGCCTATCAGCGCTAATGACAGAGAGGAGCGCATATCAGGCACAATCAGCGCTAGGGTGGGCGCTTCGATGTCTACTCCGAACATGCTCTTGGGAAACTTGATTGTAGTCTCGACGTAGCCGAGGTAGGGAATTTCCTGACCGTTGGCTCCTTCCACTTCAAGCAGGTTGTATAAGGAGTGGATGGGTAGATGAGACATGTTCTCTTGATAGAAGGAATTCGGGATCGTTGTCACTTGGGAGCCTGTATCGAGTAAGCAGCTGCACTCTTTACCTTCTATGGTTACTTGTGCAGTGCATTTAGCTCCAACCAGTCCTTTTGGTAGGGCTACTTCTTTGGTATGGGAGGCCGAGCACATATTGGAGCCACGCCACGTCTCTCTCGTGACTCAGTTTCCGCCTGTCCCTCAGCAGAAACTGTCTTTAGTTTAAATCAGGCTTGGAGGCTTTGTTTTCAGCGTTCCATGCATGCTGTTTCTCCTCTAGTAATTTCTTTTTCGAGACCACCAGAGAGGGGTTTGGTTCACTCTCGCAGTGGGGTCTTATGTGTCCATCTTCTCCACATCTGAAGCAATACCAGGGTCTTGGTCTATTGCTTGTGTAGTTCTTTGGGTTTGGAGTCTCTGACTTTTGGGACTTGGAAGTACCTCTGTCAGTCGTCGGCTTTGGTTTAACTGATGCCGGGGCTTCTTGCTTGGGAGCTGGCCTCGCTTGTCTTCTCTTGTTGTCGTTCGATATTCTTGTGAGCTGTGTCTGTAGGTCTGCAACTAGAGCCTTTAAACTTTGGACTTCGGAGCTGGTGTCCGGAATCGGCTGTGAAGTGCATTCCTCTTCGCATTGGTTCCAGATGCCCTGGTAGTTACTCGATACCCTTGGCTTTGAAACGTTGAGGTACTGTCTCATGCGGCATTCTTTGGAAGAGCGCTTGTCTTCTGCTGTGCGGAGTAACAGGAGGAACTCTGCAAAGGTAGGTGGGTTTCTCTTCCTCTGTTCTAGCTGCAGCTCGGTTATCATGGTGTTGTCCCAGCAGCCTCTGATGAATTGTCTTAGAAGTTGCTGATCAAGGTCGGTTGCAGCTACTCCTCTTCTGTAGGTGGTGTTCAGCATCACCTGTAGTCGTGGAAGGTAAGCTGAAGGTTTCTCTCCATTGTTTTGCATTGTATGGAGGAACTTTGCAAAAAGGTCATCTCCATCTTCGACGGTTCCGAAGGCGGAGTCGAGGATCTCCAGGTACATTCCTGGGGGACATTCAGGTGTCAGGTGTCTTATGATGTCAATGGCGGGTGCCATGAGTTTCCGGGACTTGTGTAGATCAGACAATTTTGTGTCTTTGAGAAGAAGCCCCACATTGGAACGCCATGTCTCGTAGTCTACTTCTCTGTCGGGCCGAGGTCTTTGCCCAGAGAAGAGTCTGAGTCTCAGTGATGCTTGGCTGTGCATGGCTGAGTCTTCGCTTCGCACTACGTACTCCACAATCATCTTTTGCACCTCCGGTGGGTTGACATCGGAGAGTCTCAGAGCAGGTTGTGCATTCTCTTGAGAGCGCGCTGGTGAAGGAGACCGGCTGTGCTCTTGTCGGACTTGCTGCCCTGGGATTGTTCTGGGTGAGGGGCTAGCTTGTGTTGCAGCCTCTGGAACATGTTGGTCTGCCATTTCGAATAATTCCCCACCTGCTTCTTCGTCGAATAATTCCCCACCTGTTTCTTCGTCAGTTTGGGGTTCAGGATCGTTCAGGGTGAGGCCGTCGCCGATGGTGGAGAGTTCTCTCCTGAGGACTTCCGCGAGGTCTTCGCCACTCAGTTTCGCTATCTCTTTTAGGTCTGAGAGATAAGTCTGTGTAGCCGTCTTGCTGACTACAGGTCCATATATACGCTGGCTAAGTCTCTAATGAGGTAACTAGCGTTGGCCGTGTTTAGTCGGTAATTGGAAAGTGCTTGCACGGCTTCGCTACTTTCGTATTCTATAATAACGGCACGGTGGTGTAGTGGTTAACACTGTCGCCTCACAGCAAGAAGGTCCAGGGTTCGATTCCCGCTTGGGGCCAGGTTTCCATGATGCCAGGTACCCAGGTGGGGTATCTCCCAGGCCTTTCTGTGTGGAGTTTGGATGTTCTCCCTGTGCTCGCAAGGGTTTCCTCCCCGATAAGATAAACCCAATGGAAAAACATGCACAACAGATCGCTAACGCTGTGGCCTTGACGAAGACGGACAGGAGCACTTGGATTGGTCCCCGGGGCGCGGCTCACGTTGACGCCCTATCTGCTCCCGGCTGCCCATGGGAGGAAGGACAACGGGATGGGAAAAGTGCAGAGAGACATTTCATCGGCGACTCAGTGCATGTGTGTGTTCCTGTGGGTCGCCCATCTCCCGTGTGTGTTAAACTGCATGACAAATAAAATACTTCTAGTCTAACAATTATTATTATTATAACACGTGGTTCTGGCTCTGACTCGGAAGGGTCTACGAGGAGCTTTCTCCGAATGGAGCCGTGTTTCACCAGAAAGTCATTCAGTTCATCGTCAGTGGTAATATCGGTTATACCCCTGACTATGACCGAATTAGGGATTTTCACGCTGCTAGTTTGATCTACGTCCATCGCTACACGCTATTTAAGTTTCTGACTTAAAGACTGGTCCTCTTAATTGTGATATACTCCTCCTGGCTGGCTCGCCAAATTTATGTAGCACTTGTGTCACCTACTTGTAACAGCTGTTCGCCACAGGCACAGTTCTAGGTACGAAACGAGGAGAGGAGTAATGTGCACAATTAAAAAATAGTGAACTAGAGACAGAATTATAACAATAACCGGTTTATTAATTAAATGCGCGCTAGCTAGACATACAGACATACAGATGTAAACGGTAGTGGTGAAGTATCCCTTTTAGGTTCTTTCAATAACCTCTCCTTTAATTAAGGAGGGTTAGTTCGATATCAAGTCCTAGATTGATTAGATCAACACATTAGGTTTGGTTCAGACGTCTCTGAGGTTATCTCTAGCTAAAAGCTAGGTTCAAGGTTGGATATTGGATGTATCCTTTTATCATCAGTAAACTCTATTTCAGTTTATCATTTCAATGGGTAAATGTTTAAACTTATTAATTTAAACCTTTAAATGTGCAGGGAACGCAAATACCTTACTAGGTGAAATGCTCCTTTAAACTCTTCCTTTGAAGGTGTAACACAACAAAAGTACCAAATGGAATATTCTAGGTTATGGGAATGCAAATACCTTATTAGGTGAAATTACCCTTTAAACCTTCTTTCTTTACAGGAGAACCATCAGTGATTCAACTATAATCAATGTCATCGATGGGATTCAAGTATCTTATTGGGTGTAATTACCCTTTAACTCGTCCTCTTTACAAGAGAACATCAGTAGATCAGGTATCTTACTGGGCGTATTTACCCTTTAAGTCTCCCTTCTTATAGGAGAATATCAATAGTTGAAGTAGCTTATCAGTGGTTCAAGTATCTTACTGGGTGTAATTACCCTATAAGTCTCCCTTCCTATAGGAGAATATCAATACCCATATATCAAATTAAATCAAATACAAAATACAATATCAAAGTAACAAAAGGTGAACAGGGTCGAAGCCCTTGGAATGTCCTTGTGTTCAGGTCAGTTCAATCCGTGGAAGTTCTTATGATTCAAGTTCAGTCAGTTCAACGCTACCGGACTGTTGAGGTAACAGGAGTTGGGCAACAGGGGTATTCGAATCAGGCTGGCATTAGCCTTGAGCTATATCAGAGGTTCAGTGGGTTGGCTCGCCATCTTGCATCGTCCGGCACACTGCCTCGTCCCCTCGTGGGCACACGTGGTGATGGGTGGTCTGGACTCCTGGAACTGTTCCCAGGGTGGAACGGGGTGCTAGAAAAACCTGGCCTGCTTGTGAGCAGTCATTCAGAAAATAAAAGCTATTTACCATCTTTTATCGCTTCATCATCTTCATTGCTTTCAGAATGGATAATCAAGCAGGCTACTTTTAGCTATGCTAAGCTAAAATAGGCTGTCTCATCCCAGCACGTGGGATCATATGCCACATGCTAATTTAGGCTAAAGTGCGCTAGCATGTGGAACATTCCCCACTCATATAAAACTCTCAAAAACATTCAAAATGTATATAGACCATGTTCTTATCGTACATAATACCATCAATATCAATATATCATATTGATATTAATATCAATACAATTATAAGTACTGAAATGGTTCCTTCCTAGTTTCCATTTAAGAATGAGCTATGTTGTTTAGCTTGTAGCATTATTAGCTTGTAGCATGGAGCTAACCATTTTAAGCTATTCGACAATACAGTCAATGTTGACGAACTCACCAAAACCGCAGGCTACTTTAACTGCAACGCTTCTTCGGTTTTGCAACTGGGGGAATCTTTTATAACTGTTTGATAACTGGTTTTATCATGCTATTATCTCGTTATCCAGCAACGTTATCAGCTCTGTTCAAGTGCGTGTTGAATCTACAGGGATGTCTGCATCTGCGCAGTAGCAAGACTCGCACGCCGTAAAGCAAAACGTGGCTGTCGCGACATCTACCTCACTCACGTCATCTCATGTCATGACGCAATTAAAGGGCAATGCTGTAATTCAAAGGGACTTGGTACCCAATAATATTAACTACTTATGTTCCTACATAATAGCCTTAACTATTTATGTTCTTATTCAATGGCATTAACTATTTATGTTCTTATAACTTAAATAGTTATGAATCTGAAACCTGGGTTACACTTGCTCTACTTATTTCACACATCTCTTTCACTGTACCTACTTTGTCCGCCAAAACACGGGTCATTGTCATGTTTTTGTTGTGGCCTAACAGCCCTGGGACCATGACGGAAATAAGGGTCTTACTCTCTCATGTTATCCTTGGGATCCTTGTTGTGTGTTTTTAATCCATCAATAAATAAATAAATTAATAAAAAAGAAATCACCTCTCCATCTCTCAGTATGTCACTCTCAGACAGGAGTGACAAAAACGTGTTCAGTGTTCTCAATGCCTGAGGACATTAGTTTCCAGTCATTTCCAGGAACTATTTCTTTCAGGACTTGTATCAGTGCCCGGAATCAGCTAATCTGCTTGGTCTGGTACAACAAGAGCAGGTACTATTAAAGGAGCTCCCGTCTGATACGGAGCTACTGAGAAATGTGAGCCCGTAGATGGACCTGGCTGACGCGCCGTTATTGTTTGGTCTGATACCAAATAATGGCTGTGTATCAGTGTTCCAATGATAAGATGCAGGCAACTCTTCTTGCAAAATGGTATTTATTTTGCTTCACTGTGCAAACAGGATATCTTGGGTTGGGCTCCATAAACCGATCAATAATAATTAATACAATAACTAATTTGTAGGGATGTCCGATATTATCGGCCTAGCGATATTATCGGCCGATATCGGCATTAAAATGTGATAACGGAAAATATCGGTATCGGTTTTCAAAAAAAATAAAATACATTTTTTTATTTATTTTTTTTACATTTCTATAACCTTTATTTAACCAGGTAAGCAAGTAAGAACAAATTCTGATTTTATTTATTGTCAAAAGTATGCATAATGTTGTGTTAATTCCACAACAAGAGATATGTAATGTTAATTACCTGAAATTATTCAGTTTTTTGGGGGGGGAAGCCCTGCATATACCGGTATCGGTCGATATCGGTTGATATCGGTATCGGAAATTAAGAGTTGGACAATATCGGTATATCGGTATCGGTAAAAAAGCCAATATCGAGCATCCCTACTAATTTGCATACAAACATTTCACCCTGTGGCGTGTTCATACAGCGGTAACCTGCAACCTGCGACCTACGACCTGCGGTCAAAAACCATTGCCCTTTCCGGGTCAAACTCCTACCTCCTACAGTGTACCTGGCGCTTATATAAACAGAAACGCCACCCCATGGTCATATAAATCCATTACACATCCATTTGGCCCTTACAGGTACGATCATCTTACATTCGTAAACTGTGCTTTCCAGGTCGTACATGCCCTCAGGTGTAACCATGTTTCCTCCAATAATGACACAATAATGACGACACTATCAGTCTTCTCAGGTTGGAGATACGTTTCAAAATGTTAGCTTCAGCTGCCTCGCTTATGGTGCAAGCCATTGATCCACTATCCATAGATCCACCGTCTATCATTGCTTTGAGTGTGGGACCATTTTCAATGTGGACAGGTTCATCGAATAAATGAACAATCTTTGGCACGTTTTCGGCACGTTTTGATAGATGAGCACTGATGATACAATGAATGGCTGCATTTATATAGCGCTTTTATCCAAAGCCCTTTACAATTTGTTCTTCACATTTTACCTATTCACTCACACATCGACGGCGGAGGCAACCATGCAAGGTGCCAACCTGCTCATCAGGAGAAATGAGGGGTTAAGTCTCTTGCTCAGGGACACTTCGACACGCTGCCCGGGAGAAGCGGGAATCGAACCAGGAACCTCTGGATTACCAGACGACTGCTCTACCTCCTGAGCCACTGTCGCCCCGCCCCAATGACTCACGATCTTCATCACTATCAGTGGTGGTGGGAGGCTTGGTCTCTACATCCGCAGGGTCTTTCCTTTACGCACAAACGATTCAAACTCCCTGCTGTCTAGAAGAAGAGACGTTCATCCTCTCCGGACAGTGGCACCTGGCGTGTTCAAGCGAGTGGCGTTGGAAACACGGCTTGTTTTCCCAGCAGTAAGAAGGACCAGTGTGAGACGGAGCTTCCCATGCAGAGCATGGTGGTTCATTCAGACCTTCAGTTGCCCCCTTACCTGCATGAGCTGCTGCGCTAAAGAAAAGTAAGACGGGGCTCCAGGGCCGGACTGAGGAAATAATTCATACCGGGAGATATAGTGCGAAATATAGCCCCAGTCAGACCACTTTTTAAGCGGGGGGTCTGGGGGTCCCCCACCAGGATTTTTTTTGTTACAAAGACTTAATTTCCTGCATTCTGGTGAATTTTAGTGCATGTGAATCACAAACTAATGAGCCAACAATTGCTTAGTACAATGTACTGTTATGAACCTCAAATAAAACTCTCTCCACCTTCAAAAAGAAAAAAGCAAGAGCACAACATATTTTTCTCTTTACTATTATAATACAGTTAACCACTCTCTCCACCTATTCAAACAGAGCAAGATCACAATACCATATTCACTTTACTGATGCACTACCCATCAACAGTTAAAATAGCCCTTTACACAAACATTAAATAACAGACCTTTCATTACAATACTATAATAACAGTAGCCACTGCCAGAATAGGGACACATGTATCGCGTGTGGTGAGCACACGCATGCATGCACATTGCACAACGAAGACAGAAGATTGCGTTGTCTCAATCATTTTAACTATAAAATTAGCTCAAAGTATGAGCTCACTGACTGAAATTTCCGACAAAAAGCATCAATTGTCAAATAATATTGATCACATTAACTAGACTAGATGTTTTTGAGGAAATTAGAAAGGGAACAACAACTTAACCCTTGTGTCTGATCAGATTCTTATTTTTTGATAACTTTAAGTTTGCAGTGATTATGTTTCTAGCCAATATATGTGGCAAAGGTGTGTAATCTTTGAATTATCTTGGAATTATTTTGACTTTCTCTTTCATAAATTGTTTATTCAATTTCAGCCCGATCATAACCACCACATGTTGTTTTTTGTAATGTCAGATTTAACAACTCCTTTCAGAAAAGTGGGAGTATTTCATTTTTAATCTGAAGTTGAATAAAATATTTATGGAAAAGAAAGTGGGAAATTATTTCAACATATAATCTTTTTATGGCATTTTTCAATTTAGTCCCCTAATATGGTAAGAGTATAACACTTTAGTTTTCAGACACAAGGGTTAAATGATTTCAAGTTTCAAGTTCAAGTTTCTTTAATAGTTGTCATACAGAAGTACAGAATACTTTTATACAAAATGCTTCTTACTGTTACGCTCCAGAGACTGTGTTAGACAAGATAAGTATGAAATAAAATAGTATAGCATGTAAAATAGAAGTAAAAATAGAGGTCACAGTGTTCAGTATAGACATATGTACAATGTTCGATGCAGAATAGAAGTAACTGAGTTACCATACAATATACAATATACTATGCAATGTACTAATATACAATACTATATAGTGCAGAGCAGAAATGGGATGAGGTACAATTTAGGTACAATTTACAGTAAGGTGTACGAGTTGTAGTGCAAATCCTTTACCAATAAATATAAAGTGTAAAGTGTGTTTAGGTGTTCTAAAGTGTGTATGGGTGCTGCAGTGAGTTGTTTGTTTAAAGTGAGTGTGTGCGTGTGGATGTGTGTGCTGTGTACATTTGATGGTTGTTGCATAGTGTTTATTGTTCGTTGAGCAGCCTGATGGCCTGGGGATAGAAGCTTCTTCTGAGTCTTTCTGTGCTCGCCTTAAGACTCCGGTATCGCTTGCCTGACCGCAGCAGTTCAAAGAGGCAGTTGTTCGGGTGGCTGGAGTCCTTGATGATTCTCTTAGCCTTCCCCCTGCACCACTTGTTGTAAATGTTCTGGAGGGTGGGAAGCCCCCCTCCAATTGTGCGTTCGGCTGAACGTGTCGCTCTTTGTAGTCTGCTACGGTCTTGTGCAGTGCTATTCCCAAACCAGGAGGTGATGTTGCCAGTCAGGATGCTCTCGATTGTACATGAGTAGAAGTTCCTAAGGATCTTCTGACTGACTTGGAACTTCCTTAGGCGCCTGAGGAAGTAGAGGCGTTGTCGTGCCTTCTTCACAACACTGTCAATGTGTGTGGTCCATGTCAAGTCCTCGGATATGTGGGCTCCGAGGTACTTGAAACTGTTCACTCTCTCAACCTGTGCCCCGTCGATGCTGAGGGGGCTGTAGTCCCTGACCCCCGACCTCCTGAAGTCCACAATCATCTCTTTTGTTTTGCTGACGTTCAGGGAGAGGCAGTTCTCCTGACACCACTGTGACAGATTCTCTACCTTTTCCAGGTAGGCCCTCTCGTCGTTGGCAGAGATCAGGCCCACACTACTGTGTCATTAGCAAATTTGATGATTGTGTTGTTGTTCCGCTGTGCCACGCAGTCATGTGTGTACAGGGAGTAGAGGAGGGGGCTCAGAACACAGCCCTGGGGGGCCCCTATGTTGAGCGTGATGGATGAGGAGGTGCAGTTGCCTGCTCTTACCACCTGGGGTCTGCCCGTCAGGAAGTCCAAGACCCACTGGCAGAGGTCATAGTTCAAGCCCAGGTCCCTGAGCTTGGCTATGAGTTTGGAGGGGACTATGGTATTGAATGCTGAGCTGTAGTCAATGAACAGCATTCTCACATAGTTCCCCTGCCTCTTGTCCAGGTGTGATGCTGCTGTGTGCAGCACATGGGCTATGGCATCCTCCGTGGATCTGTTAGGGCGGTATGCAAATTGCAGGGGGTCCAGGTTGATGGGGAGGGAGGAACAGATGTAGCCCTTCACTAGCTTCTCAAAGCACTTCATGGCTATGGAGGTGAGGGCTACAGGGCGGTAGTCGTTGAGGCAAGCGGGCGTAGATTTTTTGGGTACAGGGATGATGGTGGACTTCTTCAGACAGGTGGGGATGACAGCCTGTTCTAAGGACAGGTTAAAGATGTCAGTGAATACCGGGGCCAGTTGGTCGGCACAGACTTTTAGGACGCGGCCGGGGATGCCGTCCGGTCCTGCTGCCTTCCTGATATTCACTTTTTTAAAGGTCCGCCTCACCTCATGCTCTGTTACCCTGAACACTGAGTCTCCATTGGCAGACCCCCCCCCCCCCCCATTGCCGTGGCTTGTAGGCTGGTGTTGTTATTCACAGCCTCAAACCTCGCATAGAAGGTATTGAGATCATTTGCTAGTTCAACTTTATCCCTGTAACGCCGTTTTGCCTCTATTGCTGCTCTCCTGACGTTGTATCTTGCCGTCTTGTGTTCTTCCATGTTGCCTGTCACCAGCCCGGTGTTGTAGGCTGAGGTGCGCACTTTCAGAGCCTCACGGACGGATTTATCTACCCAAGGCTTTTGATTTGGGTAGATTCTAATTGTGGTAGAGGGGATTGTTTCTTCTACCAGAGTACAGACAAAGTCAAGCACCGTTTCAGTGTATTCGTTAATATTGGCTGTGTTATCACGGAATACACTCCAGTCTGTGCATTCAAGTGCAGCTTGGAGTGTCTCCTCTGACGTCACAGTCCAACGCTTAACCTCTCGCGATACTACCGGCGTTCGCTTGAGACTTTGTTTATACTTTGGCAAAAGAAAGATGGCGGCGTGGTCCGATTTACCGAATGGACTAAGAGCCTGTGACTTGTACCCATTCTTAAATTGCGAGTATACTTGGTCTAATATGTTCTCGCCTCTGGTGGGACAGGTCACATGCTGATAGAAATTCGGCAACACCTTTTTAAGACGATTTATTTGTTTCTTGGCAGATTTAACATTGGGCTTTTGACAGGGGAGATGATGCATTGCATGGTAACGTTAGCTAGCTAACATCCACATGTTTATTTGTGTCACTGACTAACCTGCTGGTTCCTTGACCTTGGTGCAAGAAAACATTTGATAAATGTTGCCGGATCTCCTGTAAGGGCCTTTTTTTTTCTTTGTTTTATCCCTCTTTCCTCCACCCTTTCTCTTTCTTCCACTGTCCATCTTGACATCAACGTTAATTGACTTTCGCTCTACTGTATCTCTCCCGAGTCCCTCACTACCTGGCTCACTGCCTGGCTGTTATTCTGCATCCGAGTGCCATCTGCCATTCCATTCGCCGCCTCCGCTGTCAATCAGTTGTATCGCCTGCTCCCGCCTCCACCAATCACAAGCGGCAGCACAGCTCCATTTGTGTGTGTGTGTGTGTGTGATCCGCGAGAGGGAGAGAGTCAGATAGTTCTCCAACTCTGTCGCAGACAGTGAAATCCTGGTTGTTCCCCACCCACCTAGGTTATCTAACTATCGTACCGCCACAACTAGAAACAATGGCATAAAAAAAATAAAAATTAAATTATAATAAAAAAATTAAAATAAATTATATGAATTATTTTTGTATCTGTGCAGGCCAGGCCACCGGGAAAACTCCCGGTGCTCCCGATGGCCAGTCCGGGCCTGCGGGGCTCTATGGAGAAACCATGACACTCTCCTGACTAAAAGTATAATGGAGCTCTATGGAGAAACCATGACACTCCCCTGTAATATGTAGCGCCTTGTCAACTGATTAACAGTATTAACAGACTGTTAACAGATTAACAGTCAATGCGGTTTCATTGCTGGGTTAAGTACTTCTATTCTATTCACATAATACGCCTACTTCATATATCTACTCCATTCACATATATGCCTACCACTTGTATCTATTGCTATGTCCGCCTACTACAATCTCATGAGCTGTCTAACGCCTGTCCCGTCTCCCTATCTCCCTATGACTTGCTGTCCTGGAGTGTTGACCGGAGTGTTGGACGTCCCGTGACGAAGGCCGGGAGGTTGCGACCCCCTCTGCGTGCCCCCCTGTCTCCGGAGGTCTCGTAGTGGTGACCGGAGTGCCGGATGTCCCGCGATGATGTCGGGGAGTTCGCGACCCTCTCTGCGCCGCCCCCTATCTCCCTGTCTCCGGCTGTCCCTGAGCAACGACCGGAGTGTTAAATGTCCCTTGACTAAGACAGGGAGGACGTGACCCTCTTTGCGCCGCCCCTGTGCCTCAAATAGATTCGCTATCAGCTCTATCTTTAATCTTTCAAAATGTTCAGTTGCTATCGCTATTAGCTCTATCTTTAATTTTTCAAAATGTACAGTTGCTATTGCATGCACTCATCTGTGTTCCACTACACACATGAGTGCATGCTTACCAACTGTCCGTCTGCAACACTACTATCACCAACATCTAAGAAGGGAGATCCCCCCTTGAATGGCCCTTCTAAGGTTTCTCTCCTCCACACTGCCTGTGGAGCTTTTTTCCCTATTGTTAGGTTTTAGTGAGTTTTTCCTTACCTTCGCGTGGGGTATGTCTGGGAGTGCTTGCATTCTTTCATTTATTTGCATTCATCTAAAAATGTTTGCACCTTATGGTGTTCTTGTTCTGTTCTTGACTTATTGTTATGTTTTCTTCTTGACTTGTTTAAAGAAGATCTGTACGGCCCATGGGGACATTAACGTGTGTTGTCGGGCCCTATAAATAAATTTGATTTGATTTGATTTATGGCTATGTCATGTAATAACGACATCGGACAACTTCTCTCGTGCTGGTTGTTTATTCCCTGCCGGATTCCAACTGACGTTGTACAGCACATCACGTGACTCCCCTCCTGGACTACGGTACCCTGGAGGGGACAAACTCACAACAAATACTACATCTCCATTTTTCTGAAGAGTGCTGTGAAATCTGCCACTGGTAATAACTGTACACTTTAACAGTGTAATAAGAAAACACCCTGTGTCAACAATAAATGGTCAGGTGGAGAAGATTGTCATTAGCAGTTCTATACGCAATAACTCTATAAGGCTTCATGAGAAATAATTCTGGACTGCAAAATGATCTATTAAATACACAGGGTACCAACACATAAGTGCAATAACGTTTCAATAAATGGCTTTATAAACATATCTCTGGAGTTCAAAAGCTTCTATTACATTAGCAGGGTACCAACACTTAAGTGCAATAACTTTTCAGTACATGTCACAACATGACAGATAACGTTTCCTCCCCCCCCCCCCCTTTTTTTCTCATATTTTCATTACAGATACTAGCAGGAACATTGCAGGTATTGGTATTGTACAATCTTATTTAAATTAAAAAAAAAAATTAGGGCAGCGATTCGCCTACACCCTTTACAAATCATCACAAATCGAGAATTTGTCTGGTTTGATGGTGCGATCTGATCTTGTGGTGTGACCAGGTTGTGTGTCTCGCTAACTGTCTATGTCTGGGGGTTCAGTGGGGTCTCGCTGACTGTCCATGTCTGGGGGTTCAGTGAGCTCTTGCTGACGTGTGTTGTCGTTGGTGCCGGGGATCGTATGCTGTACTGTATGTTGGTAGCGGTAGATGGTGGCATAATAGTGTGAGTGTTCTCTTTGATTTGACGGAGGTGCTGACGGTTGCGTCGGTAGCTCTGACCTTCGGGTGTTTGGATGTGATAGCTCCTGTAGGTGTGTGCTAGTGGACTGCAACCTTGCCCAAGCCCGACCGGGCCCGACCCGGCCCGGCGGGTTCGGGCTGGGTAGGGCTTTTTTTTTAATAAATAATTCGGGCTCGGCCGGGCCCGGGCAGCCCCTCCTTTATTTTTTTATTTTTTTTCAGTTTCGATTTTGCGCGGTGACGATTTAATAATAAACTCGAGAGTAGAACATGTGCTCTTGTGCTGGCTGCTGAAGGACTGTAGCCATGGAAGAATTGAAGCAGAAACTAGCTAAGGGGGAGCTTCTAAAAGTTGCTAATGTGACTGGGAAGTCCTGATTGTAAGTAGTACAACTAAGGAGCCTATTGGAAGTGTGCAGTGTAGAGAGTGCAGCGCAATTTTAAAATACGACAGCAAAAAGACTGGCACGTCCTCCCTCTTGCGACACGTTGAACGCGGTGGCTGCGGTCGTTTGAATGCTAGTCAGTCACAACAGTTGCCACTGACAGCCTTCCTTCCAGCACCAGTGCCAACAAAAGTTAAATCTGCAGTATTGGATAAATGTGTTCAGTTCTGTTGTCGGGATATCAGGCCATTTCAATCAGTTGCCGGAGAGGGCTTTGTGTCTCTGGTGCAAGAGCTCATAAATGTTGGAGCTACATATGGCCGTCTCCCAGCTAAAGACGTGCTGCCGCATCCTACCACTATATCGAGAAAATGTCTTGATATTGCAGCCACAAAAAAAGACGAGCGCGTCAAGGAAATATCAGACATAATGTCCAATGTAAATGTGGGGATGACCACCGACATGTGGACCGATGATTACCGCAAGGTCAGTAGTATACATGTCACACACACAACACAATTCACAGCAATAATAGTAATAAACAAATTGCTTGCCAGACTCGCACGCTCTGTGTTCAGCATCCCCGCAAGTAGCAGCAGCAGCAGCGAGAGAAATTTCAGTGTCGCGGGGAGAGTAGTGGATAAAAGGAGAACCACGCTGAAGCCATCTACGGTGGACTCTATTCTTCTCCTCCACAACGCATTTAAATTCTAAAGGAATTAAATGAATAATGTAAATAGTTCAAGAGAGAGAGGTAAGGTTGGCCAAATAGGCATTATGCCCTGAAAGGTCGATTATAATTTATTATTAGCCTATACGTTAAAGTTCATTGTTATTCGATTTTGGACATCTGGAGTGGACTTTGTTCAAAGCGGTAGGCCAATGCCATAAGCCAAATATTGTATTATTATTTTCTGATTTATAAGTTATTATTTTCTGATTTATTAGTATTTGCTGGTGTGTGGTCACGCTTCCCTGTTCTGTTGTGCTTTCATATATAAATATTGCTCTGCTCGAAATCTGATTTCTGATTTCTGTTTGTTTGTAGTGACTGAGTAGGCTATTGTGTCGTGTGTGTGACTGTGTGTGTCAAAGAAGATTCCATATAGCCTTCAAATTACGAGTTTTACGAGGCTGGCTCGCGCTGGGAAATAGAATTTGCGAAAAAAGGCTATATAATGGTTGTTAATTTTCAGCATGATATGTTTTATTTAGTTAGACCTATTGGACATTTTCGTTTTTGTTTATTTATTAAGTTAATATATAAACAGTGTTTAGAATATTTAAAACAAAAAAATAAAAAAAATGTTGGCTATATGTTATAATATATATATTAATGTTTCTTTCGTTTTCACTATCTGTTATTTAGGTAGACCTATTGAACATTTTCGTTTTTGTTTATTTATTAAGTTCATATAAAACCGTGTTTCGAATATTTAAAACAAATACAAAAAAAATTAAAATTAAAATTAATAATAATTAAAAAAAAATCGGGTTTTCAGGCGGGCTAGGGCCTAAAATATTATTTATAGTCAGGCTTATTTTCGGGCAGGGCCTGAAGTTCAAGGGCTCGGGTAGGGCTCAGGCTTTATTTCAAGGCCCTTGCAGACCACTAGTGTGTGCAGGCTCTGTCACGGTTGCAGGTCTCCATGATCCATCCTCCTGCTGGAAGCGGATTGGTGTGCCTGTAGGCAGGTGGGGCAGAGGTTTGACAGATCTGTTGTAGTATGCCTGCTGGCGTTGTTGGCACAACTCTCTCTGTTCGCGAACGTCTTGTTGACTGGCGATCTGTGGCTGCAGGTGTTTTGCTGTTGCTGGTAGGATAGACCGCAGCCTCCAACTCATCAGGAGCTGTGCTGGTGATTTCAGATTGTCCACCGGTGTGTTACGGTATTCCAGCAGGCTCATGTAGGGGTCTTTGTTCTCCGCTTTGGCTTTGTCCAGGATGCGTTTTGCCATCTGAACAGTCTTCTCCGCGAGGCCGTTGCTACGTGGGAAGTGGGGACTTGCGGTGGTGTGTGTGAAACCCCATGTCTGTGCGAATTTGTGGAACTCACCAGAGCTGTAGCACGGCCCATTGTCACTGATGATGGACTCGGGGATGCCGTGTCGAGCCATTGCTGCCTTTAGTTTCCTGATGACGGCTGATGAGGTGCAGCTGTGAAGCCTCTCCATCTCAAAGAACCTGGAGTAGTAGTCCACTGTGACAATAAAGTCTTGTGAGTTCCATTGGAATAGGTCTGTGCCTACCACTTGCCACGGCCGCTCAGGTATGGCGTGTGACTTCATCGGTTCCTTTGGGTTTGCGCTGCGCCGTTCTTGGCATATGCTGCAGGCTGCTACAGTCTCCTCGATTTGTTTCCCCATGCCAGGCCAGAACAGTAGGTCTCTGGCTCGGGATTTGTTTTTCTCGATGCCGAGGTGACCGGCGTGAATGCGCTTCAGCATGTCCTCCCTGAGTTTGTGTGGAACAATGATTCTCTCGCCGTGGAATAACATGCCGTCTATTTCTGAGATTTCAGCTCTGTGGTTCCAGTACTCCTGGATGCTGGGCGGGCATTTCTTTCTAGTGTCTGGCCAGCCAGCGAGCGTGGCTCGTCTTAACGCGGCAAGCTGTGCATCCTGTGCCATTTCCTGTTTGATTTCCGTGAGTCTTGTGTCGCTCACAGGAATGTTGCTGAGGACTGTGTGAACCTGGGCCTCCATCCCTTCCTGCAGGGCACTGTCATGATATTCGATTGATTTGCATGACAGTGTGTCGGCCACCGGTATCTCTTTTCTGGGGCGGTGAATGATGTGGATGTCATATTTCTGTAGCGCTAGGATCATCCGTTGCAGCCGGGGTGGTGCTGCGGCGCTGCCGCTAGTGGTTTCTTCAGTATTGCCTCCAGAGGATTCCACAATTACTCTTCGTCCATACATATATTTGTGGAACCGTTTACAGCCGAATACTACCGCGTAGAGCTCTTTCTCTATCTGTGCGTAGTTTTCTTCTATGCTGTTGAGTGACTTGGAGGCATAGGCGATTGGTTTGCCATCCTGGAGCATGACAGCCCCAAGGCCACTTTTAGATGCATCAACCTGGAGTCGCAGCTCTTTCTGTGGATCAAAATATGTTAGTACTGGACCTGGGTGTTGTGTGATGAGGTCTTTCATCTCCTGGAAGGCCTTGTCGTGGACTGTATCCCATATGAACTCACTGTCCTGTTTCAGAAGCTGTCTGAGAGGTGAGTTTATCTCCGATAGATGTGGAGCGAACCTGGCGAGGTAGTTGATCATCCCGAAGACGGTCTCCAGCTCTGCCTTGCTCTGTGGGGGTAGCATGTCCTTGACCGCCTTCACCTTGTTTGGGTCTGGTTTGATGCATCACGTGAGAGTGTGTGCCCGAAGTAACTTACCTCCGACACGCATATCTTGCATTTGTCAGGGTTGAGTCTCACCCCTCTCTCCCTTGTGCGCTTCAGCGTCGCTCTGAGACGCTGGTCGTGTTCCTCCTTTGTCTTTCCGAACACCAGTATGTCGTCCACTATCGCTGTCACGCCCTCCAGTCCTTCATATGTTTCGTCCACACGTCTCTGGAACTCGTCTTGGGCGGACACGATTCCAAATGGCAGTCTGAGGAAGCGATACCTGCCAAACACTGTGTTAAATGTGGTCAACATTGACGATTCAGTGCTCAGTTTTATGGCCCAGTAGCCTGACCTTGCGTCTAACACGCTAAAATACTGTGCTCCTGCGAGCTTTGTGGTCCCGTCTTCCAGAGTCGGGAGAGGGTAGTGTGGGCGTTGTATGGCTTTGTTGAGAGCTCTGGGGTCTAGACACACTCTGAGTTTCTCTGTCTTTGGCTTCTCAACAACAACAAGTGCGTTCACCCATTCTGTGGGTTCTGTTACCTTGCAGATGATGTAGCCTTTCTCTATATTGTCGAGCTCGTCCTTCAGTTTGTCTCATAGGGCGATGGGGATTCTGCATGGCGGGCAGACTACCGGTGTTGCATCTGGTGTGACCCGGAAGGTGCACTCGCCTGGGACCTCTCCTATCCCCTGAAAAACATCTGCATATTCCTCCATTATGCTCTGTGACACACTGTTATTTTTCTCACTCACAGCCATCACTATCTTGACCAAGTTCAGGTCACGGCACGTTTTCATTGCCATGACTGGCGGGGCGTTTGTGTCGACTACATAAAAGTCCAGCGTCATTGCATTGTCTCTGACTTTACATCTGAGTTGACATGTGCCTTTCACATTCAGCGAGCCTCCTCCATACTGAGTGAGTCTGTGCATGGCTGGTTTCAGTGTCACATTTTTGAACAGCGCCTGGAACATGTTGGTGGGAATGGTATTGGCCTGTGCCCCAGTGTCTATTTTGAATTTAACTTTCTGTGGGGGCGTGCCTATCCTAACCTCTACATAGGCCTGCTCGTTGCTCTTGCCGTTGTTCTCTATTGAGATGCTGTCTAGGTACAGTTCTGACTGTTCTCCCTCGGTGGTGCTCTCCACTGTAATGTTGTCGAAATACAGTTCTCCCTGTTCACCGTCTGTGTCCTCTTCTACTGTGTGCTCCCTGACGGCTAGTGGCGGCCGGTATGAAAGTCACTTGGGTGTTCGCAATCATCTGACCAAGCTGACCAAGCGAATACTGACTCATAACGTTACCAACATTAAGTCGAGTTAATTGATTCATACTACATTAGTACACGTATGATCATCAAATCAATAATGAACACATATATAGGCCTATCTTGTCATTTTAAACAAGTTACCATTCATTCATTCAGCCATTATGCAATACCCGGCCAGAGCGAAACACGCTGTGTTGAGAGAGAGAGAGAGAGAGAGAGAGAGAGAGACAGAGAGACAGAGAGACAGAGAGACAGAGAGACAGAGAGAGAGAGAGAGAGAGAGAGAGAGCGAGAGACAGAGACAGAGACAGAGACAGAGACAGAGAGAGAGAGAGAGAGAGAGAGAGAGACCGCATTAACTCACTGTAGTTAGTTGAAACGTGGTCCGGAGGGCTTGATAAAGTGTATAATGTCCACTGTCCCACAGTCCCAGTCTCCCAGACTGTTGTTGTCGATGTATATCCCCACTGTCCAGAGTGACTGCATGTCTGCATCACAACACAACAGCCTCGAGTAACTATATTACTAACTTCCTAACCAGAAACCGCCGTTGGCCAATCAGAGAGAGCGTCTCCGCGAAATGCGGCTACGGAAAAAAAAAACTGACGTCGGCCAATCAGAGAGCGTCTCCGCGAAATACAGCGATGAAACAGTGACGCGCACTCAGAGCGCTATTGCGTCTAGCCCGGGCCGAGAGAAATACGGCTAGGAGAAATGCGGCTATGCGACAGTGAGTCACTTCCTGTTCAGGAAAACGATTATTTTTATTTGATATATTAACGTTATATTGTGCATTGGAAACACAAACACTTAAAATGAGTAAATATTATTAATTTTAAACATGTTTATATTATTTATAGGGCTATAAAACTAAAAACTAAAAAAAAAGATTTCTTGTTCTTCTCTCTTTTAACCAGGGGGGTCGGCGCCCGAGCGCCCCCAGTGGCCAGCCGCCACTGCTGACGGTATGTACTGTACCGTGGTCGTTTCTTGTCCGTCTTTGGGAGCTAGATCTGCATACTTTAGCAAAGTGGTTGAATTTATTGCATTTAATGCACTGTTTGCCTTTAGCTGGGCAGGCAGTTTTGGCGCCGTGTAGCCCTCCACAGTAGTCACATGACCTAGCTGCAGTGCTAACTTAACCCTCCCTTTGTCTGTAGCTAGCGTTAGCTGCTCTCTGTGCTACGTCTCGCATGTACATTTTCCTGCCCATTGCATGTACCGTTTCGTGGGTGTTGCCCTGGCCCATAGCTTTAAGCTGTTGCCTTGCTAGCTCATGCGAGCGGGCTATATCAATGGCTTTCTCTAGCGTTAGCTCAGCTCCCTGGCTAAGTAGCTTTTCCCGCACTCTGGGCGAATTGGTAGCGAAAACAATGCGGTCTCTGACCATCTCGTCACTGTTAGTGTATCCACAGTCTTTGACTAATAGCTTTAGCTCGGTCACAAACTGGTCGAATGGTTCACTTTCTCCCTGCCTCTTTTCGTCAAACTTATATCTGGCGTAGATCGGGTTAGCTTTTAGTGTGATATACTCTGTGTACTTATCGTAGTATGTCTGCAGTTTCTTGGCTTCCTCGTTGGTGAGTGTCCAAGTATTGTGCACGTCGTGCCCCTTTTCCCCAATCCATAGCAAAAGGTAACTGCACGTCTCCTCTTTGTTCTTTCCGCACAGGGGTCCCTTGAACATCAGTTCTGTTGTTTGGCGAAACCGTCTCCATGCCTCAGGTAAACTTGCCGACTCCCAGTCCATCCGTGGAGCTGGAACGCAGTACGAATCCATTCTTTTTTCTTTCTTTTTTTTCTTTCGTCGACGTGGGTACTTAAACCTCTACTCTGACACCATGTAATAGGTAGCGCCTTATGTGTTATGTAACACAGTATTACAATAATGACATCGGACAACTTCTCTCGTGCTGGTTGTTTATTCCCTGCCGGATTCCAACTGACGTTGTACAGCACATCACGTGACTCCCCTCCTGGACTACGGTACCCTGGAGGGGACAAACTCACAACAAATACTACATCCCCTGACTAAGGCTGCGGTTAGACTGTCGTTTTGTTTTCAGATGAGTTTCGCTTTTCCAGGTCGCAACGTAGCGGTAGGCGAGTCACACTTTCGTTTTGTCACCTGAGCACAGTGATGTAGTACACTGCCAAAGCAGTAGGTGGCAGTAGGTGGCGAACATGAAGGCAATTTTCAACCAATCAGAACTTGAATGTGCCAATACTCTTCCTGCGAAGAAAATGTCAACAAGCCGCCATCTTTAAATGCCTATTTACCCAATGCAGCACTTATTTTTCAGCAAAAGTGTAATAAAAGTGCAATAAACAAAACGGATACATTCACTGTGTGTTCTGCCTCTCATTTGTTGATGAAACAAAACTAACATCAACATTGTTAGTGACCACCAAGAGCGGATAGTTTAGTCTCAAAAAAGATCGGCGATGCATGCATGCAACATGCTAACATGAATGGAATATGCCAGTATAACAGTATAGCATTGTGGCTAGCAGCTAACATTAGCTCACGTTAACCAGCCAGCACCAAACTGATGATATCGGGAGCCATCAGTAGCTAGATAACATTAGAGACAACGCCTTGTGTATTAAACAAAAGTGAATAGATGACTGGGCCATTTTGTTTGATGCTTGTTAAGATTGAAAGAGGAGCTTGAGCTAACAGGGTCTGATAGCTAACGCTAGCTCACGTTAGCCAGCTGCTTATGCAATCGTTAATGCTAGCAAAATGAATGGATGTAAACTTTATTTAACATATCGCAGAATGGGTACAATACAATACGGCTCAATACAAACAATTGTTAAGGGAATGCAGACTGTTGTAGCTTGGACTGGGGTCCTTGTAACAATAACTTGACAACACATGGTAGCTGCAGCTATAGCTCTGTTGTCACCGGACGTGGTGAGAGCACGCAGATGTGGGTATCTACTGCGCATAGGCGTTGAGCAACAACGGCTCCGCGCAGATTACACGGCACGTTGTCGGCGAGTTTTTGGCGTTATTCCAAAACGGAAATACAATTTAGCGTTTTCAGTAGGGCCAAAACGTTTCCTGCCAAAACGGCATTTCTATCTAATAGGGACAGCAAACGTATTCAAAAACGTATTCAAACGAGCACAAAAACAGTGTGTGTAACAAGGGCCTAAAAGTAGTTTCAAATGAAAACGGCTGGATGTCATTTAGCCAAATCAGCATGGCTGTGAGTGTGAGTCCTTCACCTTTTATATATCTAGCTTTGGCATGGATTGATTGTTTAGATCGCTAGCATGGCTAACAAATGCAAATATATTGTAGTCTGCCCTGTTGTTCTGACCAGGACTACGTTCCTTTTGCCTCCTTGATGTGTGCGCACACTGATTGATTAATTGATTGATTGAAAATGTTAACAGATTGCAGAATGCAATACACACAATCGTTAACTCTTTGACTGCCACCGACTTTCCCCATCTCTACCGCCTGACGCCAGCATTATTGACCATTTTAGTGTTGTTTTCAGACCCATTGTGTGTTCTGTATTATAGCTATGGAGACAATAGTATGGCTCATTTGACAGGCATTGTTCATAGTCCATTACTGACTAATTTCTACACACTGTAGTTTATAGTTTATTACATGCTAAACATCGCCCATTTCCAAAATAATCCAGTATTTTTCGATAGATTGCGAGATACGACGCGTTATATGCAATAAGCCCAAATCGTTCTGGTTGTTCGCCTGAAACCCCAAATACTCCCATGTATATATGTGCCTTCACAAAATCATCAAGGGGGCGCGGGGGGGGGGGGGGTAGTCTTACCCCGAAAATGCGATCGTTACAAAAAGCTTGGTTTAAGTCTGGTAACATACGACATTGTGATCGTTACAGAAACATGTTTCAGGTTTGGTAAAATAGACATAGAATATACCTTACCTTAGCCAGAAGGTACTACAAAAAGAATAATTCCAATGATCCGATCGGCGATCGCGATTACTCGTTTATATGTAATTACTCGTGTATACGGGAAACTAGGTTGACGCAAGAACATCTAGCGATTGCTCTGCAAGAGCTCCTCCCCCTCAGAGCGAGTCAGGACAGAAAGGGATCAGGACAGAAACTGTCTGAAATAGACCCCTGTGAGTCTAAGGGTAAAGGGCTGTAACATAACAGTTGGTTGACAGAAAAGATGGACCACGTTTGTAAACAACAATGATATTTATTGATAGATGCAAAGGAAGCACATGTAGCTCAAGGGTGAGCCCAGGCCAAAACAACAAACAAACACCACTATACTCCAAATAAACCAATCTAATCTACGGTAAAAGAAATTACATTACCTAAACTACCCTTACCTAACCAAAACAGGAGAAAACAATGTCCAAAGGAAATGGCAGCTCACCCCATCTGTGCTTCCTGAGAAAGAGAGAAAAACACATTAATGATACATACAACAAAGGCAGAATATATACAAAACAAGCTATAACTAACAATGCTCTCTCTGTGGCCATACACACACAAGGCAATTTCCACTAAGCACAAAGGCCAATAAACAAAATGCAATATTGTCAAAGTCAAGGTTACAAAATCACACTAGGCCTAGCCTCATGCCAGAGAGAGAGAGTGACTGAAGTGAGAAGCCATGTTTTAACAGGTGTGTGGTGATCCATGATTGGGTGGTGTTGATTGAGTGTTGGAGTCTGGAAAACCATCCACCAATCGGTGCTGTGCTGGGTAATGGAAGGGCAGGCCTGGCAGGGACCAATGGTGGAGGGAACAATGGCTGGAGGGAGGAAAGAAAAATGGAGAACACACACACATGGAGACACACACTGGGGAATATATACATTGGGATGTAACACCCCCATACATAAGACAAAAACATGTTTGACACCAACTAAACATGTTTTTCTTTAACAACGAGATCCTCATCTCCGAGATAACTGGTACTCCAAAGTAAAGAGCTATGAAAAAAACAAAAATAAGCCGTCGGTACAACAATGAACCAGTCAACAAACAAGTCGACCGCGCGAGAGATTTAACTCCGAGATAGAGCATCCGCCAACACATTCTCAGACCCCTTCTTATGCTTTATGCTGAGGTTATAATTTTGCACTATGAGCGCCCAACGCATGAGGCGCTGATTGTGGTTGTACATCCACGACAGAAAAACCAATGGGTTGTGGTCGGTGTATACTACCACTGGTAATACGCTCGAACCGACATACACCTCGAAATGTTGCAACGCATACAACATAGCCAAAGTCTCCTTTTCAATAGTGGAATAGTTTAGTTGATGTTTGTTAAATTTCCGGGAAAAATAACAAACCGGGTGACTGACACCATCGTGATCTTCCTGTAATAACACCCCTCCAGCTCCCACCCCGCTGGCATCCACCTCCAGCTGGAACGGCAGGGAGAAATCTGGAGCAGAGAGAACAGGGGAACTGCATAAGAGAGCTTTAACACCATAAAATGCATTTTGACAATCAGCTGTCCAAATGAATGGTTTGGACGGGCTACACAGGCTAGTGAGAGAAGTGACGACAGAAGAAAAGTTTCGGCAAAAACCACGGTAATACCCAGCCATCCCAAGGAATCTACGCAATTCCCGCCTAGTAGTAGGCACTGGAAAAGTTGTGATTGCAGATATCTTTGCATCCACCGGACGCACTTGTCCTTGTCCTACCTGCTTACCAAGATAGGTAACCGTAGCCTTGCCGAACTCACTCTTGGCAAGGTTAAGGGTCAGGGAGGCTCCAGCTAAGCGGTCAAAGACAGTTTGTAAGGTTGTCATGTGGCCACGCCAGTTGGTCGAATAGACAACCAGGTCATCGAGATAGGCATTACAATTTGGAACACCAGCCAGGACTAGGGTCACCAGTCGCATTCCAAAAGGCATTACAGTATATTGCAAAAAATTGTCAGGAGTAACAAACGCCGAGATTTCCGAGGCACGGGGGGTCAAAGGGACCTGCCAGTAACCCTTTAACAAATCTAGTTTGCTAACATAGGTGGCAGATCCAAGGTTGTCAATACAATCTTCCATGCGGGGCAGTGGGAAGGAATCAGGCACGGTGACAGCATTTACCTTTCGGAAATCAGTACAAAATCTAGGAGTTCCATCCGATTTGGGAGCTAACAAGCAAGGTGAACTCCAGGGACTGCAACTTGGCTTGGCTAAACCATGTTTTAACAAATAGTCAACCTCCTGTTGCATCATGGCTCTCTTGGTGATGTTAACACGGTATGCATGTTGCTTGATAGGCACAGCATTGTTAACATTAATATCATGGGCCAATACAGAAGTACAGGAGGGAACATCACCAAACAGAGCCATGTAGGCCTGAATCAAATTTGTGATGTCCTCTCGCTGCTCCTCAGGTAAGTGTGCTAAGTGAGTGGGCAGGTTCAATAACATCTCAGTGTTGGACAATCTAGCACCCTGATGGGCTGCATTGCGCAACTCTAAGCCATCTACATCCTCACCACTAACGTCAGGAGAGTCCGGAACTATTGGAGTTGAGGCAACAGCAGAGACGGCCAGTCCGGCTGTCTGGTCTGAGGTCTTCACCTGCACACTATCTCTGGAAAAATATGGTTTAAGCATATTGATGTGGCAAACACGAGAGTGACGTTTACGATCAGGGGTGCGAACTACATAGTCTGTATCACTTATTTTCTTGTCTATTGCATACGGTCCGGAGAAACGAGCGGAAAGAGCAGAACCAAGGATAGGTAACAGGACCAGAACCTTATCACCTGGCTGGAAAGATCGAGAAACAGCTTTCTCGTCATAGTGCCGTTTCATAGTTCTCTGGGAAGAAGAGAGCGCTTCTTTTGCGAGAGAGCACGCCTGATGCAGTCGCTCTCGAAACTGGCTAACAAAATCTAGAACATTAGTGGGTGTGCTGGCACCCTTTGACATGAACCGTTCTTTAAGAACTTTCAGAGGCCCTCTAACAGTGTGCCCAAAAACGAGCTCAGCAGGACTGAAACCAAGAGACTCCTGTATGGTCTCTCGCGCAGCAAATAGAACAAGGGGGACACCCTCATCCCAATCTTTCTCTGTGTCTAAGCAATATTTACGCAGCATGGACTTTAAGGTCTGATGCCAACGTTCTAGAGCCCCCTGAGTTTCAGGGTGGTAGGCACTGGACACTATATGTCGGATACCCAGGGACTGTAACACTTGCTCAAATAACCTAGACAGGAAGTTGGTGCCTTGGTCAGTTTGTACTACCTTAGGCAGTCCAAACGTGGAGAAGAACTTCGTCAAAGCCTTAATTATTACAGGCGCTGTAATTCTGCGAAGAGGGATAGCCTCAGGGAAACGGGTGGCGGTACACATTATTGTCAACAAAAACTGATTGCCAGCTTTGGTCTTTGGCAACGGACCAACACAGTCAACTATGACATGTTCAAATGGTTCACCGACCGCTGGTATAGAACAGAGGGGAGCAGGTGGAATTACCTGGTTTGGCTTTCCGGTGATCTGACAAGTACTACAGGTACGACAGTACTGTGCTACATCGGACTTCAAACCGGGCCAAAAGAAATGTTGAAGTATTCTGTTGTATGTTTTAGTGACTCCCAAGTGTCCAGACCAAGGGTGGTCATGGGCCAAGAACAGTACATGCTGACGATAAACTGCAGGGACAACAATCTGATAAACAGTGCTCCAGTCTGGTACCTGATCTGGTAGCCCTATCTCCGATTGTGCATGCTCTGCCAGTCTAGTACCATGGGACCTCCATGTACGCATCAAAACTCCTTCATCTACAAAATAAGAATGCAACTCTCTCCTCTGTTCTGTTTCAAGAGAAGAGAAACATTTTGCAAGAGAAGGGTCAGCCTTCTGGGCAGTAATTAGCATTTCACGAGTAATGGGTAACTTCAATGCGTCGGAACTAGTTACAGTTGTCTGTGGGGGTACCTTACTATGAGTCGGTGGTTTGTCAGCGGTATCAGAAGTTGGAGCCAGCAACTCCTCCCTGACAAAGGCTGAAGTAAAAACAGAGTCAGACAAATTCATTTCATCACCTCTCTTTTTCAATTGAGCCCGAGTGACAACACTTGCAGAAAAAACTTCAGGGAAGTTCTGTGACAAGTCATCAGGCAGAGAATCTGTGTCTGGGTGATCCAACACTTCCAGCACAGCGTTTACCTGTCCTCCAGCTAAATCATTTCCCATGATAAAGGAAATGCCTTTAACTGGCAAGGAAGGTCTCACCCCTATTTTAAAGAAACCAGTGACCAAATCAGATTGTACATGAATACAGTGTAACGGGGCTGGCACGAAACCCATCTCAATACCTTGAACTAGGACACTAGAACCACAGGAAGATTTCTCAGACAGAGGTAGTACATCAGAGAGGATAAAGGATTGTGAGGCTCCAGTATCTCGTAAGATCTGAACTGTACACTGATCTTTTGGATCCCCTGTCAAGGAAACTAAACCCTTGGAAGTAAATGGCCTGAAACAAGGATCGAGAACATCCTGATCATTGTGCATCTGTTGATCGGAACCAGGTGCCATTTTAATCAGACCAACCCCTTTGGGTTGCCTAAAGTTCTGAGAGGACGGTTGCTGCTTACGTTTCAATGTTAAACAGTCAGAAATAACATGACCAGATTTATGACAGTAGTAACATGTCCGCTCCTCTTTTGAGCGTGGAGGTGACATTTTTGGTCGGGGGTGTGTGAATTCTGGATGGTTGGGGACAGAATGTCTCTGAGAGAAATCATGGGGGAGAAACGAGTCACGCCTATCTACAAACACAGTTTTATGGGTTAGCGCAAACTCATCAGCTAATACAGCAGCTTGCTGCAGAGTGGACACTTTCTGCTCACTCAGGTAAACGACAATACGCTCTGGCAAACGATTCTTAAACTCTTCTAATAGAATGAGTTCTCTGAGAGAGTTAAGATCTGAGGCCTTGCTTGCTGCACACCATTTATCAAAGAGAGTTCCCTTCTCTCTAGCAAACTCTACAAAGGTCTGGTTGACAGCTCTCTTGTGACTGCGAAACCTCTGCCTATAAGCTTCGGGCACAAGCTCATATGCACGAAGGATGGCAGCCTTCACAGTATCATACAGTAAACTATCTTCTAGGGAAAGTGTTGAACAAACCTCTTGGGCTTTACCAGTCAATTTGCATTGAAGCAACAAAGGCCAGACCTCTCTTGGCCAGCGCAATGAAGCAGCAATACGCTCAAACACATTAAAATAAGTATCAACTTCTGTCTCTCGGAACGGAGGCACCAAAGCAATGTGTTTACTTATATCAAAAGTGTGTGATGAATAAGCTGTGGAGGAGGACATACCCGGGCCTTGTGGAGGAGTCGGTGTAGCAGAGTTGGATCCACTCCTTTGGTCTCCCAGCTCCAACTCCCGCAGTCTGAGCTCTTTTTCCACCTCCAGCTCCATTCTACGAATGTTAACAGCCCTTTCATTTTCCGCCTCAAGCTCCATTCTACGAAGCCGATACTCTGCCTCACGTGCTTGTGCCTTCTCCTGAGCCTCCATCTGGAGATGGGCTATTCTAACCTTGACCTGGGCCCCTTCTCGAGACCCAGATGACACAGGAGAGGCCAAGTGAAAATGTGGCAATGTGACTTTCACACCTGCCTTCTCAGCACCATGAGCTTGCTCCTCAGAAGGCTGTGCTTCCGTAGGTTCACCAGGAGGACTTGCATGTTCATCAGAGAACACAGGTAAAACAAGCGTCCCCTGCTCCAACAGCTTATCTACCACAAGACACCTGATATCCTGCTTAAGATGCTTTTGTTGAACCGAGAGTTTAAAATGTGTGGCAATCTCCACTAAGTCTGCCTTGCGGCAGCTATCCAGCGCTTCCCAAGTAGGATTGCTCAAGAATTTCCCCAGATCAAAAGTACTAACTGCAATTTTTTTACACAAATGCCATTTTTACACACAAATTAATTAATTACTATACAAGTGTAAACAAACACAGTTCACCAAATCCATCAACCAACAATTGAACACGGGTTACAAGATCCAGGCAGAGCCCCCATTTATGTTACGACCCCTGTGAGTCTAAGGGTAAAGGGCTGTAACATAACAGTTGGTTGACAGAAAAGATGGACCACGTTTGTAAACAACAATGATATTTATTGATAGATGCAAAGGAACCACATGTAGCTCAAGGGTGAGCCCAGGCCAAAACAACAAACAAACACCACTATACTCCAAATAAACCAATCTAATCTACGGTAAAAGAAATTACATTACCTAAACTACCCTTACCTAACCAAAACAGGAGAAAACAATGTCCAAAGGAAATGGCAGCTCACCCCATCTGTGCTTCCTGAGAAAGAGAGAAAAACACATTAATGATACATACAACAAAGGCAGAATATATACAAAACAAGCTATAACTAACAATGCTCTCTCTGTGGCCATACACACACAAGGCAATTTCCACTAAGCACAAAGGCCAATAAACAAAATGCAATATTGTCAAAGTCAAGGTTACAAAATCACACTAGGCCTAGCCTCATGCCAGAGAGAGAGAGAGTGACTGAAGTGAGAAGCCATGTTTTAACAGGTGTGTGGTGATCCATGATTGGGTGGTGTTGATTGAGTGTTGGAGTCTGGAAAACCATCCACCAATCGGTGCTGTGCTGGGTAATGGAAGGGCAGGCCTGGCAGGGACCAATGGTGGAGGGAACAATGGCTGGAGGGAGGAAAGAAAAATGGAGAACACACACCAGGGTTTCCGTTAGAATTTTTTTTTGCAGGTCTGAGTGTCCGGTAGATTTCAATCTACCGGACAAATGGGATAAATTCCGGTCAGAGTTTATTGAGCTTAAAAACAATTGATAGGCCTATATAAAGAATGACATCATCAAGGCATTTATAATATTTTAACTTAAAACTAGGCTACTTTTGCGTATATACAGTCATTAATATATTCCAAATAAAATAAGTCCCTCGAGACTTCGTGCTGCTGCCGACTTGAGGTGTCGGTGGGCAGTCTGCCCGACCTTAATAAACAGCAGTCTGTTATAATCACATTTTTATGAGCTAACGAATTCCGTTATATTGGACATTTGTATTAATTATATCAAGCGAAGAACTGAGAAATTTGGCAGAGAGAGACGGCAACATTATCGTGGGTTTGCGCCGTGATGTATATCTCCACCTCCCAACGACTTGGTGCTGCTCATAATGTCCGGTGAAAATAATTCCCTCTAAGCACAATTTGATTATTTGAATTGTATTAAAATAGGCTAAAATTAAATAGCCTATGCGATGAACGAAACAATCATTACATTTGTCGTTGCTTCACCAAGCAGCCGGTCTAATAATGACATCCTGTGTCAGCGCGAGCTGGCTGCTGATATATTTACGTGAAGCATGGAGCAGGAGCAGGCAGAGCAGAGCAGCGGTGTCAGCAGCGCCCCCACCCAACAGCTGAATTGCCAATGGCTGAATTGGAGTACTGCACCCTGCCAAGCCATGCTTCACGTAAATATATCAGCAGCCAGCTCGCGCTGACACAGGATGTCATTATTAGACCGGCTGCTTGGTGAAGCAACGACAAATGTAATGATTGTTTCGTTCATCGCATAGGCTATTTAATTTTAGCCTATTTTAATACAATTCAAATAATCTAATTGTGTTTAGAGGGAATTATTTTCACCGGACATTATGACCGGAGAGATTAAATATGTCGGACTTCAACAGATTTTGCCGGTCAAATACCGGTAATTACCGGCTAACGGAAACGCTGACACACACACATGGAGACACACACTGGGGAATATATACATTGCCCAGGTGGCCAGCATACTCGGCCCAATTCCGGCTACCGGTCGGCACACTCTGCATATGTCCGGCACGGCACGCCAACGATGAGCCGGATCTGGCTCGGTAATGGTTGCCGGGGCAGAGCCGACTCGGGCTCGCCAAAGATAAACCGGCTCTGGCCCGGCTCTGGTTGCCGGGGCAGAGCCGACTCGGGCTCGCCAAAGCTAAACCGGCTCTGGCCCGGCAATGGTTGCCGTGCCCGAGCCGACTCGGGCTCGCCAAAGATAAACCGGCTCTGGCCCGGCAATGGTTGCCGGGGCAGAGCCGACTCGGGCTCGCCAAAGATAAACCGGCTCTGGCCCGGCTCTGCTTGCCGGGGCAGAGCCGACTCAGGCTCGCCAAAGATAAACCGGCTCTGGCCCGGCTCGGCTTGCCGTGCCAGAGCCGACTCGGGCTCGCCAAAGATAAACCGGCTCTGGCACGGCAATGGTTGCCGGGGCAGAGCCGACTCGGGCTCGCCAAAGATAAACCGGCTCTGGCCCGGCAAAGTTTCAGACAAATGCATAGAAAAGCCCTTATTATAACCAAATAACAAAAGATTATATTATTGTTTATGAAAATGTTTTAGCCCTATGCTTGCCTATTATTTTAATGGCAACAAATAAAATAATAATAATAAAATTAATAAATAAAATGTTAGAGGAGTGGAGGGGGGGGGGGGCAGAGCGAGGTGGGTGTTATAGGAGTGGAGGGGGGGGGGGCAGAGCCTCATGAAGCTAACATTAGCTGCACTCATAGGAGCCTGCATGTTGATGTAGCCTCATAAAGCTAACATTATAGCTGCACTCATAGGATGTTGATGTAGCCTCATAAAGCTGCATATGCTGCACTCATAGGAGCGTGTTGATGTAGCCTCATAAAGCTAACAAGAGTATATGTAATACTGTGGTTATGGCCTCTATAGTTAGCAGCTCATATAGCTAACATAATACTGTGGTTAAGGCCTGCAGCAGCTCAGTAGCTAACATAACAACACTGTAGTTAAGGCCTTTAACCAGGAGCTCAGTAGCTAACATAACAACACTTTAGTTAAGGCCTTTAACCAGCAGCTCAGTAGCTAACATAACAACTGTGGTTAAGGCCTTTAAATAGCTGCACTCATAGGAGCCTGCATGTTGATGTAGCCTCATAAAGCTAATATTATAGCTGCACTCATAGGATGTTGATGTAGCCTCATAAAGCTGCATATGCTGCACTCATAGGAGCGTGTTGATGTAGCCTCATAAAGCTAACAAGAGTATATGTAATACTGTGGTTATGGCCTCTATAGTTAGCAGCTCATAGCTAACATAATACTGTGGTTAAGGCCTGCAGCAGCTCAGTAGCTAACAAAACAACACTGTAGTTAAGGCCTTTAACCAGCAGCTCAGTAGCTAACATAACAACACTGTAGTTAAGGCCTTTAACCAGCAGCTCAGTAGCTAACATAACAACTGTGGTTAAGGCCTTTAAATAGCTGCACTCATAGGAGCCTGCATGTTGATGTAGCCTCATAAAGCTAATATTATAGCTGCACTCATAGGATGTTGATGTAGCCTCATAAAGCTGCATATGCTGCACTCATAGGAGCGTGTTGATGTAGCCTCATAAAGCTAACAAGAGTATATGTAATACTGTGGTTATGGCCTCTGTTGTGAAGGGCCAGATTAAACCGAATATATATATTTATTTATATATATATATTTAATTGTATTTGTATATTCTCTAATATTCCCTGATATCCCTTGTATATTCCTTGTACAATATGCATTGAATATCCATTCTGGCCTACTGAACATCCCATAATAGTCTCCATTCTACTATTGGTCGAGACCTTGGTGCCAGGCTGCCATACCCCTCAGACCCAGTTCAAACGTACCGCTCCACATGTACGAACAAGTCCTAGTTCCGCGTAGGAATCTGGCTACCGCACCACTAATGGGACTATTTGTTCATAGTGCGTATATATACTGCGCTACTAAAGTAGGACTTTCTTTTCAGTCCAGTTTCTTACCCTCCAATAGAGTCACAGACGTAAAGCCTCCCCGCGACGCCACGTGTGGGAGTAAGGCCAAGTTCGCCTACCATCGGTATTGAGACATCGTGTATATTAATATTTGAATAGTCATATTTGGCACTATATCGTCGAGTTGGACGTAGTCTATTAAGCTAATAATAGTCTGTTAATATATAGTGCTTCGTGCGGTGAGAATACTACCGTAGTCAGTACCCCATCGTTTCGGGCAGAGAACTGGCTGCTTACCCAGGGTGGTTGACCCTATGTGAAGCTGCACCCGAGGAGCCCCAGAGCCGACGAGCGAGTGGACCTGTATACCGGATTATTCTACCGACGACAGCCCGCCTTCCCAGGCACGGATTATGCTTTGTATACTTTGATTATTCCATGGATAAAGACCCCCGACACTGCCGTGTGTTGGAACCCCCCCCCCTGGAGAGGACGCAAGGTGAGGAGACGCTCTGCAAGACGAGGTCGCTTCACGTCTCTCCCCCGTGGACCGGAGAGAGCCGGCCCACAAAGAGTCCACCTGCTTTCATCTGTGGTCCAAGGATCGCCGGCGCATTGAACGGCACTACAGTGGGTTCACCTGGGATACCCTTGGCCGGACGAGGCAGCCGGATTCTACCCCCCCCCCCCTCCTACTCCTGTCGGCTTACAAGCGACCGGATTAACCCCCTCTAGTGTATCTAGTATATAATCATTAAAGTATCATTGCTGTTATTCCTTAACTATTCCAGGTCGTATATTTACCACCTGCGCCTTCAGAGATTGGACATTCTCTATTGATATACCGACGAATACTCTTTGCCATAAAAGTGCATACTATTTCAATTCATAAATGTAATTAAGTGATTAAGTGCTTGTTCTACACACCATCGCTGTGTAGAAATAAAGACCTGTTTCGACTTCGTACATTTGTGTTGGATCCGTTTCATCTACGTGAGAGTGTTTATGATAATATATTTATGCCGTGTACTGGGTGGCCGAATATTAAGTACAAAGGTAGTGGTAGTAAGTATCATATCTAGTAATACAGTCAGGGAATTGTACCCCTCAGTTACAATTGGTCCTTCGAGCCGGAGGGTAATTAGTGTAATATTAATATAGTGTTATTAATATTGAAATGGCCTATGATGAACACTCCACGAAACGATCCTCCTAACCAACGCCCGCAGCGCGAACGACGGCTCCCTCAGTACTTAGAGGCTTACGCTGTCAGTCAACAACCTAGTCTTCTACTAACAGTAAACGCAGTAAAACTAGAAAGTAAAAGTATGTCTAACCCCAACGCCCAGACTACCCCGACCACAGAGGCCCCTACGGGCTCTAATGTAACTGACCAAGTTCACGGTGGGGACCAGTGGGAACCAGACATGACTTCACACCCCGCCAGTACTGAAGAAGTAGTCCCCGATGAGTCCCGGGAGGAATACAACGCTACCGAGAGAGAACTCGGCACGGAAGAAGACGGGGAGAGCACCGTGGAGATAGAGCTCCAAGGCTCCGCAAGGAGTACCCCGAGGGAAGGCTCCCCTATACAACCGCCTTCTCCCAGCGAGGCAGAGAGGACCCTACAGCAGGCGTTCCTCATCAGCCTGAACGCCGCTGCTGAACGCGACCGACTGCAGATCCAGCAGCGAAGCGAACACGAGCAGATACGTCTAGAAATAAGACGCATTCAGATGGAAGAGAATGTGGCCCGAGAACGAGCCGGTGCTCAACGGGACGCAGCGCGCGACAGACAGCAGTCGCAACTAATAGAACAGCTGATCAGACGGACAACACCCTCTCCCTCCGCCAGAGGCTCCAGGAACTCGTCTAGACACACCTCCAGGGCGGCATCCCCTAGCCGAGTAAACAACCCTGAACTTGACCAACAGACGAGGTCTATACCCCCCACGGACCACCTCCCCCCACCGGTCCAAGCGAGACCTAGCAACCGGGAAGGAGCAGCATATCCTGTGGAGAGGCTAAACCAGAGACTACAAGCACTGGATGACCTAACTGAAGACGAAGAGGAAGAGGAGGAGAACCACGCCCGAAGACAGCACAGTACTCTACCGGACCAGGAGGCCCGGTACAGCCCAGGCTATACTCCCGCGGAGCTGCGCTACAGACCCCCGACTCTATACCCGGGTGAGCACGACGCACGACCCGCACCGAGGAACAGCACCTGGACAAGCGGGCCATGGTACACTGCCGGTACCAGCCCATACCAAGGAGCGGGAGGAGACTCGCCTAGGAGGCCTCTCCCCCAACGCTCGCCGATGTATCCACAGTCAGCGTCATACATTGGCACGCCTATGGTACCCGACTTCACCCAAGAGAACCGGGCCCAGTATACAGAACTCCGCATGTGTCTGGAGACCATGTTGGTGGATGTATTGGATGAACGCCACAAATACGCCATCCTACTGAAGCACTTAAGGTACCCCGCGCACATAATATAGCGCTCGCCTACGCGACTTCCACCACCCCATACACAGCAGCGCTGGTAGCATTGGACCAGAGGTATGGGCGCATATGGGATTACGTGATCCAGGAGATCCGACACATCGACCGCTTACCCCCAGCAATAGACAATCGAGCACTGGACGACCTGTCCATCAGAGTGCAGTCCCTGGTAGGGATGTTGGGAGCGCAAAGAGAGAAGGGGAGGCATGAACTTTACGCCAACTCAAATGTGGAAAGGATCCTGGAGAAGCTGCCGCCCGCTCGTCAGGAGCGCTTTAGGCGGCAGAGGGACCACAGAGACCCGAATGGCCCCGAACCGAACCTCCTCGATCTAGCAGACTTCCTGGCGAGAGAAGTCAGCAGCCTACGGCTAGATACATTCGGACGGAGCACCCCTGGCTCCAGAGAAGGAACCAGACGACTAAATGATGGAAGAAGATCGGTGACTGTGATGCACCAATCGGAGTCAGTACCGAGCAGCAGGAGCCACAGTACCCCCTCCAGAACGGAGAAGTGGAAGATAGTGTGCCCCTACTGTGAGAAAGAACACTGGCTAGCGCAATGTGACTCCTTCCCCAAGCTGAACGCGGAGGAAGCAGGTCAATGGATAAAGTCCAACAAGCGCTGTTTTCGCTGTGCGCGCTCACACATGGCAGCCGAATGCCGCTTAAAGAAAAGGTGCACCAAGTGCGATGGAGCCCATCTGGACATACTTCACGACAGTAACAGACGGCGCCCTTCACCTGCACCATCCAGCCGCAAAGCGAGCGTCATGTACATCGATCCCGCCAGCAGCAGTGGAGCCTGAGTACTCCTAAAAGTAGTGCGTGTGACACTAAGCTACCAGAATAAAGTCCTGGACACTTACGCCGTCCTCGATGACGGGTCAGAGAAGACCCTGTTGCTCGCCTCCGCTGCGGCCCAGCTAGGGCTGCGGGGAAGCGAAACCCAAATGACAATTCGGACAATAAGACGAGATTTGAAGACGATAAAGGGCGAGAATGTCTCATTCTCTATCGCAGCAAGCGGCCAGCCTGAGCGACGGTACCAGATTGCAGACGCTTTCACCAGCCAAGAAATAGGACTGTCGCGGTACACATACCCCGTCGCCAAGCTGATGGAGAAATATGCACATCTGTGCAAGTTACCGATCCCGCTCATAGACAATGCTATGCCGACCCTGTTGATAGGCTCCGACCATGCAGACCTCATTGTCCCGATAGACCGGGTTCATACCGGACCCCGAGGCTGTCCTGCAGCAGTCGAGACCCGTTTGGGATGGACTCTCCAAGGCCCGCTCGCCAAATCTCTCAACCGAAGTACAGCCACTAGATGTCTCCACTCCCGAGTCACAGAGGGAGAAACCGCACTCCTGCAACACGTAGAGCGGCTATGGACCTTGGAACAAATGCCCTTTAAGAACGGAAAGAAAGACATTCGCTCTAAAGATGACATTTACGCCATTCACCTCCTCGAGACAGGGACCAAGAGAGTCCCGGTCAACGGTGTGTTGAGATACGCCACGCCACTCCTGCGGCGAGAAGGAATGCCTACTTTCCACGCCAAGACAGACGCCACAGAACGGTACCTGCTGAACACGGAGCGGCGCTTAGCCATGAACCCCGCCCAAGAGAGTGTATACCGCGCTGAGATTGAGAAGCTCATCACAGCGGGACACGTCACAAAGATGGACATTAAAGAGGCTGACCAGACCACTGAATCGTGGTACGTGCCCCACCACAAGGTCCATCACAACGGTAAAGACCGCATAGTATTTAACTGCAGCTACCAGATCGGATCCCAAAATCTAAATAAAGAGTTACTGCCCGGTCCCACACTCGGCCCCTCCCTACTCGGCGTTCTACTCCGCTTCCGCCAGGAAAAGGTGGCCATCAGCGGGGACATTAAAGGAATGTTCCTGCAGGTGAGATTAGTAGAGGCGGACAAGCCCCTGTTACGGTTCCTATGGAGAGAGAAGCCAGGAGATGAGCACCCAGCCATCTACCAATGGGAAGTCCTCCCCTTCGGAACGACGTGCAGCCCCTGCTGTGCGACATTTGCACTACAGAAACATGTAGCAGAGGACCCAGCAGCGGACGAAGAGGTCCGACACAGCGTAAAGAACAGCTTCTACGTAGACAACTGTCTACAAAGCCTTTCAACCCAGGAAGAAGCCGAGGCTCTCCTGATTAAACTCCGCGCCTCATTGATCAAAGGCGGCTTTGATCTCAGGCAGTGGGCCAGCAGCGATCCGCAAGTACTGCGCAGCCTCTCCTCCGAGGACAAGGCAGCCAGCAGCGAGACCTGGATGGCTACAATCCCGGGAGAAGCCCAGGAGATGACCCTGGGATTGGTGTGGCGATTCAAAACAGATTCGCTTCACTACAGACACAAGCCCCTGACTACGGAGCAGGGAAGGCCGGCGGCGGCGCCGACCACCAGACGGAGTGTGTACACAACACTCGCCCGACAATATGACCCGCTAGGATGTATTCTACCGTACACCACCAGGGCAAAAATGATTGTACGAGCATTGTGGGACAAGGACCAGGGCTGGGACGACCCCATTCCCGCACACCTTGCATCCACCTGGAGAGAGTGGGAGATGGAGCTCCACTCACTCCCAGGCGTTAATATGCGCCGAAGCTACTTCCCACCCACGGTGAGGCCAGAGACATGTAAAATGGACTTACACGTCTTCAGTGACGCCTCAGAGGTCGCATACGGATCAGTAGCCTACTTGCGGGCCCAAGACCAGGGGGGAGAGATCTACACAGCATTTGTCCTCGCCCGCTCGAGAATAGCCCCACGCAAGCAACAATCTATCCCACGTCTAGAGCTCTGCGCAGCCCTAGCCGGAGCGCACCTAGCCACGCTCATCCAACGTGAGCTCACCATACCGGTGTCTAGAACAATCCTGTGGTCAGATTCCACGACGGTACTCGCCTGGATCAAATCGGACTCATGCAAGTACAAAGTCTTCGTGGGAGTCAGAGTCACCGAGATTCAAGACTTAACCGAAGAGTTAACCGGAGAAACAGAGTGGCGCTACGTTGATACAAAACAGAACCCAGCTGACGTCATCACCCGGGGGATGCCCCTGGATGACCTCACCCGTCGCAATGTCTACAGTGACGGCCCCGCATTCCTAAGACTCCCGGAAGGACAGTGGCCCATGCCTATCCCGAGGGAAGCAAGTCCAGAGGAGGTGGAAAATAAGAAGTCTGTGTTCTGTGGATTGAGCACCGTAGCCTCCACCGACCCTAACATAGACGATTGCACGTCCATAGAGAGTGCACAACAAAGAACATTCCTGCGGTACCACCCGGAGTGCAAGTCCCCCGCTGATATGTCAGCAGCTAACTACGAGGAAGCAGAATTGCTTCTACTGCAGCGAGCCCAGAGAGACTCGTTCCCCGATGAATTGGCCTGTCTACAGGGAGGAAAGCCCGTCCCATCCGACAGCAGATTAATTCATCTGGCCCCCGAGAGCGACGCTCATACCCTCATCAGAGTGGGTGGTCGCCTACGCAGAGCCCCCAATCTACCGGATATCGACCCAGTTACCCCCAACACACTCCTGATGGGGCGGCTAGATCCTGCATTACCCCAGACAATGTACCGGCCTGAAGAAGCGAACGGCCGACGAATGTGGAGGTACAGCCAAGTATTAGCCGACAAGTTTTGGAACAGTTTCCTACTGCACTACCTACCGTCTCTACAGACCCGCCAGAAGTGGGTAAAGGAGAGAGACAATTTGACAGAAGGAACAGTCGTCATGATTATTGATCAATCACTGCCCAGAGCTATGTGGCCGGCCGGCCGCGTAAGCAAAGTGATCACCGGTGCCGACGGCAAGGTCCGAGCAGCTGAAGTGCTCGTCCAGGGTCGCACTTACACCCGTCCCGTGGCACGGCTCATAGAACTGCCTCGACTCCCAGACACAATCGATGATGACCATGACCCTACAACCCTATGACTTTGTGAAGTTGACTGACCCCTACAGCAAACCCTTATGTGTAAATAGACAACGCGATTAATCTGTCTCTGTTTAACTGATTAGGTCTGGGACCTATTCAGGGGGTGGCTGTTGTGAAGGGCCAGATTAAACCGAATATATATATTTATTTATATATATATATTTAATTGTATTTGTATATTCTCTAATATTCCCTGATATCCCTTGTATATTCCTTGTACAATATGCATTGAATATCCATTCTGGCCTACTGAACATCCCATAATAGTCTCCATTCTACTATTGGTCGAGACCTTGGTGCCAGGCTGCCATACCCCTCAGACCCAGTTCAAACGTACCGCTCCACATGTACGAACAAGTCCTAGTTCCGCGTAGGAATCTGGCTACCGCACCACTAATGGGACTATTTGTTCATAGTGCGTATATATACTGCGCTACTAAAGTAGGACTTTCTTTTCAGTCCAGTTTCTTACCCTCCAATAGAGTCACAGACGTAAAGCCTCCCCGCGACGCCACGTGTGGGAGTAAGGCCAAGTTCGCCTACCATCGGTATTGAGACATCGTGTATATTAATATTTGAATAGTCATATTTGGCACTATATCGTCGAGTTGGACGTAGTCTATTAAGCTAATAATAGTCTGTTAATATATAGTGCTTCGTGCGGTGAGAATACTACCGTAGTCAGTACCCCATCGTTTCGGGCAGATAACTGGCTGCTTACCCAGGGTGGTTGACCCTATGTGAAGCTGCACCCGAGGAGCCCCAGAGCCGACGAGCGAGTGGACCTGTATACCGGATTATTCTACCGACGACAGCCCGCCTTCCCAGGCACGGATTATGCTTTGTATACTTTGATTATTCCATGGATAAAGACCCCCGACACTGCCGTGTGTTGGAACCCCCCCCCCCTGGAGAGGACGCAAGGTGAGGAGACGCTCTGCAAGACGAGGTCGCTTCACGTCTCTCCCCCGTGGACCGGAGAGAGCCGGCCCACAAAGAGTCCACCTGCTTTCATCTGTGGTCCAAGGATCGCCGGCGCATTGAACGGCACTACAGTGGGTTCACCTGGGATACCCTTGGCCGGACGAGGCAGCCGGATTCTACGCCCCCCCCTCCTACTCCTGTCGGCTTACAAGCGACCGGATTAACCCCCTCTAGTGTATCTAGTATATAATCATTAAAGTATCATTGCTGTTATTCCTTAACTATTCCAGGTCGTATATTTACCACCTGCGCCTTCAGAGATTGGACATTCTCTATTGATATACCGACGAATACTCTTTGCCATAAAAGTGCATACTATTTCAATTCATAAATGTAATTAAGTGATTAAGTGCTTGTTCTACACACCATCGCTGTGTAGAAATAAAGACCTGTTTCGACTTCGTACATTTGTGTTGGATCCGTTTCATCTACGTGAGAGTGTTTATGATAATATATTTATGCCGTGTACTGGGTGGCCGAATATTAAGTACAAAGGTAGTGGTAGTAAGTATCATATATATATATATATATATATATATATATATATATATATAACATCTAGTAATACAGTCAGGGAATTGTACCCCTCAGTTACAGCCTCTATAGTTAGCAGCTCATAGCTAACATAATACTGTGGTTAAGGCCTGCAGCAGCTCAGTAGCTAACATAACAACACTGTAGTTAAGGCCTTTAACCAGCAGCTCAGTAGCTAACATAACAACACTGTAGTTAAGGCCTTTAACCAGCAGCTCAGTAGCTAACATAACAACTGTGGTTAAGGCCTTTAAATAGCTGCACTCATAGGAGCCTGCATGTTGATGTAGCCTCATAAAGCTAATATTATAGCTGCACTCATAGGATGTTGATGTAGCCTCATAAAGCTGCATATGCTGCACTCATAGGAGCGTGTTGATGTAGCCTCATAAAGCTAACAAGAGTATATGTAATACTGTGGTTATGGCCTCTATAGTTAGCAGCTCATAGCTAACATAATACTGTGGTTAAGGCCTGCAGCAGCTCAGTAGCTAACATAACAACACTGTAGTTAAGGCCTTTAACCAGCAGCTCAGTAGCTAACATAACAACACTGTAGTTAAGGCCTTTAACCAGCAGCTCAGTAGCTAACATAACAACTGTGGTTAAGGCCTTTAAATAGCTGCACTCATAGGAGCCTGCATGTTGATGTAGCCTCATAAAGCTAATATTATAGCTGCACTCATAGGATGTTGATGTAGCCTCATAAAGCTGCATATGCTGCACTCATAGGAGCGTGTTGATGTAGCCTCATAAAGCTAAAAAGAGTATATGTAATACTGTGGTTATGGCCTCTATAGTTAGCAGCTCATAGCTAACATAATACTGTGGTTAAGGCCTGCAGCAGCTCAGTAGCTAACATAACAACACTGTAGTTAAGGCCTTTAACCAGCAGCTCAGTAGCTAACATAACAACACTGTAGTTAAGGCCTTTAACCAGCAGCTCAGTAGCTAACATAACAACTGTGGTTAAGGCCTTTAAATAGCTGCACTCATAGGAGCCTGCATGTTGATGTAGCCTCATAAAGCTAATATTATAGCTGCACTCATAGGATGTTGATGTAGCCTCATAAAGCTGCATATGCTGCACTCATAGGAGCGTGTTGATGTAGCCTCATAAAGCTAACAAGAGTATATGTAATACTGTGGTTATGGCCTCTATAATAGCAGCTCATAGCTAACATAATACTGTGGTTAAGGCCTGCAGCAGCTCAGTAGCTAACATAACAACACTGTAGTTAAGGCCTTTAACCAGCTGGCTCAGTAGCTAACATAACAACACTGTAGTTAAGGCCTTTAACCAGCAGCTCAGTAGCTAACATAACAACTGTGGTTAAGGCCTTTAAATAGCTGCACTCATAGGAGCCTGCATGTTGATGTAGCCTCATAAAGCTAATATTATAGCTGCACTCATAGGATGTTGATGTAGCCTCATAAAGCTGCATATGCTGCACTCATAGGAGCGTGTTGATGTAGCCTCATAAAGCTAACAAGAGTATATGTAATACTGTGGTTATGGCCTCTATAGTTAGCAGCTCATAGCTAACATAATACTGTGGTTAAGGCCTGCAGCAGCTCAGTAGCTAACATAACAACACTGTAGTTAAGGCCTTTAACCAGCAGCTCAGTAGCTAACATAACAACACTGTAGTTAAGGCCTTTAACCAGCAGCTCAGTAGCTAACATAACAACTGTGGTTAAGGCCTTTAAATAGCTGCACTCATAGGAGCCTGCATGTTGATGTAGCCTCATAAAGCTAATATTATAGCTGCACTCATAGGATGTTGATGTAGCCTCATAAAGCTGCATATGCTGCACTCATAGGAGCGTGTTGATGTAGCCTCATAAAGCTAACAAGAGTATATGTAATACTGTGGTTATGGCCTCTATAGTTAGCAGCTCATAGCTAACATAATACTGTGGTTAAGGCCTGCAGCAGCTCAGTAGCTAACATAACAACTGTGGTTAAGGCCTTTAACCTGTGGTTAAGGCCTTTAACCGCAGCTCAGTACGCTAACATAACAATACTGGTTACTGATTTATTATTTACATTGAAAAGATACAGAGATAATTTGTTAAAGCTGGACCAGCACACTAGGTTAGTAAATCCTAGGCCCCAGATTCAGATTCCTTTATTTAGCCATTTGTGTAAAACACATTGGTAATTGTTGCAGCAATACAGTGTATGCATTTCCTTTCTTTTTTCACAGAAAACAACACCAACACAGACAAGAAACGAAACAGTGCAGTGGGGGATTAATCAATAAATACATATATATATATAAAGTGAAGAGTGCAGGGATCCAGTACGGACTAGTGCAGTGCAGTCAGTGTCATTGTGCCAGTGTCACTTGGGGGCAGAGGGGGGAGGGGGGGGGGGGGGGGTACCGAGGGGGGGGGGGGGGGGGGGGGGGGGGGGGGGACCTGAGGCATTGATCAGCCTGGCGGCTGAGGGGAAGAAGTTCAGTCTGTGTCGAGCTTTCACAGCCTTTGGGATCCTCAGCCTTCTCCCAGAGGGGAGCAGGGTGAAGAGGCTGTGACCCTCTGCTAAAGCTCCACTCCTGCACTAAAGTCGGGGATTCAGTTGGACTCAGATCTGCTGCGTTCCCCCCTACCTGGTGACAGTGTACATCTCATAAAGTAGGGATAATCCACCCTGCTACACAAACATCTCAAAACAAACTGGTCAGACTACTGCTTGACCTTACTTCTAGAACCCACCTCGCCCCTGCCCACGTGACAACCTAGGATGGCTTAGAGTAGACGACAGAGTACAGCAACTTGCAATGGGCCTGTCTACAAGATACATACACGACCAAGGTATATGTGTACATGTCAAAATACTTCCCAAAGGTCAGTGAATACCACGACCACAACACCATGGGAGCTCCACAAATCATGTTAAACCCAGATTCGGCTCAAACAGGGACTAAACACATTTCGCAATTATGCCACATCAATGTGGAACGCCCTACCCAAAGATGTAAAGGAATGTGAATCACTACCCACTTTCAAAACACTCTCAAAGAACACCTACGGGAGACTGCAATTCGAAACTGGCCCCTGTAAATGTCCTAACCCAACCCCCTCCAATGTACAGTAAAGTACCAAACATGGTTTTGTCAATATTCCAATGTACAGTTGTGCTTGTGCAGTTGTACAGTGCCCCCCCCCCACCCCTCCTACCCCCCCCACCTATAATGTACGGTTCTACGTCAAATATATACTCTCTTTTCTAGACTCTTTTTGTATCACAAACAGTAGGCCTACTGTATTTGCAAATCTGGTATGTCATAAATGTATAGAAGTGTCTATCTGTATGTCACATGTCATGTTATGATGAATTGAAAATGGGGGTCCCTGATGTAAACAAGACGAACGTCTTTCTCTGGTCTGCATGCCCTTAACAATTGTATGTATTGAGCTGTACTGTATTGTACCCATTCTGCAATCTGTTAATAAAGTTTTCAATCAATCAATCAATCAATCAATCAATCAATCAATCAAAACCAACATTTTCACTGTAAAGTATATAAAAACGAAGTTATTGAACTTTAAACTTGAAACAAATACTATACTGCCTATAATTTGTTAAAGATGTATTAATTCGAACATTATTTCATATTATTTTACTTGAAAAGAGAGCTATTATTATTATTATTATTATTATTATTATTATTATTATTATTATTATTATTATTATTATTATTATTATTATTATTAGTATTATTTTAAGTTATTCTTGTGCCATTGAGATTTGTCAGAGAGATTGTAGGCATAAAGCAAGTTGATTGAGTAACTGTTATATAAAATAATATAAATAATAATTGTCATTTGGCAACACTGACTAACAGCTGCGTTGCATTGTGGGGGGGGGGATCCCCACAATGCATTGTGGTTTTTGAAATTTTGAATTGACGCGCGTCGCGCGCGGCACAGTCAGACCAGACCAGTATGACACGGTTGCATTTCTTCTCATCTCAGGTAATTTATGCAGATATTTTTGATTATTTATAAGTAATACCGCTAATATAAATGAGTGCTGTTTAGTCTGTGTTTCAGTGAGTGTAGCGCGAGCTCACGTTAGCTACTAGCTCTACATACACTGAGTGTAGCGCGAGGCCGCGAGCTCACGTTAGCTATATAGGCTACATACACTGAGTGTAGCGCGAGCTCACGTTAGCTACTAGCTCTACATACACTGAGTGTAGCGCGAGGCCGCAAGCTCACGTTAGCTATATAGGCTACATACCATAGATATCTATAGAACACAGATATCTATAGATATCTATGCTACATACACTGAGTGTAGCGCGAGCTCACGTTAGCTATATAGGCTACATACACTGCTACAGGCAGAGCCTCACGTTGTCACCAACTGTTCTCATCTCAGGTAATTGTGCAACACATATATAGGCTACATACACTGCTACAGGCAGAGCCTCACGTTGTCACCAACTGTTCTCATCTCGGGTAATTGTGCAACACATATATTTTATTATTTATAAGTAATGCGTGCTGCTGATATAAATGCTGTTTAGTCTGTGTTTCAGTGACTAGTCTACTGTAACGTTATTTGCTCGATATTATGAAACTGGCGGGATCTGTAATACAAGCACTACTGCTAGCAGGCCTAGACTGTAGAATACTGACGTTAGCTAACCAATGCATATCACGCAGATCTTTCATGGTTTACTTTAATTATAAAATATATAATTTCATTGTTAATGTAGCAAATACTGTTACAGTGCTGTCTCTCAACAACGACATGAAAGCAGAAGACAGCTCAATAACAACTACCCGTATACTTCAAGTGGTTGTGGTTTTTATTGTGTGTGTGACTGTGTATATATAATATATACTTTTTAATCTGGGACATCATTTTCAAAGAGTCATCCTGTAATGCCTTCTCTCTCTCTCTCCCAAGACGGTCAAGATCTACCAAGTCTTCAAGATCTTCAAGTGGTCATGCTTGTAAGTGATGTATACAATGTTTTATTGTGTGTGTGACTGTGTATATATACTTTTCAATCTGGGACTTTCATTTCAACAGCTGGAAAGGGTCATCCTGTGTTGATGGATGCTACAGTATGTAGATGTGCATGACATGGACTAAATTAGAGGTCCTAGATATGCAAAATAATATTGAGAATCACTGGCCTTAGACTATCTACTAACGTATTCTCGCTCTCTCTAGGTTCATGGCCACTAATGACTTCAGACCTTCAGAAGGACAGTATGCTGGATGAGGAAGGTCTTGGCCATGCTGCGATGGCTCCTAGAAGACAAGAACGGAGAGGTGCTGGACCTGGCTGTCAAATGGTTTGTAATGCTAGAGTATATTTTATGTAGATGTGCATGACATGGACTAAATTAGAGGTCCTAGATATGCAAAATAATATTGAGAATCACTGGCCTTAGACTATCTACTAACGTATTCTCGCTCTCTCTAGGTTCATGGCCACTAATGACTTCAGACCTTCAGAAGGACAGTATGCTGGATGAGGAAGGTCTTGGCCATGCTGCGATGGCTCCTAGAAGACAAGAACGGAGAGGTGCTGGACCTGGCTGTCAAATGGTTTGTAATGCTACAGTATATTTTATGTAGATGTGCATGACATGGACTAAATTAGAGGTCCTAGATATGCAAAATAATATTGAGAATCACTGGCCTTAGACTATCTACTAACGTATTCTCGCTCTCTCTAGGTTCATGGCCACTAATGACTTCAGACCTTCAGAAGGACAGTATGCTGGATGAGGAAGGTCTTGGCCATGCTGCGATGGCTCCTAGAAGACAAGAACGGAGAGGTGCTGGACCTGGCTGTCAAATGGTTTGTAATGCTAGAGTATATTTTATGTAGATGTGCATGACATGGACTAAATTAGAGGTCCTAGATATGCAAAATAATATTGAGAATCACTGGCCTTAGACTATCTACTAACGTATTCTCGCTCTCTCTAGGTTCATGGCCACTAATGACTTCAGACCTTCAGAAGGACAGTATGCTGGATGAGGAAGGTCTTGGCCATGCTGCGATGGCTCCTAGAAGACAAGAACGGAGAGGTGCTGGACCTGGCTGTCAAATGGTTTGTAATGCTACAGTATATTTTATGTAGATGTGCATGACATGGACTAAATTAGAGGTCCTAGATATGCAAAATAATATTGAGAATCACTGGCCTTAGACTATCTACTAACGTATTCTCGCTCTCTCTAGGTTCATGGCCACTAATGACTTCAGACCTTCAGAAGGACAGTATGCTGGATGAGGAAGGTCTTGGCCATGCTGCGATGGCTCCTAGAAGACAAGAACGGAAAGGTGCTGGACCTGGCTGTCAAATGGTTTGTAATGCTACAGTATATTTTATGTAGATGTGCATGACATGGACTAAATTAGAGGTCCTAGATATGCAAAATAATATTGAGAATCACTGGCCTTAGACTATCTACTAACGTATTCTCGCTCTCTCTCTTTAGGTTCATGGCCACTAATGACTTCAGATCTTCAGAAGGACAGTATGCGTGTAGCTTATTGCCAGCGGAAGAGTGCAAGAATGCTTCCGCATTCGTCACCGCACGCCAGTACGGTAATGCGCCTTTCCTTTCGCCCCGCTCAGACAAATGCATGTAGTACATTGCAACACAACGCAGCATTTCCGCGTACATTGCAATGAATCACTTGGAGTTTGAAAGTGATATCAGAAGAAACTACTCAACCTCGGCTGTCTTTAACTAGCAGGACGCTAGTGGGCTAGTCGCTAAAATATATATCGTTTTATATATAATTGTACCAACACAGATATTAGGCAGTACACACATTGTCCTGCAATACATACAGTGAATGCACAGCTACATTCGCCATATATTTCTATCGCTGCTGCCATAGGCGCCCACTTAATGGAGCAGAAGATGCGGGTGCTCTAGGACTATTGAACTTGGGGGAGCAAGCTTGTCTTTTTGCTCCCTCACTTTTTGATCATATCATATGATATAAATATCCCCCCCCAATTTATAAATCTTATCGAACCATAACTACGTAATTTCAATCAAATTAATAATACGCAATGACACTTAATAGCAAGTTTTTAAGTTTCCAAAGATTGTGTGACCCCCCACTTTAATGGTTTGATCCAGTGCCCACGGGCGTTTGTCGGCATGACGTATACGACATGTTGGGGGAGGCGGCTTTTTCGAACCTTTTTCGAAATTCAGGCTGGATATTGGATAACATTGTGACTCGTGAGGATTATTCTTCGGCGTTTACATTAAAATGGAGCAAATCATCACGTAAGTCGAACACTGTGACTGTATACTAAATGCGCAAACAGATTGAAACTGAATATTTCTCGTATGGTGAGCCTCGGCGCTGAACCGAGTGAATCCAGAGATACGGGATGGTGCGCACTGCGCAGGCGCTGTGATCACCCAACGACGGAAATAATGCCGCTTTGAGCAGTTTATAAAAAAAATATAAAAAATATTTATTAGCAACGCCGAGCTTTCAAACCATCCCGTATCTCTGTGCGAACCCCTCGTGCAACTGTGAGCACCTTTGTAATGTCTCTGTGATACTTGTATAACGAACGGTTCGGCCAGAACCAGTCCTTCAGGGTAAATCTAGGTTGGTTTCCCATTGAGGAGCAAGTGACTGTGGATTCACTCGGTGCAGCACAGACCCTGATGTAAACAAGACAAACGTCTTTCTCTGGTCTGCATCCCCTTAACAATTGTGTGTATTGAGCCGTACTGTATTTTACCCATTCTGCAATCTGTTAAATAAAGTTTTCATTCATTCAGCCGCCGCGCTCACTGGGGCTATTGATAGCGTCAATTAGTTGTTGTTGTTACTTGTTGTTGGTGCGGAGGATGTGAACGGGGCTGGAGGGGCTTTGGGAGGATGGGAAAGTTATTATTATTATTATTATTATAATAGTAATTGGCTATCATACGTGCCTAGCTAGCGTTAGCTAAAAGAGCCCTCGCAGTGAAGTTATTATAGCTATACTGCAATATAAACTGAGTTTTATAGTGAAAAGAGCAGCTTTATTTTGGTCAAGATTGAAGGCTCTATATTGCAGGAAATTGCACATACAGGTGTTCATTAAATGTAAAAAAATCTGCCGTGGAGGGGGTCGTGCCGGACCCCCTCCAAACCACCCCTTGCAAAAAAAAAAAAAAAAAAAAAATTTAAAAAAAAAGAATAAAAAAAATACTTGCACCCCCACTTTCAACTATAACTAGGCGGCCATGGCTGCTGCGGTCTACAGTGAAATGCAATATTATTATTATTATTATTATTGTAAAGATTATCATTACAATCGCAGCCTGGAGAGGCAATGTTACAAGTGTACGAGGGTTGTGTGCAAAGAGCACAGCCTCTCAATTTGCACAACGTGCACAAAATAATAATTGTAATGATCTTTACAATAATAATAATATTGCATTTCACTGTAGACCGCAGCAGCGATAGAAATATATGGCGAATGTAGCTGTGCATTCACTGTACATGTATTGCAGGACAATGTGTGTACTGCCTAATATCTGTGTTGGTACAATTATATATAAAACGATATATATTTGAGCGACTAGCCCACTAGCGTGAAGGGGCTCCTTTCCTCAGAGCAGCCCGCTTGTATCACCACGCTCGGCGCTGCTGCGATGGTGCAGGAGGTTGCCTCGCTAGTGGGCTAGTCGCTCAAATATATATATCGTTTTATATATAATTGTACCAACACAGATATTAGGCAGTACACACATTGTCCTGCAATACATGTACAGTGAATGCACAGCTACATTCGCCATATATTTCTATCGCTGCTGCGGTCTACAGTGAAATGCAATATTATTATTATTGTAAAGATCATTACAATTATTATTTTGTGCACGTTGTGCAAATTGAGAGGCTGTGCTCTTTGCACACAACCCTCGTACACTTGTAACATTGCCTCCAGGCTGCGATTGTAATGATAATCTTTACAATAATAATAATAATATTGCATTTCACTATAGACCGCAGCAGCGATAGAAATATATGGCGAATGTAGCTGTGCATTCACTGTACATGTATTGCAGGACAATGTGTGTACTGCCTAATATCTGTGTTGGTACAATTATATATTTTAGCGACTAGCCCACTAGCGTCCTGCTAGTTAAAGACAGCCGCGGAAATGCTGCGTTGTGTTGCAATGTACTACATGCATTTGTCTGAGCGGGGCGAAAGGAAAGGCGCATTACCGTACTGGCGTGCGGTGACGAATGCGGAAGCATTCTTGCACTCTTCCGCTGGCAATAAGTTACACCCGGACAGTATGCTGGATGAGGAAGGTCTTGGCCATGCTGCGATGGCTCCTAGAGGACAAGAACGGAGGTGCAGGACCTGGCTGTCAAATGGTTTGTAATGCTACAGTATAAATTATTGTATTACATCACACTCACCATCAATGACTCCACCATCACCCCCTCCCCCCTAGTCCGCAACCTCTGTGTCATCCTCGACCCCACCCTCTCATTTGACCCCATGTCCGCTCCATTGTCAAAACTTCATATTTTCACCTCCGCAACATTGCCAAAATCCGTCACTGCCTCTACCCCCTGCTGCTGAATCCCTCATACACGCCTTCATCTTTTCCCTCCTGGACTACTGTAACTCCCTCCTCACTGGCATCACCTCCCGCTCCCTCCATAAACTGCAGATGGTCCAAAACTCAGTTGCCCGCCTCCTCACTAACACCCGGTCCCGCGAACACATCACTCCTGTCCTCCACTCCCTCCACTGGCTCCCGATCAAGGAACGCATTAACTTCAAAACACTACTCACCTTCAAAGCCATCCATAGCCTGGCCTCACCCTGGTCTTAAACTTTTTACACCAAGAGAACGGTGGGGAGAGAATATATACATATGATGGGGAGAGAATATATACATACAGTGGGGAGGAGACTGTACATTAGGAGGGGGTGGTTGGGAGAGAAATATACATATAATAGACAGTCTCCACCGTATGTATATATTCTCTCCCCACCATATGTATATTTCTCTCCCACCCACCCACCCCCTCCTAATGTACAGTCTCCTCCCCACCGTATGTATATATTCTCTCCCCACCATATGTATATATTCTCTCCCCACCATATGTATATTTCTCTCCCACCCCCTCCTAATGTACAGTCTTCTCCCCACCGTATGTATATATTCTCTCCCCACCATATGTATTTTCTCTCTCACCCACCCACCCCCTCCTAATGTACAGTCTCCTCCCCACCGTATGTATATATTCTCTCCCCACCATATGTATATATTCTCTCCCCACCATATGTATATTTCTCTCCCACCCCCTCGTAATGTACAGTCTCCTCCCTACCATATGTATATATTCTCTCCCACCCCCTCCTAATGTACAGTCTCCTCCCCACCGTATGTATATATTCTCTCCCCACCATATGTATATTTCTCTCCCACCCCCTCCTAATATACAGTCTCCTCCCCACCGTATGTATATATTCTCTCCCCACCGTATGTATATTTCTCTCCCACCCCCTCCTAATATACAGTCTCCTCCCCACCATATGTATATATTCTCTCCCCACCGTATGTATATTTCTCTCCCACCCACCCCCTCCTAATGTACAGTCTCCTCCCCACCGTATGTATATATTTTCTCCCACCCCCTCCTAATGTACAGTCTCCTCCCCACCGTATATGTATATATTCTCTCCCCACCATATGTATATTTCTCTCCCACCCCCTCCTAATATACAGTCTCCTCCCCACCGTATGTATATATTCTCTCCCCACCGTATGTATATTTCTCTCCCACCCACCCCCTCCTAATGTACAGTCTCCTCCCCACCGTATGTATATATTTTCTCCCACCCCCTCCTAATGTACAGTCTCCTCCCCACCATATGTATATATTCTCTCCCCACCGTATGTATATTTCTCTCCCACCCACCCCCTCCTAATGTACAGTCTCCTCCCCACCGTATGTATATTCTCCCCCCAACGTATGTATATATACCGCCATCTTTCTCCCGGGTTGGTGTGATCACATGACTGACAAAGCCATGCAGTGATGGGCCAGAAGTCAATTCGATTGCATCCAGGCGCGATTGCTTATCCTGTCTGGGTAGCCCGGATGATGGTTTTTTACATCGAATTTTATACACCGCAATTATGCATCGAATCTTTTTACATTGAATTTTATTATACATTCGAATTTTTTACATTGAATTTTTATTTCACATAGGTAAATTCGGAGCAAAAAAATTCAGATACATGATTTTCAAAGTAATTATTTTCAATGCTATACATTCGGTGTCTGAAAAAATTCAGATACATTTTTCAAAGTAATTATTTTCAATGCTATAAATTCGGTGTCTGAAAAAATTCAGATACATGTTTTCAAAGTAATTATTTTCAATGCTATAAATTCGGTGTCTGAAAAAAATTCAGATACATGTTTTCAAAGTAATTATTTTCAATGCTATAAATTCGGTGTCTGATAAAATTCAAAAATCAGATACATGTTTTCAAAGTAATTATTTTCAATGCTTTAAATTTGGTGTCTGAAAAAATTCAGATACATGTTTTCAAAGTAATTATTTTCAATGCTATAAATTCAATTCAGATACATGTTTTCAAAGTAATTATTTTCAATGCTATAAATTCGGTGTCTGATCAAATTCAAATACTTCTGTCACTCATTTGCTTCCATACTGGCTCTTGTTGTATTTTGTTATCTTGCTTTACTTCTCTCTCTTCTCTCTCTCTTCTCTCTCTCTCTTCTCTCTCTCTATCTCATCCTCTTCTCTTCTGTCGTTGAATTTGTGGTTCGTTCTTTTTATTTGCCTTTTTCACTTTTCGTGTAGGGCAGTGAGTGGAAGTCCCGTCCCCTCCACGTCGGGGACCAGCACGCCTCGCCGGGGCCGGCGACAGCTCCCCCAGACCCCCGCCACGCTACGCCCCCATGTCACCTATTCCCCCGTGGTCCGTAAGGCTATGCCCACGCCTCCCGGGGTGCCCCAGGGGCGCCTCCCGGCCCGGCCCCCTGGCGCTTTTCTCCGGAGCCCCCCCCAGGGGCCTCCCCCTGCCGGCCCCCCGCCACCCCACCATGGCTCACCTCGTCAGGGTCGCCACCCGCCACCTCGCTGGGGTGACGCGGGAGGAGGGGGGTCTCCATGGAGGGCGACGGTTGCTTCTACAACCAGGACTACGAGCCACGCCACGAGCCGCCCGCCTATGAGCAGAGCCCCGCATAACATTGGGGTCTTGTGCTTGGCACTCCGAGCATGGCACTAACACTGTCACGGTTAGGAGTTTGATTCCTGCTGGGGCCACCCGTTGTGAATGATGTATACAGTCATTCCAAAGCACTTTATGTCCTAGTAATAGAGCTGTGCTATAGAGATGCTGTCATTCATTCATAACTAAACCAAAAGACATTTATAAACAACGTCTTACTAAATGCAGGCTTTCATTTACAACTGAACGGCCATATCACTCGTTTTTGTATTAATTCTCCTAAAAGAATTTGCTAAGCTAGACTAACATGAAAGTTTAAGTGAAAGTACACACTTGAGTAAAAGTCAAAGTTTCTACTTTTAAATGTACTTAAGTAGTAAACTGAACTTTTTTTCTGACTGTCTATATTCTTCTGATAGCAGGTGTTTAATCAAAGATCCCCTGTGGGAGAAGCTGTTGCAGGGGAACAATGGGTTAATTTCATTGGAGGCTTTGTCGTTGGGTTCAGAGAGGAGGATGTGATATTTTTTTGTTAATAAATGTTTAAATATCTATTCAAGTTGTCATTTTTAACTGGAAAAAGTAGCATGTATGGGGGTAATTGTTACTTTACTTGATATTTGAGCTTCACTGCAGAATGGTGTATATTGTGTACAATGTGCACATACACTGAGAATATATTTCAGTGAGGTAGGAGACAGCATGTAAACTTCTGAATTGTTCAATGCGGGACATGCCAATACTCCATTGGTAAAGGGAAGGGTCCTTAAATATGTGGCATTGTATTACTAATCAATAGGGATGGGTACCGAATTCGGTACTTTTGAGGTACCGAACCGAAACACGTCGGTACTACCGAGTATCGAATCAAGTGAGAAACCGAAAAAAAAATTAAAAAAAAATAAAAAAAAATATTTTTTATTAAATTTTTTTTTTTACTTTTTTTTTTTTTTTACTTTTTTCTTTTCATGTCAACGTTCACACGCACAATATATGCTTACCTAGGATTTGACTTGATTCAACAACAAAGCAGTCGGAGCAATGACAAGCCGAAAACTGTCGAAATTGTAGTTATTTGAAGTTTGGATTTTTTTTTACGACTGAGGTAGGTAAATTAAATTTCGACAGTTTTCGGCTTGTCATTGCTCCGACTGCTTTGTTGTTGAATCAAGTCAAATCCTACGTAAGCATATATTGTGCGTGTGAACGTTGACATGAAAAGAAAAAAGTAAAAAAAAAAAGTAAAAAAAGTAAAAAAAAAAAATTTAATAAAAAATATTTTTTTTTATTTTTTTTTAAAGTACCGAAAAAAGGTACCGTTGGGTACCGGTATCGATTCACAGGTACTGGTACCGGTACCGGTATCGGTTCAAATGTGAAAGGTACCCATCCCTACTAATCAACCATTTCCTACTGTATTTCCGGTAATGTATGGTCATAGGCAGATAGTGGAGTAGCTCTGGCAGAATACTGGGTACACAGTAAATTCCGCAAAGTAAGTTCAAGTTCAAGTTCAAGTTCTTTAATAGTTGTCATACAGAAGTACAGAATACTTTCATACAAAATGCTTCTTACTGTTACGCTCCAGAGACTGTGCTAGACAAGATAGTATCAAATAACATAATAACATAATATAGCATGAATTTAGAAGAAGAAAATGAGGTCACAGTTGTTCGGTATAGACATATGTACAATGTTCTGAGTTACCATATAATATACAATACACAACTATGCAGTGTACTAATGTACAGCACTATCTAGTGCAAAGCAGAAATGGGATGAGGTACAATTTTAGGTACAATTTACAGTAAGGTGTACGAGTTGTAGTGCAATCCTTCATCCATAAATATAAAGTGTGGGGAGTGGGTGCTACAGTGTGTTTGTTTAAAGTGGGTGTGTGCTATAAAGTGTGTGTAGTGGGTGCTACAGTGTGTTTGTTTAAAGTGAGTGTGTGCGTGTGGATGTGTGTGCTATGTGTGTTTGGTGGTTGTTGTTGTGTAGTGTTCATTCATTGTTCGTTTAGCAGCCTGATGGCCTGGGGATAGAAGCTACTTCTGAGTCTTTCTGTGCTCGCCTTGAGACTCCTGTATCGCTTGCCTGACGGCAGCAGTTCAAAGAGGCAGTTGTTCGGGTGGCTCGAGTCCTTAATAATTCTCTTAGCCTTCCCCTTGCAACGCTTGTAGTAAATGTTCTGGAGGGTGGGGAGCCCCCCTCCGATTGTGTCGGAGGGGGGCAGTTTGACTCAAACTGAGTACATTTCACTCAAACTGAGTAAAATTTCTTTACTCAGTTTGAATCAAATGTACTCAGTTTGAGTCAAATGTACTCTGCGGAATTTACTGTGTAGTACCATTGCATTGGCAGTGTCGGCTAGGCTTCGGGCAACCAAACCTGGCCCAGTGTGTGTGGGTCGCATCTGGGCTGCTTTAGGCAACCCGACGTTCACCGCTTCCGGCAACCCCGGACATGACCCAGTGTACTCGGGCCGGAATCGGCCAGTCAGTCATTGCCGCCTACTCGGCCAATCCGGACGTTCACCGCTTCCGGCAACCCCGGACCTGGCCCAGTGTACTCGGGCCGGAATCGGCCAGTCAGTCATTGCCGCCTACTTGGCCGACTCTGGCAGCCGGACTTGGGCCGACTAATTTCTTCCGGCCTGCCGGATACAGGCCATTAATGGGCCGGAACTTTTTGGCCACCTGGGTGGGATGTAACATAGACTATCAGAGTTCAAAAGGTTGGCGATACTGCCACCTGGTGAGATTCGATCGTCATTGCAATTCCAACGTAGGCAGTTGAATCAGGGACACCTAGAGGGCTCCGGCTGACCGTATAGAACGGGATCAAAGGAAAATATCAAAGGATCAAGTATACTCAGGTTTTGGCGCTCAATGGTTGGCGAGATAACCCGACTATACTTGGATATGGCGCAGAAAGAGTTAAGGGGATGCAGACCAGAGAAAGACTTTCGTCTTGTTTACATCAGGGTCCCCCATTTTCAATTCATAATGGGGGATAATGAGTCTGACGTATACAACAGGTCTATGTGACAAACATAAGTCAGTCAAACCCAGGGGGATGTCCTGCTAACAAATTACCCCTGTTTGAGCAACTTAGTCATGTATCTCAGTTGGTATTGCTGATTGGCTCGAACACGGTATGTTTGTATACAGCGAACAGGTCTATAGCAAGACTTTCTCCAACATGCCTATCTCTCTCTCCAGAGTAGAGTAGTCTGGGACTCTGGGCCCTCATTCATCAATGTGTGCGTAGAACATTTCTATTTCACATTCTATTTCCACACGTAAGCACGGAATGTAGAACCAGTGTACGCACAGGGAAGTCGGGATTCATCACACGTGCGTACACAGGCTCTACGCACACCTCTCATGATGAATCCCACCTTGGCTCTGCGCCGAGGCTCGTGCACACTTTCACGTATTTGCATACCAGAAACGCCCCGATTAACCATATACGGTAATGGAATACACCCATGAAATGTGGAAAAATGGACTAAGCCGAGGGAAGCGTGTCATGAGACAGGCTGACAGACGTGTACACTTACGGTGATGTCGGATATGATATCTATTAACCATTGCTGCCTGGGCAGCGCAAACACTAATAAATACCGCGCTGGAATATGACTGCCTTTTCCCGTGTTGTTTGATTAATACCCAGGGATTAAAGTTCTCCTCAATTTTATTCCAAATCGCGATGGATCTCCCGTCAATTTTCTACCTGCTGCATATGATTTCTAGAGGCATACTACAATCTATTTTGATGTCAGTATTGGGTAGCCTATATAAACAATAATACGAGAGCATATACAAGAACAATGAATCTCACTGCATGTATGATGTAGCCTGCCTTTCAATACATGAACTTGAATTCCATCATGTTTGTGTGCGGGACTCACAAGGCTGTTGTCACAATGGGTGGTACCGGTACAGTAATAATAACAGTCCACACAATATCACGATCCATGCCATAGCCTATGTTCTATTAGGACATGATCTGTGACGACAAATGTTCTAGAATGTTTGATTAAGATATCATACTCTGACAGCATGCCTATGATCAACAAAAACACGAACTTGAATCCCATCATATACATAGTCTGTCCACTATCTGGTGTCATTGCAATGCGTTTTCTATTCTTTCTTATACAGTAAAAAGGGGGAAGAACACTATATTCATATGACTTGTATTCTGCTTACAGCTTCGAAATTCCACTTGTTTCGTTTAACGTAAAGCCTTTTAAATATAATCAAAACGTTCCCGTGTTTCTGCGGTCTGCGCAAAATAATAACGAGTTGAGCTTTATGATTTATGATGAATTGAAAATGGGGGACCCTGATGTAAACAAGACGAAAGTCTTTCTCTGGTCTGCATCCCCAATTAACAATTGTATGTACTGAGCTGTACTGTACTGTACCCATTCTGCAATCTGTTAATAAACTTTTCAATCAATCAATCAATCAAGCTACGCGGAGCGCAGTCAGTCAGTAGCCTACACCCCGTATATTCCGATAACGCTATATAAACCATGCTGCATTCATTCTGAGAGAAAGATCTATTATTCCAAATGCTATTTATAGGGTTTTGACCATAATTACACTACTGTTGCTATTTTACAATGAACTATAATGAACTACGGTTCGTACAGAACATGCCAGTGTTATTATGCACAGAAGCTCATTTCCTTGTTGTAATAATATATTCTACCACTGGGCGTCAGGTAAGTGTGCTCTGACCTGTGCGTAGACGTAAGCACGGAGTCAAGTTCAAATCGAAATTGATGAATCCCACTCTTTGCTTAGAAATGATCGTACGCACAGGGTAAGCACAGATCTGTGCGTAGAACACGTTGATGAATGAGGGCCCTGGGCTCTTGGCTTGTTGTGATTCTCGCTTGTCTTTTTGCACTGTCTTGTATGCGAGTGGTCTCCAACTAATCTCTACCTTGTTCACATTGATCCTCTCACTACTCTCTGTAAAGGTACAGTAGCTTTGACTACTCATCTCAGAGTGGTATGCATCAAAAACATCTTGCACTTCCTGAGCTGACCACTTATCAGGCATGTTGGACCTGAATGTGATGGCTAAATCTTTGGTTTGTTTGTAATGGACCTACACAGCAGTGTCAGCAGCACGATTCAGTCTCAGCCAGTATTCATATAGACCGCTGCACTTCCACGTTAAATTGAGCTCATGGAGGAGCGCGGGGGGAGAACATTTATGAATGTTGATGAGCCTTGAGATAAGTGGTTGTAGCTACGGCTGTGGGGGTGCTGGGGACATGATCAAATATACTTATTTTTTCGCCTGAGTCTCCTGAATACGGGGGACCAACCCCAAGGCGATCGGCACTTTCTCGGCCGAGCTCTTGTCACTTTTTCCGCACCTACTCCCCAACCGGTGCATGCGCAGATTGCCCAGGGAGTGTGTTTGGACAATCCAGAGAGACTCCCTGGGCAATCTGTGCATGCAGAGTTTGGAATACTGGAAGTGTTGGTCTCTGGATACTGTTGAACAGAAGCCAGCATGTGGGAGACACAGAGTATTAGCTCAAGCTAAAACCAGCATCAGGCTTATGTTCAATGTCAATGTCACTGTTTCTTATTCCAGATTTGACTAAATCCTTTGCTTTGCTCATCTCCTCAGCCTGCTTTTCTGTGTTGATATTGCTTTTCTTAATGAAGTCCCTCATCATGTCTTCCCATTTACTTGTGTAACTCCCATGTACTTATTTTACAAGTACAGTGTTGCTCACATGCTTTCGAGCAACACTGTTCTTATTGTACTTATTGTATGCCTATTCTCATGTCTGCACTTTCTACATTGCACTACTTTTATACCTATTCTTAGGTATGCATTGCTTTTATTCTGTCAACTGTATGCAAATTGTATGCCTATGTTCATTTTATGATATTTGCTGTGAGGCACTTTGAGATGCAATCCATGTATGAAAGGTGCTATTGTAGTGCCGAGAGATGGGAGTCGGAGACGGTAGCTCGAGTTAGAGCGAACAGCATTTATTTGGTACACACATACAACATGCTACTCCTACGTTGCGTGCAGTCCACTCGTGTGTGGTGGCAGGAAGTGCCACCTCCTATAATGTTCAGGCGGAACTCTTGTTCCTAACAATAGTTCCGTGGGTGAATTATGTACAATTAACAATCACTACACAAGCCCCCCCAGAATTCACTCATGGTCAAAATCTCCACGGCGGGGAGAGACAACCACCCGGCCGCGGCGTGAGCGGACAACCGGGGGCGCGGTGCAAGCGCTTGCGCCCTCCACGGCGCCCGGGGGCATGAACCGGCCACGGTGAGTGCGGAAAGCCAGGGGCGGGGAGGTAGGGGCGGCGCAAGCGCCTGTGTCCTCCCCGACACCCGGGGGCACAGACGTCGACGAGGCCAACAGCGGCTCCGTCGTCGGCGGGTCCCGGGGTAGCGGCGGACGGCCTCGGCGGGGGGAGAGGGCCAGCTCTAAGGGCTGGGAAATGTCTACGTGGGCGGGCTCAATCTTGTGGTGGTTGTACCCCACCTCAAAGGCGAGCCTTCGCCAGTCCTCAGGGGCCTGTGGGCTAGGGTGTCCGGTGGATAGGTCATTCAGCAGCGTCGGACCCGAGTGACCAATCGCGACGTCCTCCAGGCGTAGACTGGAATCTGCAGTCCTGAGGGCCTGGATGTCGTGGTCGGAGGCCTGTCCCGAGCCCCTGTTGACGTAGCCGAGGTCCGGCTGTACAGCTCCGATGACGACGTTGGGCTTCTCGGCGACGTGTCCCGCGGCGCACTCGGAATCGTACGTGAGCTCTTGTCGTGCCGACCATGGCTCCGCTACCTTTGACTCAGAAACCGTGAGGGGTTCGGGGTCGGTGAAAGCTGTAAGAAGGCCGCCGTATGTCGCCTCATCGCGGACACATGCCAACGAAGCCCGTGTCTGTGCGTTTATTAGGCGGCCATGTCTAATGTCCACGAGGAGACCGTGTGCACCCAGGAAATCTGCCCCGAGTAGTGGGAACGAAATGTCGGCTGTGATGCAGTCCCACGTGAACCGCTGGCCCCCAAAACACAGTTCCACGGTCCTTGTACCGTAGGTGCGGATAGGGGTATCGTTGGCGGTCGTCAGGCGTGGACCTCTATCATCGCCGGCGGTGTCCTCTTTCGTAGCTGGCAGGACGCTCCTCTGAGCTCCGGTGTCGCAGAGGAATTTGCAACCGGAGAGTGTGTCTCTAATGAAAAGCAGCCGGTTCGACACACCTGCGCTCACCGCTGCTACCGGGCGCAGGTGTCTGCGTTTATGCGTCATGACGAAAGTGCAAGGGGAACGGCATCTTGTCGCCCTCGCGCCGAAACGTGCGTGGTAATAACACAGGCCTGCGGCAGCGCTGCTCCTGTTCTTCCTCGCCCCTCCCCCCTGCGGCGTGTAACCGCGAGTCGAGGCTATTAGCCCTGGGGTAGAGTGTCGAGTGGCCAGGTAGAACCGATCTGCCTCCTCTGCCAGAGCACGGGGATCCACAATGTTTGTATTGGCCAGTGCCGTCTGTACCCGTGGCGGCATGTGCCTGAGGAACAGCTCTTTAAATAAAAAGTTTGGCTGCTCGGCGCCCAGCAGGTTCAGCATCATCTCCATAAGCGCCGACGGCTTGCTGTCTCCCAAGCCACGTATATCCAGCAAGCGTCGGGCCCGCTCAGACGGTGACAACTCAAAAATCCTGAGTAGGTGCGTCTTAAACGCCTCATATTTATACCGGGCAGGCGGAGCTGTTATGAAGCCTACCGTCCTCGCCGCTGTCGTGCTCCCGAGGCTCGAGACGACGTGGTAATATCTCGCGGCGTCGTCGTCAACCCCTCGTAGGGCGAACTGCGCCTCTGTTTGCGCGAACCACGCCGCCGCAGAATGCTCCCAAAACTCCGGCAATCGAATAATAACGGCATCGTTTGCCATGTTCGGTCCGGTCCCTGATACTTCAGCGAGACCAATGTCGGGGTCACCAGTGTAGTGCCGAGAGATGGGAGTCGGAGACGGTAGCTCGAGTTAGAGCGAACAGCATTTATTTGGTACACACATACAACATGCTACTCCTACGTTGCGTGCAGTCCACTCGTGTGTGGTGGCAGGAAGTGCCACCTCCTATAATGTTCGGGCGGAACTCTTGTTCCTAACAATAGTTCCGTGGGTGAATTATGTACAATTAACAATCACTACACTATATAAATAGTTATTATTATTATTCATCAAGGGTAGCTGGGTCTGAGCTTTCCCCTCTAAAGGTAGGTGTTTTTTTGTTTTGTTTTACTGTTGTTGGGGTGATTGACAGGGGTGCAAAGTAACTAAGTACTTTTACTCAAGTACTATACTTTACAATTTCGAGCTTCAACTTCAAATTACTTTATTTTCCCTTCGGAACTTCATTTGTGCAGTGGTTAAAAGACAAACATACAGTCACAATACATAGACACTCACCACAAAAAGAATAAATGCCAGCTTCGTTAAAACTACAATAGAAAATACCACTATAAAAAAACACCAACTACATTAAAACTACAGTACTTAAATCATGATATATTAAAATCCATATGGAGCAGTTCTATATGAATATAAATAATAAATAATAGTAATACAGGTGATATGTGTCCATCAGGTGGAAGGGGGAGTCTATTTTTTAACTAGCCGCTGATCTTAACGACCCTGTCGAGAGGTTTCCTGTTGATGGCACGCATCACTCCAAACCATGATGTTACAGTATGTTAAAGGACATTATTGATTCCACAAAGGACTTGTAGAAAGCCTGCAGGATTGATGGTCGGACCTGAAACGTCCTCATCTTCCTGAGGAAGATCAGTCGCTGTTGGCACTTAGGCCCCGTTTAGACGGAAACGCTAGCAGGTGAATCCGCAAAAATATTTTTTCGGATGTGCCTTTCGTTTATACGGAAACGGCGTTTTTACGGGGTGAAACCGCCAAAAAGTGAGACTACCTTCCAGGGTGGAATTCCTAGAAACGCAAAACCTTTGCGCTCTCGTCTAAACTGTTAAACCGTATAAATCTGTTAAAACGATGACGAAAGGGTTGTCACGGCTCTGGTCGCGCGTACTGCTTACGTCACAGGTAGCAGGTATGCGCCAGTAGCCGAGACGTAAACAAAGCAAGTATGTCTGACTATTATCAACGGAGATCACCTGAAGGCTACATTGGCAGTACTTTTAACCCTTTCACTGCCACACGACAGAAGGTTAACACTTTACTATCACACAACCGGCTGTCGTGTGGCAGTGAAAGGGTTAAATACACAAGAATCTGTCCCGCGGCGTGAGTGGACCCACTGTCTGTGAGTGACTCTGCTTTGGCCCAATCACATTCCCCATCCACAGTCTGCGAATCAGAGGCAGAGTAGGGCGGGTCTTCACAGCACGTCATGTGACATATGCGCCAATCGTGTGACAGCGGGGCTCCGTCGTTACAGCCTCGTCTGCACAAAGAATTCCACCCCAAAACGCTCGTCTAAACGTAAAATTAAAAGTGAAACCGCAAGATGACTTTTGCGGTTTCTGTTCACAAAACGCTCGTCTAAACGTAGCCTAGAGTGGATATTATCTGCGGTGTGTGTATGTGTGTCTTGAGCCTGGCGGGGGGTATCTATGACTGGGGGGAAGCAGTGGGTTGAAGCTGTATGGATAACGGAGAGAGAGACAGGGTACGTTTTCCATGGAGAAACGAGGGGAAGCACACAGGAAAAACACGAGGTAAAAACACGGGGAAAACATAAGACGTCAAAAATCATGGAACGGGTGGAGACACGAAAAAACACAATGGGAGTAAGGTTAGAATGATGATGGAAAAAACATGAGCAATAGAGGTAATGTCAAGATACTTGCCAGGCTGTCAATAAACAAATATCTGATGCTGATGCATGGAGATCCTGGTATTCTTGTCGGTGGTGAGGTGATTAGACAGCAGGTGTGGAGTCTCCATCCATCAGCGTGATGATTATCAGCTGTGCCTGTTGCGCGCCCGTAGAGAGCGCGCTGAAGTGCAGGGAGTGAATGGGACAGACACAGAGTTAGAGACAGACACGGGGTGTGTGAGGGAGACAGAGAGGATTGTGCAGGTGAAACCGTAACAACTCCACTACATTTATCTGAACCCATCAGTTACTAGTTACTTTAAAGAAAAAGATTTTGCATTGAAAACATGGCAAATTTATGAAGATAATAGGATTTCACATTTGAAGCCTGTCAACTTCAAGAGGACGTAATCAGAGCAGCATAACCACATACCACTTTAACTTAACCTTTAATCAGAGCAGAATAACTGGATCACATACCACTTTAACATAACTTTCAGAGGTCAATGAATGCTCCTAAGCACTGGAATACACAAACGTTATGTAGAATGCATACTTTTACTTTAGATACTTAAGTACATTTAATAGAAAATACTTTTACTTAAGTAGAATTTGAATGGAGGACTTTTACTTTTACCAGAGTAAAAATTTTCATTTACTTAAGTAACGGAACTGTGTACTTCTTCCACCACTGGTGATTGAATGGATTTGAGAAAGGCTGGATGGCTGACTGAAGGGGTTCAGATTTGGAACAGGCCTCACTGTGTGACTAGTGGCTTTTGGGCCGCTGGATGAGCTCAAACGTGTCATGATGCCATCAGCCAGCTGTTGTCCTATCAGCTGGACTATGGTACTCATCTGACCAATGAGGTCTGCGTTCTCTTGTGTGCGGTTAGGAGTGGAGGCAATAACCCTGGGTGGGTCTGGATGACTCAAGTGGGCTGATCTGCAGCCAGTTTGTCCCCACAGGTTACAGAAACAGACTCCCAGACTCTCCAAAAGCTCACCACAACCCCTATCAGCAGTTACAGGAGTACAAATAAAACCAACTTGATTTGATTTCATTGTAATGACTGGTAAAAGATGTTTACTATTGGCACCAACCCCTATAGTCAACAGGTCAGAAGCTCAGTGTGGTGGATGACTCGTTATTTTATTGCCCAGCTGCACAATAGACAAATACAGCCTTTCACAGCAAGTCATTGCACAACTGATAATTATACAGTGGCTAGGTATTTGTATTTCTACAATTGTATTGGGATTGTATTGTGGTTTATAGGTATAACAATATCTAGAAATCTCTTTCTGTATGAAAATAACATATTTAAATAAATATATTTAAATTTGTATTAATGTGCTCAATAAAAATATCAAAGCAACAAATTTAACTAAATGTGCAGGTGAGATTAAAACATTTATGAAAAGGTATCTCACCTAATAAAAAATACACATAATAATGAAACAAACAACTGAAAAGATATAAACAATGTGTATATTAATTGGAAAAACTACAGAATTAGAAGAAACTATTATTTCCCATTCTATGGGTTATTTAAAATACAAAGAAATGGAACACAAAAGGTTGTGCTTTGGTACGCTCTACTGGGCAAAAATGGAACTGCATCACCTTATTCACTTAGTCTAAAAGAAAGTGCATTATATTAAGTAATTATTCTAACACACGTTTAAACAATATAAACAATGTTTACCTGTAATAATGAGTCACAATATATAGGAGGAATGGTCAATCTCTTATTCTCTCTCTGGACAAATACAGCCCTCCTACAGAGAGTGCATGAATGGGCTCTGCTAGCTAAAAAACATGTAAACATCAGGTTCCACCATTCTGTTATAAAATCACAATGCATGAATTAATCAGACTTGCAACTTACTAAACGTGTATTCAATCAAAATCTACAAACTACATGAAATGTAAATGTTTTTCACAACTCTTATGGCAGATTTATCTAGGACCATTCAGACTTACCAGCAAGCAGTCATTGCACAACTATGGATATCCCAGGATTCCATCGCGATATCTGCAACGATTAAATTACACCATACTAGAAGACAGCGCAGTATTGTCCCCGTAGGAATTTAACCATCATATATCAACACTGTAAAGGTGAGCCCAGTTTCACTCAGTTATCTATCTTGAGGTGAGAGGGTCAGTGGCTGTACTTAGTTCATCAAAGTTTTTAGCAAATGATCATCCATTTCCTGGTAAGGTAGAATGTAGACTTCCGGTTTGAGATGTTCGGGTAAGCGGCCATAGAAAAGAGCTCCCGGTCAAAGAACATCGAAAAAGGAAGTAAAAATATCTAAAACAAAATAAAAAGTGACAATTCAATGATAAAAGAGAAAAGGAAGGATGAACACGAGAACAAGCAAATGAAAAGCGACCCCAGAAGAAATACAAACACCGGAGAAAAGTTATTGACACGAGGAGGTGACGCAGCAGGTAAATCAAGCTAGCATGGTGCAAGACGACAGAGCAGAGGTACCCACCTGGGTAGAGGAGCTACAAGCTAGCATACAGACTAGCATGCAAGCTAGCACAATAGCTAACCAAGCTAACACGCAGAACATTCAGAATAACATCGACAGACTCAGAGAAGAATTAAAGAGGGGACAGGACGAGCTCAGAGAAGAAATAAATAAGAGACTTGAGACAATTGATGAAAAGTTACAGGAACAAGAGAAAGACATAGAGACGTTAGAAAAAAGAACAGCCGAAACAGAGGAATGGAATACAGAAATACAAGGAATTCTAATGGCAACTCTCGAACAACAAAACACAATGAGAGATAAGCTAACGGACTTGGAGGGGAGGTCTAGGAGAAATAATATCCGAATATGGGGACTGAGAGAAGGGATAGAACGAGACTCGATGACCAAATATGTAGACAACCTAATTCAAAAAGAATTAGAAATATCAGACCTCGCCAAGATAGAGATTCAAAGGGCACACAGGGCCCAGGCCCCGAAGCCACAGACAAACAGACCACAGAGAGCAGTTATAGTTAATTTCCTGAAATTCGAAGTAAAAGAAAACATTCTCAGAGCAGCCTGGCAGGCAAAGATGGAGGTGGAGGGACAGAGGTTAACCTTTGATCACAACTATTCAACGGAGGTGGCTGTAAAACGTCGGAGCTATGTAGAAATAAAAAAGACTCAGAAAGAGAAAGGAATCAGGTTCCAATCACCAATGACAACGCTGAAGGTCCATTGGAAAGAGGGCATCAAGGTGTACAACGACGTGTAGGAAGCGGCGAGGGACATGAGAGAGTCAACAGCTTTAAGTACCTCGGAGCCTACATATCCGAGGACTTGACATGGACCACACACATTAACAGTGTGGTGAAGAAGGCACGACAACGCCTCTACTTCCTCAGGCGCCTAAGGAAGTTCCAAGTCAGCCAGAAGATCCTTAAGAACTTCTACTCATGTACAATAGAGAGCATCTTGACCGGCAACATCACCTCCTGGTTTGGGAATAGCACTGCACAAGACCGAAGCAGACTACAAAGAGTGACACGTTCAGCCGAACGCACAATTGGAGGGGGGCTCCCCACCCTCCAGAACATTTACTACAAGCGTTGCAAGGGCAAGGCTAAGAGAATCATTAAAGACTCCAGTCACCCGAACAACTGCCTCTTTGAACTGCTGCGGTCAGGCAAGCGATACCGGAGTCTCAAGGCGAGCACAGAAAGACTCAGAAGTAGCTTCTATCCCCAGGCCATCAGGCTGCTAAACGAACAATGAATGAACACTACACAACAACAACCACCAAACGCACATAGCACACACATCCACACGCACACACTCACTTTTAAACAAACACACTGTAGCACCCACTCCACACACTTTATAGCACACACCCACTTTAAACAAACACACTGTAGCACCCACTCCCCACACTTTATATTTATGGATGAAGGATTGCACTACAACTCGTACACCTTACTGTAAATTGTACCTAAAATTGTACCTCATCCCATTTCTGCTTTGCACTAGATAGTACTGTACATTAGTACACTGCATAGTATTGTGTATTGTATATTATATGGTAACTCAGAACATTGTACATATGTCTATACCGAACACTGTGACCTCATTTTCTTCTTCTAAATTCATGCTATATTATGTTATTATGTTATTTGATACTATCTTGTCTAGCACAGTCTCTGGAGCGTAACAGTAAGAAGCATTTTGTATGAAAGTATTCTGTACTTCTGTATGACAACTATTAAAGAACTTGAACTTGAACTTGAACTTGACTCGGAGAGGATGGAAGGTGCCGGGAGGAGAAGGAGATAGACCGACGCTGATGCAGAGGATGGAGAAGGCGCGCAGATGGACCAGAGTCGAGAGGCGAGGACGAGGAGAGGAGGACGGGAAGGTGACAGGGATCTGAATTGATTCAAAGCAGATCAACTAAGAAGAACGACAAAAAGACACAGGGAAGGGGCGCAGAGGAGAGGAGACGAGAGGGAACACGGTGATCCAAGGAAGGATAAGTGCAATACAATATCAATATGAAAGACTTACTGTCAATATAAACGTTGGACAGATATGAAAGAAACACAGAAGTACACGTGACACACAATACGAGTAAATATGAACATGAAAATACACGTGACACACAATACAAATCAATGTGAACATGAAAATGACTTATGCAATGAGAAGATGGTATAGTACATAAGAGATAATTATACCAAAAGTTATAAAAAAGGACATGGAGATTCAAGAAACATATTGGGAGAAACACAAGTTGGACTGACATGAAAGAACCACAGGATTACACGTGACACATAATACAAGTAAACGTGAACATGAAGCTCAGAGGTTGCTCACAGAGCAAAGTTGGATATGTATAGTGCGCATCTCACCACTAGGGGGAGCCCTCTCACTAGGAGAGCCACTACTCCCCACCCGCCAGCGGGGGAAAGAGGGATACGATTAGATTAAGATCCTCTAATACCATGGAAGCACCAAATGTTGTTGTTGATGTTGTTGTTTATTATGGTTCTCTGTAAGTCGGGCAGAGATAGCAGTGGCTACAACCACAAATATTATTTTATGTGACATGGGTAGAATGGGAGAACATTTGGAATATGGAAAATATGATGCAAGTTAAGGGTATCAAAATGATGTTGTTGAATGTTAATGGTATGAATAGTTCGATCAAAAGGAGTAAGGTGATGACGAAACTTAAGAAAGAAGAGGCGCAGGTTATCTTTTTACAAGAAACACATCTAATATCACAAGAACATGAAAAACTGAAGAGATTCGGGTATGAGAATTTGTTTTATAGTTATTTTAAACAGAACCTTAGGAGAGGAGTAGCTATACTAATTAAGAACTCAGTGAAGTTTGAAATTATCAGGGAAATAAGGGATAAAGAGGGGAGGTATGTAATGGTCAAGGGGAAAATGGAAGGTCAAATGGTAACACTAATGCATGTGTATGCTCCACCAGAAAGTGAGAAATATCTATTTGAAACTATCTTTGATATCATAGTGATGGAAGGGGAAGGGGTCCTAATCTGTACAGGTGATTTTAATGTAGTATTGAACTATGACATGGACACGACAAGCACAAAGAAATGGAGGACAAACATTAGCAAATATATGAATATACAAATGACAGAATTAGGAATCACGGATATATGGAGAGAAATACATGCACTAGACAGAGAATACACGCATTATTCACACCCACACACAACATATTCAAGGATAGACTACTTTCTCATGACAACAGGGGACAGATACAGGGTAGAAGACTGCAGGATAGGGGCAACAGACATATCAGACCATAGCGCAACATATCTGACAGTAAATCTTAAAAGTAGACAGAGAAATGCAGTTTGGAGACTGAACGTAGGGCTAGTAAATAACAAAGGTTTAGTTAACGAAGTAAAAGGAGACATAATTAGATACAGAGAGGAAAATGACAACGGAGAGGTAGACCCAAACATTTTATGGGATGCACTGAACGTGGTAATACGAGGAAAATGTATAGCAAAGACAGCACTACTCAAGAAGGCCAGAGTAGAGACATACCAGAACGTAATAAAGAAACTGAAAGAATTAGAGAAAAGACACCAAAACTCAAAGAACCAAAAGACACTTAGAGAGGTAAAGGACGTTAGAGAAAAGATAAACAAGGAATTGCTGTCAGAAATAGAGAAGAAAGCTAGATACATGAAACAGACATACTATGAAGGAGGACCGAGAGCGACCAGACTTTTAGCTAGACGAATCAGGACTAGGGATGGGAATCGAAAACCGGTTCCCTTTGGGAGCCGGTTCCTAATTATCCGATTCCTGGAATCGCATGCCTCCGTGACTATCGATTCCCTTATCGCTGCCAGGTTTTTCCTACAGTTGCGCATAACGTTAGCGCCACGCATGTAGCCATGGCAGACTATTTGATTCCTTAAGGCAGTGCTTCTCAAACTTTTTCTGTCAGGCCCCACACCAATATCGTGACCTTTCAAATTGACAACACCTTCCTTCGCGAGAGCCACCTTGCCTCGCTGTGAAACAGCACTGCAGAATGGTCAGCTCCCATCTCCTCACACAGCGCAGAGAACAGGCGCGCTTTCAGGGGTCGGGTTTTGATGAAATTTACCACGTTTATAACTTCTGTCAAAACCTCATTCAGCTCAGGGCTAAGCTGTCTTGACACTGGCGCCTCTCTGTGAATTTACAGTGCGTCCATTGCGCGTTTGGCGAGACCCCCTTGATGAGCGCCTGTAGCCCCCTCCTTTTCCCTGCCATGGCCTGCACACCGTCAGAGCAAAAGCCCACACAGTTCTCCCATTTCAGTCCATGTTCTGTCAGGTAACTGTCAATAATTTTGAAGAGCTCATCAGCTGTCGCTCTGTTTTTGACATATTTTCAAAACAGCAGATCTTCACTCAGTGACTGGGAATTTACAAAGCGAACATAGGAAATAAGCAAACAGTCTTTATTGCTGTCAGTCTTTGACAAGGCAACACGCATGTCATCCTCAAGGCTCAACTTGGCACTATATTTTGTTTTCAGAGCTGTCATGGATGAAAAGCCAGCTTCACACAGATATGTGGTGCTGAATGGTATCAACACCTTAACTGCTGCATCATGAGATACTTGGTACCCAGCACCACACTCTGAAACTAGCTCTCCAGGTGGTATCAGATGAGATTTCAATGAGTTCTTCCAAGAGTTTGGATGGAGATGTGTCAGGAAGCTTTGTCTCAATGTTGTCTGTAAAGTATTTTTTTATCCAGAGTAACTTGGTGATCCTTTTCTGTGTTTTATTAAATAATAATTTTCAGATTTTGAGAAATGGTCAAACTTATCCAAATATGGTATTTTCATGGAGAACAGTGCAGCTGCAACAGATAGCACTTTAGTGACAATTTTCTGTAATACATTTTTATTTTTTTTAATCTCAAGGCCCCCCCTGTCATGCCTCTGCGCCCCCCCTGGGGCCCGCGCCCCACACTTTGAGAAACACTGCTTAAGGGCTCGAAATTGCCTGGGTTTTGGTCATATGCTCCCGAAATGCTAACGCTAGCTAATCAAGCTCACAGAGAGAGATAAACAGCTGACAGCAGGTAGTACAGGTACAAATACAATAAAAAAGGGGGTGGGGGCTGTTGTGTAAACCTTGTACTCTTTAGTTCACATATAATAAGAGACGGAGAGCGTGTGATCACGTTGACTGTTGTTTACTAGTCGGTAAGCCAGGAAGTACCGTGCAACTTACAAACATGTCCGTGTAGCAACACAAGCCAATACCTTTACAGGACAGGGGCCCGGGGCAATAGCATATATCTGCAGAGCCACAGAGCCCAACGTCTGGGCGGGGCTTCGTGGCGTGGACAAGGCTTCGTGGCGTGGACTAGGCTTGTGGCATGTACCTGGTTTTGTTGGACGGGGCTTCATAGTGCGCATGCGTGTGGACTGGAGCATGTGAGAGTATAAGAGTCAATTTTTTTCCTAACTCTTTCTCACAGTGTGGTGGCCGGCAGAAGAACAAGTTCTTTCTCAACCAAAGATGTCTTTCAGTAAAAATGTAAGTACCTATTTCGCTATTTTGGACATTAGGTCCTATTTTCCGTATGTTACTTTGTGTTTCTAGTCAGTGTTCGAATTATGAGGGGGCCAATTGGGTCTCAGCCCCCATAGCTATAGTCTGAGCCCCCATAGTCAAGACCCCCTGTGGGGGTCTCTCAAAAAATGTATATAATTTTATTTTATTTTTTGTATGAATTATTATTTATGTTACCTAAATAAATTGTTAATAGATCATATTTTTATTTTCAAATGCTGCTGTTGTGCCATACAACTATTTATTTTCCATTCGATTATTTTGTTAGTTTTTGATTTATAAGTGCAGAGACAAATAAATGTTAATTCAAGTTCATAAATTTGGTCTCATTTTTCAAATTAAATTGTTGTATTTTATAAGGTGCAAAATGCAAATAAGTAAATATGGCATATATCAGAGGTGAGTAAGAAAATTAACAAATATTGATTGTTAAGAATGAGACTGAATAATGACATCACACAATAGTCTAATGATTAGACTGTTGTGTGATGTCATTATTACTTAGTATTAGACTAATCCTAATGAGATATTCCTCTAAATATGACTTCGAAAACAGCCACAATTTCAGGAAAAAAATTGTAAAAAAAAAAAAAAAAAAATCAGGTGGCCCCCATAGCTCTCAGATGATAATTCAAACCCTGTTTCTAGTGTCCTATATATTATATGTTACTTTGTTTCTATCTATTTTTTATCAAACGCTATTTAAAAAAAATGCACGTTGCTTATCAAGGCCACCTGCTGTATCTTGCATCTAGGAATATTTTGTATATACACTGTGGGAAGAGGGAACGAAATGTCATGTCTTTGCACAGTATGAGAAGCGACAATAAGGGCGATGTATACTCCATGTATCGTGGCTTGTTCTGCTTCAATGACGAGCAATTGTCATTTCATTAGACACAGACCAGCTGTGCAATCGAATTGACATGCAATCGAATTGAATTAGCTAACTGGCTAACTCTCTTTCTCTCTCTTTCTCTCTTTCTCTTTCTCTCTCTCTCTCTCTCAGCTTCCCTGTCCTTTTGCCAGACAATGGAAAATGTAGCCAAACTAATAGTGGTTTGAAATTAAACTATTGAATCTTGTATATTTGTCTTGATGAATTGAAAATGGAAATGAACATTTCTAAAACGTGCCACTGTCTGATGATGACCTGAAACGCTGTCTCCTATCTTCAACAAGAAGACCAGACACCCCAATCGCCATACATTTCAAACACTACCAGAATATTGCATTGTCAAACTTTTTAACATTTTCTATATATTATGCTTTTTCATATTAGTGAGTGGGAGGCATTCGATGACAAAATCAACCGTGAAAGGAAGAAGCAGCACTGAACACGTCAAACTCGGCTGCAAGGGTCCTCACGCACACCAAACCCTGGCAGCACATCACCCCCACCCTGCAAAAACTCCACTGGCTCCCCATCAACTACCAGCCTCCTCCTCAATCATTAGTGGTTAACATACCGTTGTATTTGTTCGGTACGTTACACACTGAAACGGTTCGGTACGGATATGTGTACCTTTACACCCCTAATGGGAAACCATTAAACAGATCATCTGTCTAAACCTCGTAACTCTATTCGCCCTCAAGGGACTAAACATGTTTCGCAATTATGCCACAAAAATGTGGAACGCCCTACCCAAAGCTGTAAAGGAATGTGAATCCCTACCCACATTCAAAACCGCTCTTAAAGAGCACCTATACGGGAGGCTGCAATTCGAAACTGGCCACCGTAAATGTCCAAACCCCCCACCCCCTCCTAATAGACAGTCTCCTCCCCACCGCATGTATATATTGTCTCCCCACTGTATGTATATTTCTCTCCCACCCACCCCCTCCAAATGTACAGTCTCCTCACCACCGTATGTATATTTCTTTCCCACCCACCCCCTCCTAATGTACAGTCCCCTCCCCATCATATGTATATACTCTGTCAGGATCTATGGGTAACAGTACTGTATATTTGAATACCGTATATGTCACAAATGTATCAGTACTATGTCCCTATGTCAATATGAATTGAAAATGGGGAACCCTGATGTAAACAAGACAAACGTCTTTCTCTGGTCTGCATCCCCTTAACAATTGTTGTAACGTCCCCAGGGCCGGTTATGATAATAACAGTGAACATTTCCTCCCTCCTGACAATGGTCGCCTACCTGGTTCCCTACCTCCTGACACTGGTCTCCTACCTCCTGACAGTGGTCCTCTACCTCCCTCTTGTGGCCAGACGAGCCAGTTGGTTCAGACACTGTTTCTACACTTGATAACTCACATGCTTACTTTAATTAATGGGATAATTAATGGGATGTCACTGTGTGCGTTATTGTTGAACTTTTGGTGTGAATTGGTTTCCTTGGTTAGTGTTGTTTGGTGTATTGCTTATTGTCTAGTGGTTGTTTGTTTTGTTCTGTGCCTGTCTCTCCCCAGCTGGGGGCAATTAGTAATTAGTGTTGTTATTTAAGTGTGGGTTGCCCTCACCTGGTTGTGGAGTCAATCCTCCTTGTTAACTGTTCCTGTGGTGTCTGTGTCAAACGTCGTCCTTGTAGTTGTGCTCTGTCTAAAGTAAGTGTATATTAGTTTCTGTTTTGTCTTCTTTTATTTCGTGTGTTATGTCTGTCTTCTGTCTTCTGTCTACTTGGCAAGTAAACACTTTAAATTGTGACCGTCGACTCCTGCCTCATCTCCCTGCTTACTCTTTCCTGCTGCCTTGGGTTCTACCGCCACCTTACCGTATCGTAACAGAATGACTCCACCATTACTGAACCCAGTGGAAAAATTAAAGGGGACAATGAGTGTTATCCTCAAATTAATGGAGGGGGATATGTCCACCTATGCCCCAGCTAAATGTTTTTTTTGCTTAAGACAATCCGGTCCGTAGCGGACCAGGATCCGGATCAGGAGGCAGAGATGGGGGTGTTGGCCAACAAGGTTGCGATCCTCATGGAGAGGCATAATTTCCCTTCACCCTCTGATCTGTCTCTTGTTCGTGGTCCCACAGCTAACCCGGCGTTCCCCGCTAGCCTGGCCCCTACAGTTAGCCAGGTCCAACCGACTAGCATTACCCTCACAGTAAGCCTGGCTCCTGAGGCTGGCCGGGTTTCCTCAGCTAGCAAGCCTCAGAAGGCTAGCAAGCCTAAGAAGGCTATCGTGACAGGAGCTACTAGTCTTTCCCCGACAGCTAGCTTAGCCTCTACAGCTAACCAGGCATCTACTGTTAGCTTAGCCTCTGCAGCTAGCCAGGTCCTCCCAGCTGACACAGCCCCTACAGCTAGCCTAGCCCCTACAGCTAGCCTAGTCCCTACAGCTAGCCCAGTCCCTACAGCTAGCATTACCCCGACAGCTAGCCTAGCTCCTACAGCTAGCCTAGCCCCTACAGCTAGCATTGCCCCGGCAGCTAGGTTAGCCCCTACAGCTAGCCTAGCCCCTACAGCTAGCTCAGGGCCCACGGTTGGCCTAGTCCCGACAGCTAGCCTAGCCCCTACAGCTAGCCTCTACAGCTAGCATTGCCCCGACAGCTAGCCTAGCCCCTACAGCTAGCCTAGCCCCTACAGCTAGCCTAGCCCCTACAGCTAGCTCAGGGCCCACGGTTGGCCTAGCCCCCGCAGCTCGCAGGCCTCAGAGTTCTGGCAAGACTCTGAGGGCGGGTGGGGCTAGTGCCGCCGACAAGGCTTCCACAGCTGATCCGGTCGTCGCTGCCAGCCTGATTCCGATCGGCGTACTCCCGGCTGTCACCGCTCCTCCTCTGGCTTCCACGCCCTGCCCAGCCTCTACGCCTGGTGCGGCCTCTACACTGGGTCCAGACTCCTCATCCCCGGATCCTACACCACGCCTCGCCGCCGAGACCGGTCCGGTCTCCGCGCCCTGCCCGGCCTCTACACCTGGTCCGGCTGCTGTGCCGGCTCCCGGCTCCTCGAATGATCCTGGCTCCCCGTCTGGTCCAGCTCTGCGCCGTGATCGGCGTCCTGGTCCTCGCCGTGGTCTTCGCCGCGGTCTTCGCCATGGTCTGCGTGGGATCCTGCTCCGGGGGTCGTCGCCGCCGCACCTCCGTTCCGGCTCTCCGGGTCCTCTCCCTGGGTTCCTTCTGGGGTCCCGGCTTCCTCCTTCACCGGTGTCCGGACGTTGTTCTAGGGGGTCTGGAAGCCCCCCATTGTGGGGGAGGTACTGTAACGTCCCCAGGGCCGGCCCTTGCTGGGCCGGTTATGATAATAACAGTGATAATAACAATTTCCTCCCTCCTGACAATGGTCGCCTACCTGGTTCCCTACCTCCTGACACTGGTTTCCTACCTCCTGACAGTGGTCCTCTACCTCCCTCTTGTGGCCAGACGAGCCAGTTGGTTCAGACACTGTTTCTACACTTGATAACGCACATGCTTACTTTAATTAATGGGATAATTGATGGGATGTCACTGTGTGTATTATTGTTGAACTTCCCCACCCTGGTGTGAATTGGTTTCCCTGGTTTGGTGTATTGCTTATTGTCTAGTGGTTGTTTGTTTTGTTCTGTGCCTGTCTCTCCCCAGCTGGGGGCTATTAGTAATTAGTGTTGTTATTTAAGTATGGGTTGCCCTCACCTGGTTGTGGAGTCATTCCTCCTTGTTACCTGTTCCTGTGATGTCTGTGTCAAACGTCCTCCTTGTAGTTGTGCTCTGTCTAAAGTAAGTGTATATTAGTTTCTGTTTTGTCTTTTATTTCGTGTGTTATGTCCGTCTTCTGGTTAGGTTTGTTTTATAGTTGGTGCCAGCACGGCTGTGCCTATTGTTTATGCTTGCATGCAGTGTGCGATCCATAGCAAGATCTTTGGGTGAGCCCGCGTGGGGGGGGGGGGGGGGGTGCGCGCGGCGCGCAGCTCGCCTCTCAGCGAGGAGTGCTCAGGACAACTCACTTACCGTCCGGCCGTCTGGACGGGGCTTCCACAGCACATTCCATGATAAAAAAAAATATCTATTTAGTTAGATAGAGATGATTATCTCTCAGACTCCTGACTTACTAACAATATGAAATACTCCTGGTCCCAAGCAATATTTTCTCGACTGACGAGTCACTGAGCTTGCTTCGACCACTAGGAAACGCGCCCATATTTCATATCATATTTGAAGACCCTAATAGGCTACATTTATTTGCTTGCTGCATTTACATTGGCTGCGACGAATCGATACATTGGCTGCCTGCAGTGACGCTGACGCCCACCACAGTCACCACTGTGAGTGACGTGAATCTCAAAACAATGATTTATATTTAACTAATAATAGTCCCCACGGCCACCGGAGCAGCACCAGCCGCAGGTGTAATTGCGCGGCGCGCCTGTAGATGATCCGATTCCCGCCTCCTGCTGCTCTGTCAGCTTCACTGTCAGTGAATAATATATAATAGTAATTTAGAGACCCCCCAAAAAATCGCAAATCAAGTTTGCAGGGGAGCTGATGTCTGATCTAGGGGAGCTATAGCTCCCCGGGCTCCCCTCCTGGATCGCACCCTGCTTGCATGTACTTTTGAAGTTGCCAAGTAAACACTTTAAATTGTGACCGTCGACTCCTGCCTCATCTCCCTGCTTACTCTTTCCTGCTGCCTTGGGTTCTACCGCCACCTTACCGTATCGTAACAAATTGTGTGTATTGAGCCGTACTGTATTGTACCCATTCTGCAATATGTTAAATAAAGTTTTCATTCACACTCAAATCTGTGTACATTTTTTATTTTGCATACTAATGTTCTGTGTCTTGAGTCATACTGTATTGTATTCTGCATCTGTTAATACAGTTTCAATCTGTAAGAGCCTCAAATCTCCATGTACATTTAATAAGTTGTTAGCCAGTTTCTAACCTGTAACATTCCTAAAGTAAAGGCACAAGGGTAGATCAATGTCGTTGAAGTTGTGTAGACAATCTTTCCATTCCTGGTAACTGTAATGCATTCTACATTGTTGGCAGTATTTATAGTATGTGGAATCTAGATATGGAAATATGCAGCATTGCACTTGATATACAGTACTTTCTCACATGGTTGATTATCTGATATATACCATATAAGAGTGGGTGTCAGACAAGAGGGAAGACTCAGGTTTTTAACGGGATACCAAACAGAAGGTAAAGATGACTGAACTCTACAGTAACAGTAATCCAGAACTATTTCATTGCACTGTAAAGAAACTGATTTTATAGTATGTCACATCAATGTCATTCTTGTCTTTCACATTCTACTAAAACTGAATCAAACCATAAACAAGGTGGCCTGTTGGGATGTTAGATCCTAATGTGAAAAACTGATTTTATATGTCTGAGGAGAAGACTGGTACTCATCATCAGGTCCACAGACGGGCCTCCCATCTTCGTCTCCACAAAGTACTGGGGGGGTCTACTGTATGTGAGACATATTTCCTTTAGAGTGAAAGAAATGACATGTGAACAAGTATGTTGTGTGCCAGGTTTATGTGCAGTCATGGTAAAGTGAGAGGTGACGGGTGGACCACCACTTATGTCATGTGTCCAGGCAGGCCTCAGGTACAAGTCATTTTAACTCCAGCAGCCCATTACGTACCAACCTGTTTCTTTCCCCATGAATCCCTGCACAGCCACAGACAATAAAGAAAGAAGCTTTAGCTGTCATGACAAAGATGCCAGACATCCATACATCTGCTTATAGATCTGTTTGATAATGTCTAGCTCAGGAAAGGCTGAGAAAGGCACCTACCCAACCTCTTCCAATCCTCCAATGCACAGTCCCCCCCACCCAACCCCCTCCAATGTACAGTTTTCCCCACCTACCCAACCTCTTCCAATGTACAGTTTCTTCCCCCTCAAATGTATATACTCTCTTTTTAGACTATTTTTGTATCACAAACAGTGCTGTATATTTGTAGATCTGGTATGTCATAAATGTCTAGTATATTTGTAGATCTGGTATGTCATAAATGTCTAGATGTAACAGTACTGTCTATCTGTATGTCATGTTATGATGAATTGAAAATGGGGGACCCTGATGTAAACAAGACGAAAGTTGTGTATGTCGTAAACAAGGAGAGAGAGAGAAAGCGAGAGAGAGCGAGCGAGAGAGCCTCCCCCCCCCCCCCTCATGCGCAGTAGTGCAAAACCAGGTCCACGCCATGACGCCCCGCCCACGCACAGTCTAACCTAGTCCACGCCACGAAGCCCCGCCTCAAGCCTAGTCCACACCACGAAGCCCCGCCCATACGTTGGGCTCTGTGGCTCTGCAGATATACCCTACTCGCCCGGGGAGGGACCTCTATGTGTGTGTGTGTGTGTGTGTGTGTGTGTGTGTGTGTGTGTGTGTGTGTGTGTGTGTGTGTGTGTGTGTGTGTGTGTGTGTGTGTGTGTGTGTGTGTGTGTGTGTGTGTGTGTGTGTGTGTGTGTGTGTGTGTGTGTGTGTGTGTCTCTGAAAGACCAGAGAAGTCAGAGGAATAACAACCTGTTGAATGCAACTACGGTTCAATAGATTAAATTAGTTTAAGATATTGAACTGTAGTTACATTCAACAGGTCGTTATTCAATAGATTAAATTAGTTTAAGAATAAAAAAATAAATACATTTTAAGAGAATTTCAAATACATTATTTTATTTAAGTGTAGGCTATAGTTAATGTTTTATTTTTTACAGTTTTTGTATTTTTCTGACATGGGGGCTCAACAATAAATAACAATCAGAAATGTCAAGTTGCATGTTGTTATTCTAACCAGCTTAGTTCTGTTGCATTTCCAATTTATTTATTTTAATTATAAATTGATCAGGAATCGATAAGGGAATCGATAAAGAATCCGATCGATAAGCAGAATCGATAATGGAATCGTATCGATAAAATCCTATCAATTCCCATCCCTAATCAGGACACAACAAAAACTAAACACAATACACACAATAAGGGACACGAACACTAACAAAATACTAAGAAAACCAGCTGAAATAGAGAGGACATTCGAAGAATACTATAAGACACTATACACACAACCGATAGCGGCAGGAGAAGAGGAGATAAAGAAATTTTTTGAAAAACTAGATCTACCATCGATAGGGAGGGAACATAACGAAATATTAAATGCAGAGATTACAGAAAAGGAAGTGGGGAATGCGATCAGTAAAGCAAAGAACAGTAAATCACCAGGTAGCGATGGATTCCCTTCTGAATTCTTAAACATTTAGACAGGAACTGAGCCCCATATTAGAAGCAGCATTCAGACACACGATGAAAGAAGGCACAATGCCACCCTCTTGGAAAGAAGCCATAATTACTACAATTCCAAAAGAAGGAAGAGATAGAGAACTATGTAGCAGTTTCAGACCAGTGTCCATACTTAATGTAGATTACAAGATGTATACATCGATAATATCCAAAAGATTTGAGACATTTATGCCAGATATTATAGACGAAGACCAGACCGGATTCATTAAAGGAAGACAAAGGATAACATAAGGAAGACAGTGCAGATAGTAGAGGAGATACAAAAGGAAGGAGGAAGTGCAGTATTAGTTAGCCTAGACGCAGAAAAAGCATTCGACAGTGTGAGCTGGGTATTTCTATATAAAGTATTGGAGAAATTTGGATTAGACAAAAAGGCTATGAAAACAATTAGGGCATTATATCAAGAACCGACGGCAAGGATTAAAGTAAATGGCAGTCTGACGGACCGGATTAAACTAGAGAGAGCTACCAGACAGGGTTGTTGTCTTTCGCCAACGCTCTTCGATGTATTCATCGAACCACTGGCTCAACTAATTAGACAGACCAAAGACATCAAAGGGGTGGAGATAAGGGGAACAGAACATAAATTAGGACTGTTCGCAGACGACGTGATAGTATATATGAGACAACCAGACACAAGTTTCCCGATACTGATGGATTTACTGACAGAATATATGGATATTACTCAGGGTATAGACTTAACGTGACGAAGACACAGACTTTAGCACTGAACTATACTCCAACGATAGAGATCAAAGAAAAATACAAAATTAAATGGGACATGGACAGGATCAAGTTCCTAGGGGTGAACATTACAAGAGGGGTGGATGGATTATATGATGCAAACTATACACAGATTAATCAGAAAATCAAAAGAGACCTAGAAAGATGGACAGTAATGCCCCTAGATTTCAGCTCAAGGATCGAAATCATTAAGATGAACATATTACCAAGGTTATTATACCTATTTCAGTCTTTACCTATATTAATACCACAAAAACAATTCAGAGAATGGGATAGACAGATATCAAGATTAATTTGGGGGGGGGAAAGGCCAAGGATCAGATATGTGACTCTACAACTACCAAAGGAGAAAGGAGGAATGGCAGTACCCAGTTTAGAAGACTATTACTATGCAGCACAGCTTAGAACAGTAGCATGCTGGTGCAATGTGAATTATGAAGCCAAATGGAAAGACATAGAAACCAAAAGAGAGGGATTCAAAGTGCAGGCACTAATAGGAGATGGGGAGCTGTTCAGAAGACAGGAACAACTATTAGACCCAATTACCAAATTCACTATAAATATATCCAACACAGGCGGCTACGTGGCGTAGTGGGCAAGGCACTCGCCACGAAATGCTGGAGGCGCTGTTCGAGCCCAGCGCTCCACATTTGCTTTCAGTTTAGCTGGTCGTCCGTACGAATACAGATTGGCCGTATTAGGGGGTGGGAAACTGATGGGTGGGGATCGGGCATTGTGGACAGCGACTCCTACAGGTCGGTTGGTGCGCCTGCGCAGTAGAATCAGGAAGTGTCGGGGGCAGCGTGAGCCTCCCACGCGTTACTCCTCGCCACTGAGAGATCGAGCTGCGCAGGTGAAAAGATGCGACTGCTGTTACCTCAAGTACCGGAGGGGACTTGTGCTATGTATGACTTAGTCCACATTGCAGCCGGCTTGTGGGAGGCAAGAAACAGCGTCCGTGACAGGGGAGGGTTGAATTGGATGATACGAAATTGGGATGGGAGAAAATATAGAAAATGGGAGAAAAAGTGGATCAAAAAAATATATATATATCCAACACAATAGTAAAGAAATACAAACTAGAAAAAGAATCCAAGATACTGAGATGGATAACACACGACAACAAATTCAAACCAGGGATAGATGACCATGGGTTCAAAAGATGGGAACGGGGGGTTATAACAGCAATATGTACAATGATAGAAGGAGGGGAGATGCAGACTCTACAAAAATTTTAAGAAAGATTCGGACTAGAGAATAGAGACCACTTTAGATATTTACAGATTAGAGATTACTATAACAAAGAAATAAAACAAGATAAAAAAACAGAATGGGATCATTAAGATAATGGTAAAAACATATGAAGGGGGGAGCTCCAGTAGCTCACCATGTACCTCAACGCGAAAGCGTCGGGGAATACCGTGCTGCGTCACGGATCTGGTTGACTCCGAGTTCGATTCCCGGACCCGCCGTCATTTGCCGAATGTCTTCCCCTGTTCTCCCTCCCGTTTCACCCTGCATCTGTCGGTCATGCTTGACCAGAAAAGCGATAAACGCTAAAAAATGAAGTTTAAAAAAAAAATAAAAACATATGAAGGAAGGAAGGGGAGGGTTATATCAGCACTATATCAGGCAATAATGGACAGCAAGGAAATTACAACCTTGTATATAAAAGAAAAGTGGGAGAAGGAATTAGAAACAGAGATAACGGAGGAAGAATGGTATAACACATGTAAGATACAACACTCAACCACAGGATCAAGGATATGGAAGGAGTTTGGGTGGAAAAACATAATTAGATTCTTTATAACACCAGAAATACAGGGCAATTACTGTACATGCCAACACAGAAGCCATGTTGGAGAAAATGTGGGCAAGAAGTAGCGAACCACACACATATTCTGGGAATGTCAGAAAATAAGAAACTATTGGGAAGAGATAGGAGAGATAATAAATTAAATTGTAGGATATGAAATACCCCAGACAGGTCAAGTACTATACCTAGGGAACTTGTCACAGCAAGAAATTCAGGGAGAAGACAAATATTTGATTAAGATACTATTAGTAGCAGCCAAGAAAGTATTGACTAAAATGTGGTACAGGGTAGAAGCACCGACGAAGGAACAATGGACAGAGATAATAGAGGGGATACAGGAAATGGAGAGAATCACACATATGCTGAGTCTACAAGACGAGAATTTTTTGTCAAAATGGGAAAAGTGGGAGGAATATAGGAAGAAAAGAAACAACATCACAGAAGAATGAAAAGGAAACAAGAAAAGAAATTTGAATGTAAATAAACAATGTCAAAATAGAATGGACCGAAGAACCCATGTCACCCTTTTCTTTTCTCATTTTTGTTCATCTTTTGTGTTTTTATTTTAATTTTTTATATTATGTCTTTATAATTTTGTTTGTCGAAATGTACTGTCTATGTTGTTTATAAATCAAAAACTGCAAATAAAAATGTAAGTTTAAAAAAAAAATTAGAATGTAAAGGTTCTATGGATGTCGGGGGATAGTACACAGTTATATTTCATTACTGGTCTCGCGTTTCGCTCTGCCTTTGGGAATGCATTCGTAGCTCATAGCACCTAATGTGCCCAGCTGAAAAAACATTCACCTGCAACTTTACATCTACCACCGCCACGCCCATAAATCCCGGGGCGGGCCCATACTTCCTCCTTCCTTGCTCACACGCATCTGCTAAACAGTGAAGAACTTGGATACTAGGAGTAATGAAGAGAAAGATGAAAGAAAAGAATATTGAACTACCAAAGTCCTTTCCAGGACTCCCCCAGCGTGTCCAGATGGAGAATCGCTGGGTGCCTGACGCACGTCATTTGCCCAGAAATAGTGGAGTGGCACCCCGGCCGGAAGCCGACGCCGGCAGGCGAGGCGGCCCGGAAGATGGCTGAGTGGGCCGACGAGGCCTGTACTGCCGCGGTACAGAACCTGGCAGCAGTGACTAACATCGCTAAGCTAGCTGCCTTTCTGTCAAAGGTGTTGTCGGGCGGAGGGGTCTTGGGCCCAGACGACGCCAAGACCCTCGCTCAGGGTTCCGAGGTTATACTGCACCTAACGCAGCTGCAAGCTATAACCTCAGGGAGAGTGACAACGCTTACAACCTTGATGCATAGACATCTTTGGTTGGAGCAGTCGCCCCTGGAGGAGGAGAGGAGGATCCCTCTCCTCATGGCCCCCCTCTCCGAGGATGAACTTTTTGGTTTATCAGCGGAGTCGTCGGCGGCCTATACCCAGGCCCCCCACGCCGTCCCACGCCCCACAGCCAGAGGGGAGAGTACTGTCTCGTCAGAGGCTGCTGCGAGACCTCTGACCAGCGGCTTTGCAACCCCTGCCTGGGGCACCCTGGTGCGCAAAGCGCAAAATGAAACAGTGACAAGGGGCCAGAGGTACCGACAGACCCGGGCGGTTGTAGGTCCATGCGAATATGAAGTGCGCAGTTCCCCCTGGGGGGATTAGACCGGTGCCTTAATTCCACTGTGTCTAGCAAAGCTCTTTGTTCATCCCCTTGTATGCGATACGAAAATATGGGCTCTGTTCCTCCTCTGGCGTTGGGCCGTGTTATAGCGTAAGCGGCCCGACTTCTCATGGCAGAGGCTTATACCCAGGTCCTTGCTAGGCCTGGGTCTGTCTGTGGAAATGTTGTATTTTCGGAAGGCTCCTCTACCACATGCTCGGCGTGGGTTCTGGACAAGCCTGGTGCTACACATGATGATGGAGCGGGTCTCCCTGTCTCCGCTCGTCAGAGAGGGAACCCCCAGCCGCGTCACAACGACGTAGTGTCACAGTGTGGGTTCCCCCAACCCCGCCCTCGCCAGGCCGGGTATTACGCTTGTGCTCCCCCCGTCCAGACCACAGGTCCTAACAGAGGCAGCGGTGTGGAGCACTTGTAATTTGGATGATAGTAATATCATTACAGGGTTGCAGTGTGAAAGTCATTATTTTTATTCACAGAATAGTAAAGATTGCACTGTGTGTATGTCAAGCCGCAGAGCAGATGATCCCCAGTGTATAACGAAGACGGGACACAGCTCAATGGGGGAACGGCGTCATCCACCTTCTGGGTCAAATTTGAACTGCTGCGGTCAGGCAAGTGATACCGGAGTCTTATGGCAAGCACAGAAAGACTCAGAAGAAGCTTCTATCCCCAGGCCATCAGGTTGCTCAACGAACAATAAATCTATGCAATAACCATCAAATGCACTCACAACACACACATCCACACGCACACACTCACTTTAAACAAACAACACACTAGGCGGCTACGTGGCGTAGTGGGCAAGGTGCTTGCCACGAAATGCTGGAGACGCTGGGCTCACCTGTTCGAGCCCAGCGCTCCACATTTGCTTTCAGTTTAGCTGGTCGTCCGTACTAATACACATTGGCCGTATTAGGGGGTGGGAAACTGATGGGTGGGGATCGGGCGTTGTGGACAGCGACTCCTACAGGTCGGTTGGTGCGCCTGCGCAGTAGAATCAGGAAGTGTCGGGGGCAGCGTGAGCCTCCCACGCGTTACTCCTCGCCACTGAGAGATCGAGCTGCGCAGGTGAAAAGATGAGACTGCTGTTACCTCAAGTACCGGAGGGGACTTGTGCTATGTATGACTTAGTCCACATTGCAGCCAGCTTGTGGGAGGCAAGAAACAGCATCCGTGACAGGGGAGGGTTGAATTGGATGATACGAAATTGGGATGGGAGAAAATATAGAAATGGGAGAAAAAGTGGATAAAAAAAAAGAAAACAACACACTGCAGCACCCACTCTCCACACTTTAGAACACCTAAACACACTTTATATTTATTGGTAAAGGATTTGCACTACAACCCATACCTCAGTACACCTTACTGTAAATTTTACCTAAATTGTACCTCATCCCATTTCTGCTTTGCACTATATAGTATATTGTATATTAGTATATTGCATAGTATATTGTATATTGTATGGTAACTCAGTTACTTCTATTCTGCATCGAACATTGTACATATGTATATACTGAACACTGTGTCTACGTACGTGACTTCTATTTTTACTTCTATTTTTACATGCTATACTATTTTATTTCATACTTATCTTTTGTCTAGCACAGTCTCTGGAGCGTAACAGAAAGAAGCATTTTGTATAAAAGTATTCTGTACTTCTGTATGACAACTATTAAAGAAACTTGAACTTGAAACTTGAGTTAAAATAATTGGTAAACAAACGTAATGCTGAAAATATACACTTTTACTGTATATACCGTGGGGTGATTACACACTCATGTTGTGCGTCCTAGGGTGGCTGTGCCCTATTACGCATAGTGGATCCGGAGTCCTAACTTCCCGCTCCTCGTTAGGACGAGTGTGGGGATATGACCCTCCTCTCCGCCTTGATGGTCGTAAGGGACCTCAGGGGGCACATCTATCAGTGGCTACGTGTCCCGCTCCGCCTTTAGTTCCCAATAATGAAATATAACGAAGGTTATCCTATAACCCTAGTTATATGAATACTGGCTGAGCATTTCGCTTTCAAGCCCTGAGGACCCTTAGCTGTTTTCTCATGTGAAATTCAGAGTCGGAAGGAGGAAGTATGGGCCCCGCCCCGGGATTTATGGGACCCGGGGTGGGCATGGCGGTGGTAGATGTAATGGTGCAGGTGAAAGTCTTTTCAGTGGGGCACATTAGGTGCTATGAGCTACGAATGCATTCCCAAAGGCAGAGCAACAGTAGGCTATTCATATAACTAGGGTTATATGATAACCTTTGTTCCTTTACTTAAGTAAAAGTAGAAATACCCAGATAAATGAGTACTCTGGTAAAAGAAAAAGTCCTCCATTGAAATTATACTTAAGTAAAAGTAGAGAAGTATTTGATATTGAATGTACTTAAGCATCTAAAGTAAAAGTACACATTCTACATGACTTTGTGTATTACAGTGCTTTGGGAACGTTCCTCGAGTGTTCTCCGAGCGTTCTCCCTGCGGTAATTACATCAATATGCTTCCAAAATGCAGCTTTCCCAGACACATTGGGAACTTTTCAAAAGCTCTCCCTTTACTATCTTATCTGTTAGCTTTTATCCATCTTGACTCAGACACGAGGCTGTCACTCTCTGATCTGATGACAGCACTACGTGCTGATGACAGCACTTGCCGTGCGCGCATTGTGTTTAAAAAAAATCTAATAAAAAGAAAGTGAAAGCAACACAGCAGGGCCCCGTCAGGCTCGGGCAGGGATGCAGTCCACTTAACTAGTTCACACCTTGATCTATTGACCTCTATAGGTTGTGTTAAAGTGATATGTGGTCCAGTTATGCTGCGTATCAGATTTTGGTGAAATTGAAATTCCCCCAATACTGATGCCATATTTTAACCTTGTATCAGCAGCAGATTTCAATACCACCAGTACCAGTATCAGTTTTCATACAACCCGCACTGCTAGCTGTCTGGTCATTAAGAAATTAATTGCAAATTTAGAACTCGTACACAATACGACAGTTGTAGTGAGAAATAAACCTACTTTAGAGACACATCTAGGTACAGTTGTAGTTAGAATCACAAGTGTATTTTGTTGCAAATATATATATTTTAGGTATATTTTTACTGATGGAAGTATTGCTGGTGAAAACATAGTCATATCTTAACAGAAAATAAGACATGCCTATATGTTTAATAAATGCACATAAAAAAGTGCAGCCTACCACACATTCAAGTATTCATTATTCATGTTAGGACTTAGTATAAATGTCCACTAGATGGCGACGGTGCACATGGTATTACCAGAGGGACTGGCAAAATTATAATTAATCTATACTCTATATTTATCTACTGCCTACATCTGTCTGTGTTCATACCTAGTTGACTACTCCTACTTATATCCAACCTATAGTTCATTCATAGGTAGTCTTCCACTCATCATATTCATACCACTGTCTACACTGGCTATTATTCTATAATGTATTCAGATTTAACACCACTGTCTATAATATATAGTTTATACTCACTGCTCATACTATACTGTACCGTCCATACTGTTTATACCCTAGCTTATCTTCCATATTCTATATATATATTTCATATGTACTCATATTATTTAAACCGCTAGATTGGTTATATTACCCATAGTGTATTCATATTTATACTACTGCCTACAGTTTATACTGTATATCAATACTGTATATACCTTAGCCTATATACTCTGTAGCTTTTTCATATATACTTCATATACCTATATATACATACAGTACATTGCAATGCACAATACTGTTTTGTTGTACTCTGAACTTGTACCCTGTCCAACAATAATACACTTGATTCTAATCTAATCTTTGATGCTTTGTTCTTGTGGCTATTGAATATGTATTATTATTATTATTATTATTATTATTATTATTATTATTATTATTATTATTTATTATTATTATTATTATTATTATTATTATTATTATTATTATTATTATTATTATTATTATTATTATTATTATTATTATTATTATTAATAATAATAATCATTATTCTTATTCATTATTAATGAATATACCCCCCTACATACATAATCTATTTGAACCCTTACATAACAGTGGTAAAGAATGCAAATAAATTAGACTTTCCTTTTCATTTAATCCCATTTTAACCCCAGACATGCACAACCCTCTGACCTATTCTACAGTTTGCTTTTTGTATTTCTTGAAAAAGTATGAGAAAAGTGAAAAGAGTTTTATTGGATAGTTGGATAATTAGTGTTAACCCTAACCCTTAATAACGATAGGTTATGACTATAACCAAGTTCTGTTAATTAGTGGTGACGCTCGGCATCACTCATGCACTGTCCTCGCACGTGCACGCGCACTGAATACATTTCCACAAATGTACCTTTAATCCCAGTATTCGTCTGACCACACCCCTCGTTAGCTTACCTTCATAAGCAGGTGTGTGGTCACCTGCTCTCCTCCTTCCCAAGCTTTCACCACAAGGTGAGGTCAAGGGCTGCAGCGGCGTCGGATGCCGAGCGTCACCACTAATTAACAGAACTTGGCTATAGTCATAACCTATCGTTCTGTATCATTAGTGGATCCGCTCGGCATCACTCATGCACATAGGGAGGCCGAGCGGAGCCACCGGCCGACAAATACACCCCGCTGAAAGCCCCCCACGACCATCAGAACAGGGAGGGCCGAGCCCCCCCGACCCCCCCTAATGGAGGGCACCCCCCCTATTAGAGGTTTCCCGGGAGGGCGACGGACCCGACCGTGCGAAGAGGCACTCAAGCAACTCAACGCACAGGGTGAGCAGACCGTGGCCTGACCCCACGACTACACACACGCACAACCCGCATGCCACCCGGGAACGAACGGAGGGAACAACCTCGTTACTGCCCCCAAAAACACGGGGTCAAGGGCAAACCCAACCCCGTGGCAAGGCCGTAGCAGCGGAGCGCGAAGGAAGGCCCAGACCCACCAAAGGGACTGGACCCCCTGGAACGGGGGCCCGGAGAAGTCCATGATGCCAGCATCAAGACCCCACCAGGCGGGCACTTAGTGGCCCCGCCCCCCACATCGCCAGCGTATTCGGACAAAGGCCCCTCAGCCGAGCGGGCCCTGTCCCCCCAATAGTACACCGCCTGGCACACAGACCCTGCAGAACAGGCAGTCAGCATGGCTGTAAGCACCCAAAAAAGGTTTAACCAACGGAAGCAGGCAGCGCACCGGGGAAAAACCAGGCAACAGGCTGTGAACCCGAGCCTGGAGACTGCGGACGAGACAGGCGCCAGAGGGGACAGCTGAACACAGCCGCCCCGGCGGAAGGGGCGCATGCTGGCGTTGTTGCATGACCAAGCCTCCACATAAAAAAAACCCACCCAGAGGGGTTGAGGCAGAGAAGGCTGACACGATTGGCAGACATCATGAACGTGCAGGGGCACCCTCAACCGGTGAACCCGGGAGTTGACACTGCTCCAACACACCAGAGAACCAACCACCTAGTCGTTACCCTATGCGGTGGTTGGTCCCATAACCCCTCAGGAAAAAACTCCAAAACATACCTGCGGCACTACCGCAGTACCCGTGTTCCAGTTTCCAACAGGGTTATCCCGGGCCTACGGGTCAACGAAAACATTACTTCGGACCGGGCCCGGTGATACGGGGAGCACAGGGTCCCCCGAGGAGGTCAAAGACCACCCCAACAGGCCCCTCTTCGCCATGCGTAAGAGAAGAGCGCAAGAATGGAAAACCAGCCCCAACACCCCGTACTTGGTATTCCCAGGAGGTCACCCAACCAAGTACTAACCAAGACCAACCTGCGTGACGGCCGAGATCCGACGAGATCGGGCGTGTACAGGTTGGCACGGCCGTAAGCCATTACGACAGTGTAGAATACAATGCACCCAACAAGGGTTCCATAGCGCTTAACCCTGTGACACCCGGACCGACCTAGCATTTTTCCCCCTGAAAAAAACCCAAGTCCCTCAGGGTACCAGAACAGCAGATCTGCATCCCCGGCGGACAACGGATTTAACTGATCCAGACCAGCGCGACCAGAACCAGTCCCGTGCCCTAACCACGCCGACATGCCAACTCCAGGAGAAGGGGCAGATATGCGTGTTGATCTCAAACATGAAAAGAAGGCGCCACTCAGACGTTCGATGCGAACCGCGTCCGGTGGCCCACCCCCAGGGCGTGAGACCCTTCTACGTATGTTCAGATCCATTCCGTTATCATCCCCTGATATGAACGAGAACCCGTCGACAACCACACAGGTCGTCGGAAGAGGAAAAACCCCCATCCCAATTGCTTTATAAAAACGCTGTTTTAACCCCAAGCAACCAAGGCGCGCCAGTCAGTTGCTTAATGTCCAGCAGAACATCCCGAGCTAGCACTATGTGTGCGTCAGGTATATCCACATCAAAAATAGGCTATTTAGACCTTTTTATTGAATCCCCAAGGCGCCCAGGGGAACGACAAGAGGGGCGGGACACCTTAACACCACAACCTTACGTAAAGATCTTAACTCACGGAAGCCGTCGCCATAGCAACATTGCTATGACGGGGGGAAACCCTGTACACGGCTCCTGTTTGGACAACCCCCCCCCCCCCCTCCCTCCCTGCCAAGACGTTCGAACGGCTCGGCCCTGACTGGCTCAGCAGAATGAGATAACATCTCCTAAACCAACCAAGTGGGAAGGAGGGGTTTATTCGACACCCCCTCACAAAAACCCTTTTCCCTACACACAATAACAACTGTAGCATTTTGAAACCTTCGGTAGAATGCTAATGTATAGCGTAAGCTAATACAATGCCCGCTACCCACAAAATGTGAACAGGATTTACAACAAAAAAAGTCGTATGTGTGTGAATCCTAAACCCGCTGTCTATGTCGTACATAGCAACGCTGACCGAGAGTAACGGCTAGGCCGTGGAACGTGTGTGTACGAGTATTACTGCAACTAACACAACAGCGTTGTGGAACACATATACTTTGTTTAAGCAATGGAATACCACCAGTTTCTACCTGCATGTGGAGCGTCAGGCTAATAGAACCTCCTACGACTGAGTGTATGCTTGCAGACCTTGCTTAATCTCGTAACACAACATGACTCATCTCTCAATGTAATAGTGCAGATTCACATTTACGCAACCCCATCATATGATTTGTTGAAGAAACACACAGTTTGTTTGGCCAAAAATATAGTTCCCCTTATATCGGGGAACTTTTTATTTCCATGGCACAAAACACAATCATGAGGGGCCGGGGAGGGTGTAGAGGAGAGGGGACACAGAGGGAAAAGTCACTTTAGCGGCGTCTGCTACCTCGCGCTGCTCGAGTTTTGCCACCCCGAGGAGCCCCGGAGGGACGGTAGGTAACTGTCTGCTGGTCTCGACGTTCCCTACCGTCTCCTCCGGTCGTGGATGGGCCGGCGGTAGCAGAAGCGCCGTCTCTCCTCCTAGCCTTCTTGGAGGGGCCAGCACCTCTGACTCCACCGGCAAGGACGGGAGGCGGAAAATGGGGTTGGAGAACGGATCTCTCCTCTGCCATCTCTCTGCACGTTGAGGTCATCAGCTGCAGGGCCTTCCCGAATAGTCCAGCATCGGAGAGGCTGGCCGTCAGAAGAGGGGTTCTCTTCTTCTCCGGCACTCGAGCCTGCTCCAGCCAAAGGTGGCGCTGGATCAGGGTGGCCAGGGCGCGCGTCTTCCCCGAGGCTATGGCCAGCACCTGGGTAAGATGCAGGACAGCTCCTGCCGCCTGGGTGATCTGATCGCATTTTACCTGGGTCAGATCCGTGCCGCCCGTCATTATCCCCGATACAAATCTAGCCAGGTGGGCGATGTTAGAAGCCGCAGCCAGCGATTGTGTACCAGCGATAAATGACTGGTCACCCCAATATGCCAATCGCCTAGCCGATCTTCCATGGAGAACCGGCTTGCATAATGGTTCCCACACCATATCCGGACAGAGGAGAGCGGCCATCGGCCTATCAAGCCGTGGCACGCCCTCTCTCATACCTTTGACCAACCCCGACACCTGCGTAACTGGTACGTAGGCGGGGGTAAGTCCCATGATGTGAGACACCGCCTGACCCTGACGAACATAGGCCCCCATTGAGGGGAAAAATGGGTAGACAACGTCCACCCCTCTCACCGGGCGACGCTGCCAGAGATGACCTATGAGATCATCGGGGACAGGAGCAGGCAATGGCTGCGGCAGCGGCACGCCGTTTGCAGCGGCAGCTACCGCCATGAGCTCGGGAAACAAAGCCCGTAGTTCCCCCTGCTGACTTTCCTCCACCGAACCTCACATACAGCAGGCTTCGACCCATTGAGGAGCCACAGTCTGATGTGGCTGATAGCAGGGCATCCTGCTGAAGAGGCCGAGGTGGTTCCTCGACATCCTCGAACAAGGCGTCCCAAGGAGCCATTTCTCCCCCCTCCGGTGTTTCCTGGATAGGAGGGATACTCGCCTCCACAGGACCTTCAAACAAGAATCCGTCCGACTCTTCCATGATATCCTCAGTTTCCATTGGACAAACAGAGCCCGACGCATCCTCGCTGGTCTCCAGCAATTCCCCAAACCCAGGCCGTTCGCGCCTGCATGCCACCATCTTGCGACGTGAACGGGCAGACGCGAAAAGTTTGCGTCGCAAATCCTCCGGACCCAAAAGAACCGACCGTTCAACAACGGACGATTCCCTGGAACCAGAGGAACCAGAGTCGAGATCATGCCATCGCCGGAGCGACGGCACCGAAGTCTCGGCTCCTCGGAGAGGCAAACTACCCATCGGCTGCCTCCTGGGCTGGGTCGGCAACCACGAAAGTGGCAGCAGCCCCGCACCAGAACGCACAACGGAGGCGGGAATGGAGAACCGCTGGTGAAGAGTGGGTCTACTCTCCGAAGTAGACATCATGACTTAGCTTTTTCCTTTGAACAGTTATGAGAGAAGAAAAAACTAAGCACAATGTAAACACGTCACAACTCTTTTCAACTAACAACACGTCAAGTGGGGATCTACCGAGGCACTTCCTTGTGGTGAAAGCGAGAAGGAGGAGAGCAGGTGACCACACACCTGCTTATGAAGGTAAGCTAACGAGGGGTGTGGTCAGACGAATACTGGGATTAAAGGTACATTTGTGGAAATGTATTCAGTGCGCGTGCACGTGCGAGGACAGTGCATGAGTGATGCCGAGCGGATCCACTAATGATACAGAACAGCCAGACTCTGCAAACTAGACTCATGGTGGCCAGCAGTATAGGCAGGGCCGCCTCAGGGGGTGTGCGAGCAGTGCGGTCGCACAGGGCCTCGCGGGAAGGGGGGCATCGCAAAAATAAAATTAAAAATAAATTAAAAAAAACATTTTTTATCTATTATTTTTTTTTATTTTTTATTTTTTTTATTTTTTTTATTTTTTTGCGAGGCCCCCCTTCCCGCGAGGCCCTTTTTCATCACATACCTAAAATCTAGTTTTGCTTATATGCTTATATATTTCACATTAGACACGTTTGTAGAATGTGTCTGACTTGTTCCTGGGTCTGCACCTGGGTCACTATTGGAGCTCTGGTGCTCTGCAGCAGACATACTATTGGTTTCAACGAAGGGAGTGGTTACTTACATCATAGTACGCCGCCGGAAACTTAAACGAAGAAGAAGAAGAAGAGTCAGCTGCGTTTGAATATTTCGCGCGTGCAGCTTTTGACTATTATGCTTAGTTATGCCAGCCAAGGTCGGTCATTATCAGTCGGTCAGTCACCAAGGAACGTTGACGAAAGGCGGGACAAATGGCCGGAGCCTTGTCATGATGCAGTCGGGATATAGCCATGGCCCATGATGATGTCGGCTAGTAGCTAGCTTAGCTAAAGGCTATCTAGCGTTAGCTAACCTGCAGCCAAGATGAAGAGGATGGTCGTTTGGCAGATGAACTTCGTCAACTCCACGCGGTTGTCTCCATCCTCTTGGACGTTTGGTGAGTTTTTAACCTATTCTATTAACTCTATTCTATTCCCGCCGTGGACATCGCTCTCTCTCTCTCTCTCTCTCTCACTCTCTGGAGCTAAACTGGCCAACTAGCTATTGTAGTACTACTAGTAGCTAACGGTGTGTGCCTGGTGTCAGCACCTGGCTGTATGTAGCCGCATAGCTTGCTTCTGCGTTAGCTAATGGTTAGCGATAGCCTGGTTGAGCTAACTGTTAGCCAGTTAGCTGTTTAGCTTCGACGTTAACTGCCGGCTGCGCTCGGCTGGGAACGTTCGTTTGATGCTATCAGTTAGCCTTGAGTTAGCTGTTAGCTTGTGCTACGACCATTGACATTAGCCGTGAGAATAGCAGGGGGTTCTGGCACTCTGACTACGACATCATCTTTGACAGAAGATGTAGTCGGGCCTGCACCATGACAAGGCTCTGGCAGCAGCTTATTTTTGTCCCGACAGCGAGAGGCCTTTCGTCAACGTGGAGACCTGTGTTGCGGCCTTTCGCCCTGCGTTCCTTGGTGCAGGTAAGATTAATGAAAATGTCATGACATTACCCCACTCTTCCTTCCTTCCCCTCCCGAATGTTTTGTTAATAACGATGTTTTTTTCCAGGCAAAACATATGCTACTTCACAACATTTGGAGATACGACATGTGCTGTGTGTGAATGTCTTGGTCGTTTGTGTAGCTTGGGTAGCGTTGGGCCGTTGGCCAAAGCTGTGTGTGGCCTGGTGTCACAGTACCTGGCTAGCCTATTTAGCTGATGTCGGCCATTGGCTCCTTGCTGCTTTGGTTTCTCTGGTATAGACCCTCTTCTCTTTGGATTTAAGTGTTGATCTTTGTCCTTTTGGATCTCTCATACATGCTCTCTCTCTAATACACACACACACATGCTCTCTCTCTCTCTCTCTCTCTCTCTCTCTCTATCTCTCTCTCTCTCTCATACATGCTCTCTCTCTAACACACATGCTCTCTCTCTCTCTCTCTCTCTCTTTCTAACACACACAGTCTGCCTATGGCGGCCTTTCTCGATGGCTAGGCTGTGCTCGCTGAGTCTGTATAGTCAAGGATCTTCAGTCACAGTGCTCAGGTATTCTGCCACTGTGTACTCTCTATTTAGGGCCAAATAGCATTTCAATTTCTTTCCAATGTGTCTCTCTCTCTCTCTCTCTCTCTCTCTTGGATTTAAGTGTTGATCTTTGTCCTTTTGGATCTCTCATACATGCTCTCTCTCTAACACACACACACATGACAAACACACATGTTCTCTCTCTCTCTCTCTCTCTCTTTCTAACGCACACAGTCTGCCTATGGCGGCCTTTCTCGATGGCTAGGCTGTGCTCGCTGAGTCTGTACATAGTCAAGGATCTTCAGTCACAGTGCTCAGGTATTCTGCCACTGTGTACTCTCTGTTTAGGGCCAAATAGCATTTCAATTTCTTTCCAATGTGTCTCTCTCTCTCTCTCTCTGTACACTGTATATTGACTGTAGAACGGGAGCTCTCTCTCGCTCTCTCTTTTGCTATATGTTGACTGTATCATGCCCCGCCTCGGGCAGCGCTATTATTTAAGAATATGTTGACTGTATGAAAAAAAAACAAAAAAAAAAACATATATAATATATATATATAATTTTTTTTTTTTTTTTTTTTTACCTTTTGGGGGGGGGGGGGGGGGGGGGGGGCTCGCGTTAAATCTCGCACAGGGCCTCGCATTTATCCCAGGCGGCCCTGAGTATAGGCCATATCCCCGAAATGCCCTCAAACCTATATGAGGCCTTTGGACAGTGCCCCGACTCTAGTGGAACGGTTTAGCCTACCTTTATACAACTTTTGAAATGGTCACTAGATGACACACACACAAGGGTTAGTGAGAATCAAGTGAAAGGCCTAGGTGGGGTAGGAAAAAAACTTGTTTTTGAGAAATCTAAAGCAGCATTATTGCTATGTCTTTCATAATGATAACAATGGTAGGATATCACAAAGTAACAACAAATTATTGTCATCATGATTGGACAAGCGTTAAGGAGTACCGTAGTTAACTTTTTGTAGGAATAGCAAGGTGGTCTGCCATATGCCGACCCGGTAAACTTCTTAGCAACACAGCAGTGGAGACTCGCCAGTCCTCGTGATGTAGTGACAGTAACATCGTTTTCGGTCATCAGGGCAGTCCAGCTGTTTGTCGTCAATGCAATCGAGCACCTGTAACGTTAGCTAGCTGCGTGAGCAACTCCGAACTTTGCATCGGTGTATTGTGTTTGCATTGTGTTTTTTTTCCCTTACTTATTTTCCAGACACAGAGGTAGTTGCCTCCTCGTCAGTTACATTATATTGCGCCATCTATCTGTTCATTGAAACATGCTTTGAAAATACACCATTCTACTAACGGCTACAATGACAATAAGAGACAAACAACATTGTAACATATCATGATTGTTGTTGATGTCATGTGTTTGAGTAAATCCTTAACGATCAATCATCAAACGATCAAAAATGTATCAATCTTCGATTAATTGTTAACATCCCTAGTTACTATATTCCTTTTTATATTTTTCTAGATGTGTTGTTTATTTCCTCCTTGTGTGAGTAAGCACCAAGCTAACATCCTAGTATGTGTGACATACTTGGTGAATAAACCTCTTGGTTTATTTATTAAAAAAATGTTGGACTTCATGGTGTTTTTGTTTTGTTCTTGATTTATTGTGATGTTTCTTCTTGACTTGTTTAAAGACGTGTCCGGCCCATGGGGATATTAACGTGTGTTGTCGGGCCTTACAAATAAATTGTATTTGAATAGCACCACCATGTGGTGAAAGGATGTCCTTGCTGTCATAGGACAAATAATTGGTTGATTTTGGTGCACATCGGACAAAGCCTTAGTAACACATCACATCACATGCATTTTTCTGAAACTATGAATTTGAGGGTCATACATGTGGAGTGGACCTTTTGAATTTGTTTGTATTTGAATCGTGACGAGTCTGGTCCTCACCGGATTCGCAGTGGCGAATCCTCCTGGAAGCCAACGGAAGCCAGGCTTCCCCATTATTAAAATATGAATTAATATGAAATATGAAATATGAAAAAAAATTATTTTATATAGTTTACAATAATAATAAAAAATCATAAATTTTCATCTCTGTGTTATAATTTTTTTTTTTTTTAAATGTCTCCCTCTTCTCCTTCTCACTCTCTAACACACTGTTGAGACACAGTGCAGTCACTGAGGCAGTCACTGCAGCAGAGGAGAGGAGAGGCAGAGGGGAGGTGTCTTTCTCCAGCCTCCCACCATGTGATTCATGTATGTGGAGTCCAAAACCAATACTAGCCAATCAGATTCGAGCTGACTAAAGCCCTGCCCACACCTTAAAACGGGGCTGTCAGCAGACTAAGTAGTCTGGCCTCCCCTCTGCACATTTGCTAACGTGAGTCACGTGACAACGTCTGAACCAACCATAGGTCTGAACGTCATCCCCTCGCGGGATTGATTGATTGATTGAACATTTTATTAACAGAGCAGGCACCGTAAGGCACGTTAGAAGCCTCTATTCTATTATCAAACATTTAGCACTTTATTAGGCACTTATTTTTCGCCGGCGGGACATTTACTGAGGACCAGCACACTGTGGATATAATGATTTAACAAATCTATCTGTCCAGAAGGAGCAAGGAGGATTATTGGCCAGGTAAGAAGCTTGGATGCTATACTGTTATGGCTAGCTTGGATGCTAACTAAAGTGATTGATTGATTGATTGAAAACTTTATTAACAGATTGCAGAATGGGTACAATACAGTACAGCTCAATTCACACAATTGTTAAGGGGATGCAGACCGGAGAAAGACTTTCGTCTTGTTTACATCAGGGTCCCCCATTTTCAATTCATAACATTCAAAGGGGCTATCTCTCTCTCTGATTCATAATCAAACCCAACCTCCTGCAGGCAACCACTGTGTGTGTGTGTATATATATATTTGTGTTGTGTGTGTGTAATATTCAGAAAGAGAGAGAGAGAGAGCGAGGGAGGGAGAAATATTATTTGGCTTAAATATGAAAACAATTCTACAGTCCCTCCCCTCCCCATCATATGTATATACTCTGTCAGGATCTATGGGTAACAGTACTGTATATTCGAATATCGTATATGTCACAAATGTAACAGTACTAAATACCTGATTGATTGATTGATTGATTGAACATTTTATTAACAGATTGCAGAATGGGTACAGTACAGTACAGCTCAATACATACAATTGTTAAGGGGATGCAGACCAGAGAAAGACTTTCGTCTTGTTTACATCAGGGTCCCCCATCAGGGTCCCCCCTGTATGTCATGTATGTCCCTATGCCATAAATGTCATGATGTCTTGTATGTCATAAATGTCACTATGAATTGAAAATGGGGGACCCTGATGTAAACAAGACAAACGTCTTTCTCTGGTCTGCATCCCCTTATAAAATTGTATGTATTGAGCCGTACTGTATTGTACCCATTCTGCAATCTGTTAAATAAATAAAAAATAAAGTTTGACTGGCCGCCGAGCCATACTGTAGTGTACATGGTGACTGCTTGACTTAAATATATATAAAAAAATAATAAAATAATATTTAAAAAAAATTATAATATTTTTTTGGCATCCCCTGTTATTTTACCCACGCGACGCTACTGCGGATTCGTCACATCTGGTTGGAGACTGCGGGCAACGTTATTTGGTTCAAAGACAAACAATTTTCAAACAAAAACACAAGTGCAATGGCGGATCCAGTTGATGTAAAAGAGCTGTTTTTGGAGTTGGCGAAGTACTCCGAATCGCAGCAATTGGTTCAGAAGCATCACGAGGAGGCAATGACGGAGGCTCAAGAGTGACACTACGAAGTCCTGTCTGAGGCGAGAGCATCAGCGGAAAGGTGGAGACTGGAAGCGTTCGTTTCGTTCCACCGGGCGGAGACGAATGGCGAGGAAAGATGGGGGAGCAACATTAACCCAGGTCTCTTCCTGGTCAAACTCAACACCAATGACGACATTGAGAGCTACTTGGCGGCATTCGAGCGCACTGCTGAGCGAGAGCTCTGGCAAGCAGAACAGTGGGTTAGCTTGCTGGCTCCGTTACTGTCGGGTAATGCCCAGACAGTGTATTTTGATACCGCCCATGTGGATAAGTCATATGAGTTTCTGAAAAAAGAAATACTGCAACGGGCAAGCATCACGTTTCTTACGCGTGCCCAGCGGTACCATGACTGGGCTTATGACAGGAACGTATCCCCCAGAGAGCAACAACATGATTTGCTTCGGCTGGCAAAATAATTGCTATTAGCCAAGCCTCAAATCATCTCTCTTGTCGAACGAATGGCAATGGATAGATATTTACGTGCCTTAACTGGTGCCGCAGGTAAAACCATCAGCCAGACGAAGCCCACATGTAGGGCTGGGCGATATGGCCTAAAAATAAAATCTCTGATTTCTATTTTTTATCAAATCTTTTCTCACCAAGGAAATCATTCAAATAAGCTTTGTTTTTATTTGACAAAAAATTATTAGGTTGGGTTTGAAGTGCAAACCTAACTTTCACCAATCTTCACTTGGCAGTGTTAGAGGGTGGGAAACCCGGCGAGGGTGGGTCCTGGTCATTGTAAACAGCGACCCCTACAGTTCGGTCGGGGCGCCTGCACAGCAAGGGAAGGATCTAGGAGAGGTAGTGTGACCTTCCACACGTTACACTCTCCCAGTGAGAGTCCGCGCTGCCAGGTGAAAAGAAGCGGTGGGCTGGGTACACATGTGTCGGAGGAAGCATGTGATAGTCTCCGCCCTCCCGGACCGATGGTAGGGGGTAGAGTGCGCAATGACCAGGAAGGGGATTGGGAATTGGCATAACGACTAACATTGGGATGGGAGAAAAACGGAAAAAGAAGGAGAAAAAGATAATTAAAAAAATAAAAGGTTACTCTTGATCAAACAAAGATGAATGTCCCTATTGGGATTAATAGTGCAATAACTTGCTTTTTCACCAAACTTTACTTAAAACTAAGGCCAGGCCGTTAACGCCGTTACCGGGCATAAGTTAACGGTGGACTCTTATCGTGCAATAAAAAAATTACCGCCGTTAATCTATTCTCAAAGTTGGGTCTGGGAGCCAATTACATTAGCTGATGTATACCTGGTCGAATTACTCTGTGTGTGGCTGTGTGTGTGTGTGTGTGTGTGTGTGTGTGTGTGTGTGTGTGTGTGTGTGTGTGTGTGTGTGTGTGTGTGTGTGTGTGTGTGTGTGTGTGTGTGTGTGTGTGTGTGTGTGTGTGTGTGTGTGTGTGTGTGTGAGTGAGTGGGGGCGGGGGGGGGGGGGGGGGGCTTATTTACCGGCTTGCGGCTTGTTTACCGACATCACATCCTTATCCTACTCTTCTGTCCTGACTGCGGAGTAGCCTAGGGAGCAACGTTATGTCCGACGATTAGCTAACGTTAGCTTAATAGTGTTAATTAAAATGGGAAAACAGCCCTTCTACTGATGGGATCAGAGTCGGAGTCGGATGACGACACACCAGTACGCAATGCTGTGGTGTGGAGAGGTACAAGGTAGAGCCAAGTGCCAGCTTGGATCAGTGTCCACTGAAGTGGTGGTCAGACCACACTGCTGTCTATGGTAAGGCTGGCCACATTGCCCTGTACTTGGGGACCCCTGCCTCAACTGTCCCATGCGAGAGACTGTTCTCTTTATCAGGCCATATTGTACAGAAGAAGAGAGCTAGTTTGTGACCAGCCAATGTGAACAAGCTGGTCTGCCTGAGTGACTGGTGGAAGAAGAGAAAGTAGAGATTGGACTGATTGAGTCAAGCCATGTCACATAGCTACTGAGTTGACTGTACTGCAGGCGGCTGCTGACCAAATTTCTTGGTGAAGCACAAAATTATTTATAAATATATATATTAAATTATATTTTTAAAACATCCCCAAGGCTGCAACACCCCCATTCCTCACAGGTGTCAGGCTCCTCATTCCGTTCCATTCATTTTGGGGACCATGTTTAAATATCATACTTCTGAAGTATAAACAAACTATACTGCTGTGACGATTTCAATAAAACAGACCATTCTGAGTCAATGGTACATGCTTGTACGAGAGAGAGAAGAGAGAGAGAGAGAGAGAGAGAGAGAGAGAGAGAGAGAGAGAA